>NW_027142273.1:0-364166 GCF_036365525.1 Heterodontus francisci
GGGGAGGGGAAGGGAATGGGGAGGGTAGTGGGGGAGGGGGAGGGGAGTGGAGAGGGGATTGGGGGAGGGGAGTTGAGGGGGAGGGGGTGTTGGGGAGGAGAGTGGAGGGGTAAGTGGGAGGTTGTTGGGGAGGAGAGGGGAGGGGGTAGGTGATGGGGTATTGGGGAGGAGAGGGGAAAGGGACTGGGGGTGGGGGAAGGGAATGGGGGAGGGGAGTGGGGGAGGGGAGTGGAGAGGGCAATGGGAGAGGGGAGGTGGAGGTGAGTGAGGAGGATGAGGGGAGTGAATGTGTGAATTGGGGAAGTGGAAAGGGGGAGGGGAGTCATGAGGGGCGTGGGGAAGGGAGGGAAGTGGTGAGATAGGTGTTGAAGGGGGTGAGGGAGGGAAGTGGGGGATGGGAGTGGGGGAGTGGAGTGGGAGAGGGTGAGTGGTCTTGGGGGAGTGCGAGTGGTATTGGGGGAGGGTGCGTGGGATTGGGGGAAGGTGAGTGGGATTGGGGGGAGGGGAGTGGGATTGGGGGAGGGTGAGTGGAATTGGGAGAGGGTGGTGGGGAGTGGCGTGGAGGATGTGAGTGAGGGAGTAGGGGATGTGGCAGGGGGTGGGGGATGGAGATGTGGCAGGGGGGTGGGGGATGGAGATGTGGCAAGGATATTAGGAAGGGAGTGAGCGAGCAAAGATGGGAGAGATGGAGAGGAGTGTGGGAGCGCAGAGTTGGGGGTTAGGTGAGGGGATTGGGGAGGGGAGCGGGGAGGGGAGTGGGGGAGGGGTTGGGGTGTTGGGCAGGAGAGGAGGGTGAGGAGGGGAGTGTGGGAGGGGTTGGGGTAGGGAGTGTGGCAAGTCGGGGAGGAGTGGTGGGATTGGCAGAAGAGTGGGGGAGGGGAGTGGGGGAGGGGAGTGGGTGAGGTGTGTTGGGGAGGGGAGTTGGGGAGGGGCGTGAGGGAGGGGTTGGGGGGGTAAGGGTTGGGGAGGGAGGAGAGTGAGGGAGGGGAGTGGGGAGAGGAGTGAGGGAGGGGTCGGAGAGGGAAGGGAGTGGGGGAATGGAGTGGGGAAGAGGAGGGGAGTTCGGGGGGTGGGGGAGGGGAGTGGGAGTGGATTGGGGTGGGGAGGGTTCTGCTGGAGGGGTGTGCAGGAGAGGAGTGGGTGAGGTGAGGGAGTGGGGGAGGGGAATGGGAGACGGGACTGGGTGAGAGAAGTGGGAGTTAGGGAGGGACTAGGAAAGGGGAATGGGGGAAGGCGAGTGGGAAAATTGGAGTGAGTGTGTGAGGTGGGGTAGGGGAAAGGAGGGGAGTTGGGAAGGGGTGGGGGAGGGAAGGGCGGTGGGAGATGTGGGAGAGGAGGCGGAGTGGAGTAGGGGGCTGTGAGGGGAGGGAGATGTGAGAGGTGAAGGGAGTCGCGGAGGGGAGGGCAATGGGGGCAGCGGGTGTGGAGGAGGAAAGTGGTGGAGGGGATTGAGGGATGGGAGATGAGTGGGAAGATGAGTGGGGAGGGAAATGGGGGAGGGGAGTGGTGGAGAGGAGTGGGGGAGAGAAGTGGGGAGAGGAGGGGTGGGGAGTGGAAGGGGAGAGGAATGGGGAGGGGACGGGTAAGGGAGTGAGTGAATGGAGTGGGTGGGACAGTAAATTGGGTTAAGGAGGGGGAAGAGAGTGGGGGAGAGGTGTTGGAGAGGGTGAGTGCGGAGGGCAGTGGACTGAGGAGGGGAATGTACGAGGGCAGTGGAGGAGGGGCGTGGGGGAAGTGAGAGTGGGGAGGGAAATGGGAGGGGAGTGGGGAGTGGGGTAGGTGAGTGGGGGAGAGGAGTGGGGGAGGGGAGCTCTTGGGGGAGGGGAGAGGCTGGGGGAGCGGTTTGAGGAAGGGGAGTGGGGGAGGGGAGTAGGGAGGAGTGGGGGAGAGGAGTGGGGGCGGAGTGGGGGAGGGGAGTGGGGGGAGGGGACTGGGGACAGGAGTGAGGGGAGGGGTTGGGGAGGGAGGGAAGAGGGGGAATAGAGTGGGCAGAGGGACGTTAGGGGAGTGCAGCGCGGAGTTAGCAGAGTGGGTGAGGGGATTTGGAGTTGTGAGTGGGAGGAGTGGGGGAGGAGTGCGGGGGTAGTGGGGGAGGGTTGGAGGAGGGAAGTGTGGGAGGAGTGGGGGAGAAGTGGGGGAGGGGTGGGCGAAGGGAGTGGGGGGAGGGGTTTGGGGACAGGAGTGAGAGGAGGGGTTGGGGAGTGAGGGGAGTGGAGTGGGGAGAGGGTAGTTAGGGGAATGGAGGAGGGGATTTGCAGTTGGGAGTGTGAGGGGAGTGGAGGGGAGGGGGTGGGGAGGCATGTGGCGGAGGGGCAGGGATGTGGGGGAGGGAGAGGTGGAATGAGGATGTAGGGGAACGAGAGTGGGTTAGGGTTAGGGTGAGTGCGGGACGGGAGTGGGGGAGGGGAGTGTGGGGAGAGTTGGGGAGGGCAGAGTGGGAGGGAAGGGGGAGGGGAGTGGGGGGCGGTAGTGGAGGATGGGAGTGGGGAGTGGAGTGGGGTGGAGGAGGACGGGAGTAGGGGAGGGGTGTTTGGAAGTGGAGCGGGGTAATGGTAGGGGAGGGAGAGAAGTGGGAGATGGGAGGGAGTGGAGTGGGGAGGAGAGGGAGGGGATTGGGGAGGGGGACAGGAGAGCGGGGAGTGGGTAGGGCTTAGGGGCACGGGAGTGGGGGTGAGGTGGGGGTGGGAGGGTAGTGAGGGAGGGGATTTGGTGCAGGGTGTTGGGGGGAGGTAGAGGGGCAGGGGTATGGGCGATGGGAGCGGGGGAGGGGCGGGGGTGAAGGTGAGTCGGCAGAGGAGTTGGGAGGGGTGTTTGGCAGGGGAGGTGGAGGTGTGGGGAGTGGGGAAGGGGAGTGGGGGACGAGGGACGGGAGAGAAGGGAGTGGGGGAGGGGAGCTGACCGAGTGGCGTGGGTAGTGGCGGAGGTTAGTGGAGCAAGGTAGTGGGGGAGAGGGTTTTGAGGGTAGGGCAGATAGAGGGGAGTGACGGATGGGTGTGTGTGAGAGGGAGTGTGGGAGTGGAAGTGGGGGATGTGAGAGGGAGGGCAGTGTGGAGGGAGACCAGGTCTGAGGGGGAGAGGATGCGAACAAGGGGTGTAGGGGAGCGAAGTGAGGAGTGGGGGACTGGAGTGGACGATAGGAGTGAGAGAGGGGAGTGGGATGTGGGAGGGGAAAGGGGAGTGGGGACCGGGGACGAGTGGGGGAGGGGTGCGTTGAGGGGAATGGCAGAATGAGAGGGGAGGTGAGTGGGGAATGCGGAAGTAGAGTGGAGGATGGGGAGTGGGCAAATAGGAGAGGGGAAGGGGAGGGTGTGTAATGGTGAGGGGGAGGGGAGTGTTAGGGTGAGGGGAGTGTGAGGGGAGGGAGAGGGTAGTGTGGAAGGAAGTTGGGGAGGGGAGTGGGGGATGGGGAGGGAGAGTGTGGCAGAGAGTGGGGAGGGGAGTTTGAGAGGAGAGTGGGGGAGGGCAATGGTCAGAAAGGAGGGGGAAAGTGGGAGGAGGAGTGTAGAAGAAGGAGAGAGTGCGAGATTGGCGGAGGGGAGAGTGGAAGGGAGTGGGGGAAGGGAGTGGGGGAGAGGGTAGGGGAATGAAGAGGGGGCGGGAGGGGGAGGGGAATGAAGAGGGGGAGGGAGGAAAATGTGGGGGGAATGAAGAGGGGGAGGGAGGGGAAGGTGGAGGGGAAATAAGAGGGGGAGGGAGGAGGTGGTGGAGGAGAATGAAGAGGGGGGAGGGGAGGTGGAGGGGAATGAAGGGGGCGGGAGGGGGTGGTGGAAGGGAATGCAGAGGGGCAGGGAGGTAGAGGTGGAGGGGAATGAAGAGGGGGGAGGGGGTGGAGGGCAATGAAGAGGGGGAGGGAGGGGGAGGTGGAGGAGAATGAAGAGGGGGAGGGAGAGGGAGGGGGAGGTGGAGGAAAATGAAGAGGGGGAGGGAGGGGGAGGTGGAGGGGGATGAAGAGGGGGAGGGAGGGGTTGGTGGAGGAGAAAGAAGAGGGGGAGGGAGGGGGTGGTGGAGGAGAATGAAGAGGGGGAGGGAGGGGCAGGTGGAGGGGAATGAAGAGGGGGAGGGAGGGGGAGGTGGAGGGGAATGAAGAGGGGAGGGAGGGGGTGGTGGAGGGGAATGAAGAGGGGGAGGGAGGGGAGGTGGAGAGGAATGGAGGGAGGGGGAGTTGGAATGGAATGAATAGGGGGAGTGAGGGGGTGGTGGAGGGGAATGAAGAGGGGGAGGGAGGGGTGGTGGGGGGGAATGAAGAGGGGGAGGGAGGGGTTGGTGGAGGAGAAAGAAGAAGGGGAGGTGGGGGTGATGGAGGAGAATGAAGAGGGGGAGGGTGGGGCGGGTGGAGGGGAATGAAGAGAGGGAGGGAGGGGTGGTGGAGGGGAATGAAGAGGGGGAGGGAGGGGTTGGTGGAGGAGAAAGAAGAGGGGGAGGGAGGGGCTGGTGGAGGGGAATGAAGAGGGGGAGGGAGGGGGAGGTGGAGGGGAATGAAGAGGGGAGGGAGGGGGTGGTGGAGGGGAATGAAGAGGGGTAGGGAGGGGAGGTGGAGAGGAATGGAGGGAGGGGGAGTTGGAATGGAATGAATAGGGGGAGTGAGGGGGTGGTGGAGGGGAATGAAGAGGGGGAGGGAGGGGTGGTGGGGGGGAATGAAGATGGGGAGGGGGGGGGTTGGTGGAGGGGAATGAAGAGGGGGAGGTGGGGGTGGTGGAGGGGAATGAAGAGGGGGAGGGAGGGGTGGTGGGGGGGAATGAAGATGGGGAGGGAGGGGTTGGTGGAGGGGAATGAAGAGGGGGAGGTGGGGGTGGTGGAGGAGAATGAAGAGGGGGAGGGAGGGGCAGGTGGAGGGGAATGAAGAGGGGGAGGGAGGGGGAGGTGGAGGGGAATGAAGAGCTGAGGGAGAGGGAGGTGGAGGGGAATGAAGAGGGGGAGGGAGGGGAGGTGGAGAGGAATGGAGGGAGGGGGAGGTGGAGTGGAATGAATGGGGGAGTGAGGGGGTGGTGGAGGGGAATAAAGAGGGGGAGGGAGGGGGTTGTAGAGGGGAATGAAGAGGGGGAGAGAGGGGGTATGGAGGAGAAAGAGGAGGGTGTGGGATGGGGTGATGGATGATAATGAAGAGGTGGAGGGAGGGCTGGTGGAGGGGAATGAAGAGGGGGAGGGAGGGAGTGGTGGAAGGTAATGAAGAGGGGGAGGGAGGGGGAGGTGGAGGGGAATGAAGAGGGGGAGGGAGGGGATGGTGGTGGGGAATGAAGAGGAGGAGGGTGGGGGAGGTGGATGGGAATGAAGAGGGGGAGGGAGGGGGAGGTGGAGGAGAATGAAGAGGGGAGGGAGGGGGTACGGAGGAGAAAGAAGAGGGTGTGGGAGGGGGTGATAGATGATAATGAAGAGGTGGAGGGAGGTTGTGGTGGAGGGGAATGAAGTGGGGGAGGGAGGGGGAGGTGGAGGGGAATGAAGAGGTGGAGGGAGGGGGTGGTGGAGGGTAATGAAGAGGGGGAGGGAGGGGGAGGTGGAGGGGAATGAAGAGGGGGAGGGAGGGGATGGTGGTGGGGAATGAAGAGGAGGAGGGTGGGGGAGGTAGATGGGAATGATGAGGGGGAGGGAGGGGGAGTTGGAGGGGAATGAAGAGGGGGAGGGAGGGGGTGGTGGAGGGGAATGAAGAGGGGGAGGGAGGGGTTGGAGGAATTGAATGAGGTTGGGGCCGGAGGGGCTGGTGGAGGGGAATGAAGATGGGGGAGGGGGTGGTGGATGGGAATGACGAGTGGGAGGGAGCGGTGGTGGAGGGAATGAAGAGGGGCAGGGAGCGGGAGGTGGGGAATGAAGAGGGGGAGGGAGGGGGTGGTGGGGAATGAATAAGTGGAGGGAGGGGGTGGTGGAGGGGAATGAAGAGGGGGAGGGAGGGGGAGGTGGGGAATGAAGAGGGGGAGGGAAGATGTGGTGGAGGGGAAGGAAGAGGGGGAGGGAGGGTTTGGAGGATGGGCATGAAGATGGGGAAGGAGGGGGTAGTGGAGGGGAATGAAGATGCGGAGGGAGGGGGTGGTGGAGGGGAATGAAGAGTGGGATGGAGGCGGTGGTGGACGGGAATGAAGAGGGGGAGGGAGGGGGTGGTGGATGGGATAGAAGATGGGGAGGGAGGGGGTGATGGAGGTGAATGAACATGGGGTTGAATGGGTAGGTGGATGCGAATGAAGTGGGGGAGGGAGGGGGTGGTGGCGGGGAATGAAGAGTGGGAGGGAGGGGGAGGTGGAGGGGAATGAAGAGGGGGAGGGAGGGGCTGGTGGAGTTTCATGAAGATGGGGAGGGGGAGGGTGGTGGAGGGCAATGGAGAGGGGGAGGGATGCGGTGGTGGAGTGGAATGGAGAGGGTGAGCAAGGGGGTGGTGGAGTGTCGTAGCGGAGTGGGTGATGGGTTTGGGGTAGGGGTGTGGGGTAGGGGTGTGGGTTAGGGGTGTTGTGGAGCGGAGTGCGGTCTGGGAAGTGGGGGAGGGTAGTGGGGGATGGCAATGTGGGGTGGGAGTGTGGTAGAGACGGGCAGTGAGGACGTGAATGTAAGTGGAGTGGGGTAGGGGTGTGGGAGAGGGGAGTGGGGGAGTGGGGTAGGTTAGTGTGAGAGGGGAGTTGGGGAGTGGGGGAGGGGAATGGGGAGGCGAGTGAGGGAGGGCAGCGGGTGAGGGTAGTGGGTGAGGGGCGTGGGGGAGAGGAGTGGGGGTGGGTTTGAGGGAGGGGAATTGTGGAGGGGGGTTGTCGAGGGGGTGGGGTAGGGGAGTGGGGTATGGAAGTTGTTGAGGGGACTGGGGGAGATGAGTTAGGGTGCGGGGTTGGGGAGCGGAGTTGGGGCGGGGAGTTAGGGAGGGGAGTTGGGGAGGGGAGTGGGGTAGGGGAGTGAGGTATGGGAGTGGGGTAGGGGAGTGAGGTAGGGGAGTGCGGTAGGGGAGTGAGGTAGGGGAATGTAGGAGGGCAGTTGGGGAGGGGAGTGGGGGAGGGGAGTGGGGTAGGGGAGTTGGTTAAGTGTGTGGGGTAGGGGAGTGGGGGACGGGATTGAGGTAGGGTTATGGGGAGGGGATTGAGGTAGTGGATTGGGGGAGGGGAGTGGGGGAGGGGAGTGGGGTGGGGTAGGGGGTAGGGGAGTGGTGGAGTGGGGTGGGGTAGTGTGGTAGGGGAGTGGTGGAGTGGAGTGGGGTGGGGTAGTGGGGTGGGGTAGTGGGTTAGGAGAGTGGAGATGGGGAGTGGGGGTGCAGAGTGGTGTCAGGGAGAGTGGTAGGGGTGGGCTCTAAGGAGGTGGAGGGAAGGGGAGTGTGGAGGGGAGTTGGGGAGGGGAGTTGGAGAGGGAAGTGGGGTAGGGGAGTGGGGTGGGGAGTGATGCAGGGGAGTGGGGGAGGGGAGTGGGGGAGGGAAGTGGGGTGTTGGAGCGGCTGAGGGGAGTGGCGGATGGGAGTGGATGAGGGGAGTCGGGGAGGGGAGGGCAGTGAGGAGGTGGAGGAAAGGGGAGTGAGGCAAGGCAGTGGGGTTGGGGAGAGCAGTGAGGATTTGGCGGGAAGGGGAGTGGGGAGGGTAATGGGGAGGGGAGTGGGGGAAGGGTGTGTGATAGGTCAGTGGAGTAGAGGAGTGCGGTAGGGGTGTGGGGTAGGGGTGTGGGGTAGGGGAGTGGGGTAGGGGAGTGGGGGTGGGGAATGGGGGAGGGGAGTGGGGGAGGGGAGTGAGGTAGATGTATGGGAGAGGGGATAGAGGGAGTGGAATGGGGGAAGGGATTGGCGGGAAGGGAGTGGGGTAGGGTCGTGGGGGCGGTAACTGGTGGAGTGGAGTGAGGTAGGGCAGTTTGAGATGGGTGTGGAGTGGGGGTGTGGGGTAGGGGAGGGCAGTGAGCAGGTGGAGGGAAGGGGAGTGACGTGGGGAGTGAGAGAGGCGGTGGCGTAGGGGAGCTGGGTAGGGGAGGGCAGTGAGGAAGAGAATGAAGGGCAGTGGGGGAGGGAAGTGAGTTAGGGGAGTGGGAAAGTGCAGTGGGAAAGGGGAGTGGGTAGGGGAGCGCAGTGAGGAGGTGGAGAGAAGGGGAGTGGGGGAGGGTATTGGGGTCGGAGTGTTGGGAAGCGGAGTTGGGTAGGGGTGTGGGTTACGGGTGTGGTGTCAGGGAGTGGGGTAGGGGAGTGTTGTAGCAGAGTGGGGTAGGGTCGTAGGGGAGCGAGTGGGGTAGGGGTGTGGGGGAGGCATGTGGGGTCGTGGAGTGGGGTAGGGGAGTTGTGGAGGGGTGTGCGGAAGTGGAGTGGGGGAGTGGAGCAGGGTAGGGAAGTGGGGTAGGGGAGTGGGGAAGGGTAGTGTGGGATGGGAGTGTGGTAGGGGAGGGCAGTGAAGAGGTGCTGGGAAGCGGAGAGGTGGACGGGAGTGGGGGAGGGGGGTGGGGGAGGGGGTGGGGTATGGAAGTGGGGCAGGGGAATGTGGAAGGGGAGTCGGGTAGTGGAGTTGGGTAGGGGAGTGATTTAGGGGATTGGGGCAGGGGAGCGCAGTGAGGAGGTGGAGGGAAGGGGAGTGGGGGAGTAGAGTGGGGGAGGTGTCTGGGGTAGGGGAGTTGGGTAGTGGAGGGCAGAGAGGAGGTATGGGAAGGGGAGTGGGGGAGGGGTGTGGGGTTGGTGAGTTGGGGTGCGGAGTGGGTTCGGGGAGTGGTGTCGGGGATTTGGGTGGGGGAGTGGGGGAGCAGAGTGGCGGAGGGGAGTGTGGTATGGGTGTGGTAACGGGGATTGGATAAGGGAGTCGGGTAGGGGAGTTGTGAAGGGGAGTGCGGTAGGTGAGTGAGGGAGCGTGGTGGGGGATAGGTGTGTGGTAGGGGAGGGAAGTGAGGAGGTGCAGGGAATCGGAGTGGTGGACGGGAGGGGAGTGGGGGAGGGGGTGGTGTAGGGGAGTGCGGGAGGAGAGTGGGGGAGGTGTCTGGGGTAGGGGAGTTGGGTAGTGGAGGGCAGAGAGGAGGTATGGGAAGGGGAGTGGGGGAGGGGTGTGGGGTAGGAGAGTTGGGGTGCGGAGTGGGGTCGGGGAGTGGTGTCGGGGATTTGGGTGGGGGAGTGGGGGAGCAGAGTGGCGGAGGGGAGTGTGGTATGGGTGTGGTAACGGGGGTTGATAAGGGAGTCGGGTAGGGGAGTTGTGAAGGGGAGTGCGGTAGGTGAGTGAGGGAGCGTGGTGGGGGATAGGTGTGTGGTAGGGGAGGGAAGTGAGGAGGTGCAGGGAATCGGAGTGGTGGACGGGAGGGGAGTGGGGGAGGGGGTGGGGTAGGGGAGTGGGGGAGGAGAGTGGGGGAGGCGAGTGGGGGAGGCGAGTGGGGGAGGCGAGTGTGAGGAGGGGAGTGGGGGAGGGGAGTGCGGTAGGGGTTTTGGCGTAGGGGATTTGGGGAAGGGAGTGCGGGAGGGGAGTGGGGGAGGGGAGTGGGGGAGGGGAGTGGGGAGGGGTGTGGGGGAGGTTAGTGTGATGGGGAGTGGGGGAGGGGAGTGGGGGAGGGGAGTATGGGAGGAGAGTTGGGGAGGGTAGAGGGTTAGGGGAGTGAGGGAGTGGAGTGGGGGAGGGGAGAGAGGGAGGGGAGTGGGGGAGGGGAGTGAGGAAGGCGAGTTGAGGAGGGGAGTGGGGGAGAGGGGTGGAGTAGGGCAGTGGGGTATGGGATTAGGTGAGGGGAGCGGGCGAGGAGAGCTGGGGAGGGGGGTGGGGTAGGGGTGTGGGTAGCGGAGTGGGGGAGGGGAGTTGAGGCAGGGATTGAGGTGAGGAGTGGGGGAGGGGTATTGTGCTGGAGGGGAGTGGGGGAGGGGAGTGGGGGAGGGGAGTGGGGGAGGGTTGTGGGGGGTGAATGGGGAATGGGAGTTGGGAGGGGAGTGGGGGAGGGGAGTGGGGGAGGGGAGTGGGGGAGGGGTGTGGGGGAGGGGAGTGGGGAGGGGAGTGGGGAGGGGAGTGGGGAGAGGCGTGATGCAGGGGAGTTGAGGAGGGGAGTTGAGGCAGGGGAGTTGAGGCGGGGAGAGGAGTGTGGGAGAGGAGTGAGGAGAGGAGTGGGGGAGGGGATTAGGGGACGGCGTGGGGGACGGGCGTGGGGGAGTGGGGTCGGGTTGTGGGGTCGGGGAGTGGGGTCGGGGTGTGAGGTCGGGGTGTGAGGACGGGGAGTGGGGTCGGCGAGTGGGGTCGGGGAGTGGGGTCGGCGAGTGGTGTCGGGGAGTGAGGGAGGGGAGCGCAGTGAGGAGGTGGAGGGAAGGGGATTGGGGGAGTGGAGTGGGAGAGGTGTCTGGGGTAGGGGAGTTGGGTAGTGGAGGGCAGTGAGGAGGTGGAGGGAAGGGGAGCGGGGAGGAGTGTGGGGTAGGAGAGTTGGGGAGTGGAGTGGGGTAGGGGAGTGAGGTAGGAGAGTGGGGTAGGGGAGTGGGGTAGGGGAATGGGGTATGGGAGTGGGGTAGGGGTGTGATGCCGGGGAGTTTGGTAGGGGAGTGGGAGAGTGGAGTGGGGGAGCAGAGTTGGGGAGGGGAGTGTGGTAGGGGAGTGTGGTAGGGGAGTGTGGTAGCGGAGTGTGGTAGGGGTGTGGTGACGTGGGTTTGGGTAGGGGAGTCGGGTAGGGGAGGTGTGGAGGGTTGTTGTGCAGGGGAGAGCAGTAGGCGAGTGGGGGAGGGGATTTGGGGGAGGGGATTTGGGGTGGGGGATTTGGGGTGGGGGATTTGGGTTAGGGGATTTGGGGGAGTGGAGTGGGGAGGGGAGTGGGGGAGGGGAGTGGGGGAGGTGAGTGTGGGAGAGGAGTGGGGGAGTGGAGTGGGATAGGGAAGTTGGCTAGCTGAGTGATGGAGCGTAGTGCGGGATAGGTGTGTGGTAGGGGAGGGCAGTGAGGTGGTGCAGGGAATTGGAGTGGTGGACGGGAGGGGAGTGGGGGAGGGGGTGGGGTAGGGGAGTGGGGGAAGCGAGTGGGGGAGGCGAGTGGGGGCGGGGAGGGGGGAGGGGAGTGCGGTAGTGGTTTTGGTGTAGGGGATTTGGGGAGGGGAGTGGGGGAGGGGAATGATGAGGGGAGTGGGGGAGGTGAGTGGGGGAGGGGAGAGGGGAGGGGTGTGGGGGAGGTTAGTGTGGTAGGGGAGTGTGATAGGGGAGTGGGGAGGGGAGTGGGGGAGGGGAGTGGGGGAGGGGAGTATGGGAGGAGAGTTGGGGCGGGTAGAGGTTTAGGGGGTGAGGGAGGGGAGTGGGGGAGGGGAGTGAGGGAGGGGAGTTGGGGAGGGGAGTGAGAAAGGGGAGTTGAGGAGAAGGAGTGGGGTAGGGGGGTGGAGTAGGGGAGTGGGGTATGGGAAAATGTGAGGGGAGTGGGGGAGGAGAGTTGGGGAGGGGAGTGGGTAGGGGTGTGAAGTAGGGGAGTGGGGGAGGGGAATTGAGGCAGGGAGTGAGGTGAGGTGTGGGGGAGGGGTGCTGTGGTGGAGGGGAGAGGGGGAGGGGAGTGGGGGAAGGGAGTGGGAACCTTGGAGTGGGGGAGGGGAGTGGGGGAGGGGAGTGGGGGAGGGTTGTGCGGTAGGGGAATGGGGAATGGGAGTGGGGAGGGGAGTGGGGGAGGGGAGTGGGGGAGGGGAGTGGGGGAGGGGTGTGGGGGAGGGGAGTGGAGAGGGGAGTGGGGGAGGGGAGTGGGGGAGGGGAGTGGGGAGGGGCGTGATGCAGGGGAGTTGAGGAGGGCAGTTGAGGCAGGGGGGTTGAGGAGGGGAGTTGAGGCATGGGAGTTGAGGCGGGCAGGGGAGTATGGGAGAGGAGTGGGGCAGAGGTGTGGGGCAGAGGAGTGGGGGAGAGGTGTGCGGAGAGGAGAGGGGAGGAGAGTGGGGTAGAGGAGTGGGGGAGGGGATTAGGGGAGGGCGTGGGGGACGGGCGTGGGGGAGTGGGGTCGGGTTGTGGGGATCGGGTTGTGGGGTCGGGGAGTGAGGTCGGGGAGTGGGGTCGGGTAGTGGGGTCGGGGAGTGAGGGAGGGGAGCGCACTGAGGAGGTGGAGGGAAGGGGAGTGGGGGTGTGGAGTTGGAGAGGTGTCTGGGATAGGGGAGTTGGGTAGTGGAGGGCAGTGAGGAGGTGGAGGGAAGGGGAGCGGGGAGGAGTGTAGTGTAGGAGAGTTGGGGAGCGGAGTGGGGTAGGGGAGTGGGGTAGGGGAGTGGGGTCGGGGAGTGGGGTAGGGTGTGGTGCCGGGGAGTTTTGTAGGGGAGTGGGAGAGCGGAGTTGGGGAGCGGAGTGGGGGAGGGGAGTGTGGTAGGGGAGTGTGGTAGGGGAGTGGGGGAGGGGAGAGGGGAGGGGTGTGGGGGAGGTTAGTGTGGTAGGGGAGTATGGGAGGGGAGTGGGGTAGGGGAGTGGGGGAGGGGAGTGGGGGAGAGGAGTGGGGGAGAGGAGTGGGGGAGAGGATTGGGAGAGTGGATTGGGGAGGGGTGTTGCGGAGAGGAGAGTGGAGAAGAGTGGGGTAGAGGAGTGGGGGAGGGGATTAGGGGAGGGGCGTGGGGGGAGGAGATTAGGGGAGGGGCATGGGGTAGGGGGTACGGGGAGTGGGGTCGGGGAGAGGGGTCGGGGAGAGGGGTGGGGGAGTGGGGTCTGGGAGTGGGGGAGGGGAGAGCAGTGAGGAGGTGGAGGGAAGGGGAGTGGGGGTGTGGAGTGGGGGAGGTGTCTGGGGTAGGGGAGTTGTGTAGTGGAGGGCAGTGAGGAGGTGGAGGGAAGGGGAGCGGGGAGGAGTGTGGGGTAGGAGAGTTGGGGAGCGGAGTGGGGTAGGGGAGTGGGGTAGGGGTGTGATGCAGGGGAGTGGGGTCGGGGAGTGAGGGAGGGGAGCGCAGTGAGGAGGTGTAGGGAAGGGGCGTGGGGGAGTGGAGTGCGAGAGGTGTCTGGCGTAGGGGAGTTGGGTAGTGGAGGGCAGTGAGGAGGTGGAGGGAAGGGGAGCGGGGAGGAGTGTGGGGTAGGAGAGTTGGGGAGCGGAGTGGGGTAGGGGTGAAGAGTAGGGGAGTGGGGTAGGGGAGTGCGGAAGGGATGTGGTGCCCGGGAGTTTGGTAGGGGAGTGGGAGAGCGGAGTGGGGGAGTGGTGTGGGGGAGGGGAGTGGAGGAGGGGAGTGTGGTAGGGGAGTGTGGTAGGGGAGTGTGGTAGGGGTGTGGTGACGTGGGTTTGGGTAGGGGAGTCGGGTAGGGGAGTTGTGGAGGGGGGTTGTGGAGGGGAGAGCAGTAGGCGAGTGGGGGAGGGGATTTGGGGTAGGGGATTTGGGGGAGGGGATTTGGGGGAGGGGATTTGGGGTAGGGGAGTGGGGGAGGGGAGTGGGGGAGGGGACTGGGGGAGAGGAGTGGGGGAGTGTAGCGGGGTAGGGAAGTGGGGTAGGTGAGTGAGGGAGCGTAGTGGGGGATAGGTGTGTGGTAGGGGAGGGCAGTGAGGTGGTGCAGGGAATCGGAGTGGTGGACGGGAGGGGAGTGGGGGAGGGGGTGGGGTAGGGGAGTGGGGGAGGCGAGTGGGGGAGGCGAGTTGGGGAGCTGAGTGGGGGAGGGGAGTGGGGGAGGGGAGTGCGGTAGGGGTTTTGGGTAGGGGATTTGGGGAGGGGAGTGGGGGAGGGGAGTGGGGGAGGGGAGTGATGAGGGGAGTGGGGGAGGGGAGTGGGGGAGGGGAGTGGGGAGGGGTGTGAGGAGGGGTGTGGGGGAGGTTAGAGTGGTAGGGGAGTGGGGGAGGGGAGTGGGGGCGGGGAGTATGGGAGGAGGGTTGGGGAGGGTAGAGGGTTAGGGCAGTGAGGGAGGGGAGTGGGGGAGGGGAGTGAGGGAGTGGAGTGGGGGAGGGGAGTGAGGAAGGGGAGTTGAGGAGGGGATTGGGGGAGGGGTGGTGGAGTAGGGGTGTGGGGTATGGGATTAGGTGAGGGGAGTGGGGGAGGAGAGTTGGGGAGGGGAGTGGGGTAGGGGTGTGGAGTAGGGGGGTGGGGGAGGGGAGTTGAGGCAGGGAGTGAGGTGAGGAGTTTGGGAGGGGTGTTGTGGTGGAGTGGAGTGGGGGAGGGGAGTGGGGGAGGGGAGTGGGAACCTGGGAGTGGGGGAGGGGAGTGGGGGAGGGGTGTGGGGAGGGGAGTGGTGAGGGGAGTGGGGAGGGGAGTGGGGAGGGGCGTGATGCAGGGGAGTTGAGGAGGGGAGTTGAGGCAGGGGAGTTGAGGCAGGGGAGTTGATGCGGGGAGGGGAGTCTGGGAGAGGAGTGGGGGAGAGGAGTGGGGCAGAGGAGTGGGGGAGGGGTGTTGCGGAGAGGAGAGGGGAGGAGAGTGGGGTAGAGGAGTGGGGGAGGGGATTAGGGGAGGGCGTGGGGGACGGGCGTGGGGGAGTGGGGTCGGGTTGTGGGGTCGGGGAGTGGGGTCGGGAAGTGGGGTCGGGGAGTGGGGACGGGGAGTGAGGGAGGGGAGCGCAGTGAGGAGGTGGAGGGAAGGGGAGTGGGGGAGTGGAGTGGGAGATGTGTCTGGGGAAGGGGAGTTGGGTAGTGGAGGGCAGTGAGGAGGTGAAGGGAAGGGGAGTGGGGAGGAGTGTGAGGTAGGAGAGTTGGGGAGCAGAGTGGGGTAGGGGAGTGGGGTAGGGGAGTGGGGTAGGGGTGTAGTGCCGGGGAGTTCGGTAGGGGAGTGGGAGAGCGGAGTGGGGGCGCGGAGTGCGGGAGGGGAGTGTGGTAGGGGAGTGTGGTAGGGGAGTGTGGTGGGGGAGTGGTAACGGGGGCTTGGGTAGGGGAGTCGGGTAGGGGTGTCGGGTCGGGGAGTTGTGGGGGGGGTTCTGGAGGGGAGAGCAGTAGGCGAGTGGGGGAGGGGATTTGGGGTAGGGGATTTGGGGGAGGGGATTTGGGGGAGGGGATTTGGGGGAGGGGAGTGGGGGAGGGGACTGTGGGAGAGGAGTGGGGGAGAGGAGTGGGGGAGAGGAGTGGTGGAGGGGTGTTGCGGAGTGGAGAGGGGAGAGGATTGGGGTAGAGGAGTGGGGGAGGGAATTAAGGGAGGGGCGTGGGGGAGCAGATTAGGGGAGGGGCGTGGGGGAGGGGGGTCGGGGAGTGGGGTCTGGGAGTGGGGTCGGGGTTTGGGGTCGGGGAGTGGGGTCGGGGAGAGGGGTCGGGGAGAGGGGTCGGGGAGAGGGGTAGGGGTTTGAGGGAGGGGAGTTGATGAGGGGAGTGGTGATGGGGGGTTGGGTAGGGGAGTCAGGTATGGGAGTTGTGGAGGGGGGTTGTGGAGAGGAGAGCAGTAGGCGAGTGGGGGAGGGGATTTGGGGTAGGGGATTTGGGGGAGGGGATTTGGGGGAGGGGATTTGGAGAGGGCAGTGGTGGAGGGGAGTGGGGGAGGGGAGTGGGGCGGAGTGTGTTGGTGGTTAGTGTGGGAGGGGAGTGTGGGAGAGGAGTGGGGGAGGGGAATGGGGAGGGGAGAGGTGGTGCGGAGTGGGGGAGTGGAGTGGGGGTGTGGAGTGGGGGAGTGGTTTGGGGGGGGAGAGGGGAAGCGGAGTGGGGGAGGGGAATGGGGGAGGGGTGTTGCGGAGAGGAGAGGTGAGGAGATTGGGGTAGAGGAGAGGGGAGGAGAGTGGGGTAGAGGAGTGGGGGAGTGCATTAGGGGAGGGGACTAGGGGAGGGGCATGGGGGTGGGGTAGAGGAGTGGGGGAGTGGGGTTGGGGAGTGGGATGGGGAGTGGGGAGTGGGGTAGGGTGAGTGGGGTCGTGTGAGTGGGGTCGGGTGAGTGGGTCGGTGAGTGGGTCGGTAAGTGGGGTCTGGGTGTGGGGTCAGGGGGTGGGGTCGGGGAGTGGAGTAGGGATGTGGGTTAGGGGAGTGGGGGAGGGGAGTGAGGTAAGGGAGTGGGGGAGGGGAGTGGGGGAGGGGAGTGTGGTAGGGGTGTGGTGACGGGGGGTTGGGTAGAGGAGTCGGGTAAGGGAGTTGTGGAGGGGACTGCGGTCTGCGAGTGGATTGGGGGAGGGGATTTGGGGGAGGGGATTTGGGTTACGGAATTTGGGGTAGGGGAGTGGGGGAGGGGAGTGGGGGAGGAGTGTGCGGAGGAGTGTGGGGAGGAGTGTGGGGGAGGTTAGAGAGGGAGGGGAGTGGGGGAGCGGAGTGGGGGAGGGGAGTGTGGTAGGGGGTGTGGTGACGGGGGGTTGGGTAGGGGAGTCGGGTGGGGGAGTTGTGGAAGGGAGTGCGGTATGCGGGTGTAGTGGGGGAGGGGATTTGTGGGAGGGTATTTGGGGGAGGGGATTTGGGGGAAGGGATTTGGGGTAGGGGACCTGGGGTAGGGGAGTGGGGGAGGACTTTGGGGAGGAGTGTGGGGAGGAGTGTGGGGAGGAGTTTGGGGGAGGTTAGTGTGGGAGGTTAGTGTGGGAGGGGAGTGGGGGAGGGGAGTGGGGGAGGGGAGTGTGGGAGGGGAGTTGGGGAGGGGAGTGTGGGAGGGGAGTTGGGGAGGGTAGTGGGTTAGGGAAATGGGGAAGGTAGTGGGTTAGGGGAGTGAGGGAGGGGAGTTGGGGAGGGGAGTTAGGGAGGGGAGTTGAGGAGGGGTGTGAGGGAGTGGATTGGAGTAGGGGAGTGGTGTAGGGGAGTGGAGTAGGGGAGTGGGGCAGGGGAGTGGGGTAGGGGAGTGGGGTAGGGGAGTGGGGTAGGGGAGTGGATGAGGGGAGTGGGGGAGGGGAGAGGGGGAGTAGAGAGGGGGAGGGGAGTGAGGGAGGGGAGTGGGGGAGGGGAGTGGGGGAGGGGAGTGGAGGATAGGAGTGCGGTAGGGGAATTGGGGCAGGGGATTTGGGAGAGGGGAGTGTGGTAGGGGATTTGGTGTAGGGGATTTGGGGGGAGGGGAGTGGGGGAGGGGATTTGGGGAGGGGAGTGAGGGAGGGGATTGGGGGAGGGGAGTGGGGGAGAGGAGTGGGGGAGGGGTGTTGCAGAGAGGAGTGGGGGAGAAGAGTGGGGTAGAGGAGTGGGGGAGGGGATTAGTGGAGGGGCGGGGGGTGGGGAGTGGGGTTGGGGTTTGGGGTGGGGAGTGGGGTCGGGTGAGTGGTGTCGGGTGAGTGGTGTCGGGTGAGTGGGGTCCGGTGAGTGGGGTCGAGTGAGTGGGGTCGGGGTGTGGGGTCGGGGAGTGAGGTCGGGGAGTGGGATAGGGGAGTGGGGGAGGGGAGTGTGGTAGGGGTGTGGTGACGGGGAGTTGGGTAGGGGAGTCGGGTAGGGGAGTTGTGGAGGGGAGTGCAGTATGCGAGTGGAGTGGGGTAGGGGATTTGGGGTAGGGGATGTGGGGTAGGGGTGTGGGGGAGGGGTGTGGGGGAGGGGAGTGGGTGAGGGTAGTGGGGGAGGTTAGTGGGGGAGGAATGTGGGGAGGTTAGTGTGGGGGAGGTTAGTGGGGGAGGGGAGTGGTGGAGGGGAGTGGTGGAGGGGAGTGGGGGAGGGGAGTGTGGTTGGGGTGTGGTGACGGGGAGTTGGGTAGGGGAGTCGGGTAGGGGAGTTGTGGAGGGGAGTGCAGTATACGAGTGTAGTGGGGGAGGGGAATTGGGGGAGGGGATTTGTGGGAGGGCATTTGGGGGTAGGGATTTGGGGTCGGGGATTTGGGGGAGGGGATTTGTGGTAGGGGATTTGGGGTAGGGGACTGGGGGAGGACTGTGGGGAGGAGTGTGGGGAGGAGTGTGGGGAGGAGTGTGTGGGAGGGGAGTGTGGGAGGGGAGTGGGGGAGAGGAGTGGGGAGGGGTGTTGCGGAGAGGAGAGGGGAGGAGAGTGGGGTAGAGGAGTGTGGTAGGGGAGTGTGGTACGGGAGTGGTGACGGAGGGTTGGGTAGGGGAGTCGGGTAAGGGAGTTGTGGAGGGGGTTTGTGGAGGGGAGAGCAGTAGGCGAGTGGGGGAGGGGATTTGGGGTATGGGATTTGGGGGAGGGGATTTGGGGGAGGGGATTTGGGGGAGGGGATTTGGGGAGGGGAGTGGGGAAGGGGAGTGGGGGAGGGGAGAGGGGAGTGGAGTGGGGGAGTGGAGTGGGGGTGTGGAGTGGGGGAGTGGTTTGGGGAGGGGAGATGGGGAGGGGAGTGTGGGAGGGGAATTGGGGAGGGGTGTTTCGGAGAGGAGAGGTGAGGAGAGTGGGTTAGAGGAGAGGTGAGGAGAGAGGGGTAGAGGAGTGGGGGAGGGGATTAGGGGAGGGGCATGGTCGTGTATGGGAGTGGGGCAGGGGAGTGGGGTAGGGGAGTGGGGTTGGGAAGTGTGATGAGGAGTGGGGAGTGGGGTAGGGTGAGTGGGGTCGGGTGAGTGGTGTCGGGTGAGTGGGGTCGGGTGAGTTGGGTCGGGTAGGTGGGGTCGGGGAGTGGGGTCGGGGAGTGGGGTCGGGGAGTGGGGTCGGGGAGTGGGGTCAGGGAGTGGGGTCGGGGATTGGGGTCGGGGAGTGGGGGAGGGGAGTGGGGTCAGGGAGTGGGGTCAGGCAGTGGGGGAGGGGAGTGTGGTAGGGGTGTGGTGACGGGGGGTTGGGTAGGGGAGTCGTGTAGGGGAGTTGTGGAGGGGAGTGGGGGAGGGGATTTGGGGTAGGGGATTTGGGGTAGGGGAATTGGGGTACGGAATGTGGGGTACGGAATTTGGGGTACGGAATTTGGTGTAGGGGTGTGGGGGAGGGGAGTGGGGGAGGGGAGTGGGGGAGGAGTGTGCGGAGGAGTGTGGGGAGGAGTGTGGAGGAGGTTAGTGTGGGAGGGGAGAGGGGGAGGGGAGTGGGGGAGGGGAGTGTGGTAGGGGGTGTGGTGACGGACGGTTGTGTAGGGGAGTCGGGTAGGGGAGTTGTGGAGGGGAGTGCGGTATGCGGGTGGAGTGGGGGAGGGTATTTGGGGGAGGGTATTTGGGGGAGGTGATTTGGGGGAAGGGATTTGGGGTAGGGGACCTGGGGTAGGGGAGTGGGGAGGACTTTGGGGAGGAGAGTGGGGAGGTTAGTGTGGGGAGGTGAGTGTGGGGGAGGTTAGTGTGGGAGGTTAGTGTGGGAGGGGAGTGGGGGAGGGGAGTGGGGGTGGGGAGTGGGGGAGGGGAGTTGGGGAGGGTAGTGGGTTAGGGAAATGGGGGAGGGTAGTGGGTTAGGGGAGTGAGGGAGGGGAGTTTGGGAGGGGCGTTAGGGAGGGGAGTTAGGGAGGGGAGTGGGGGAGGGGAGTGGGGTGGGGTAGAGGAGTGGTGGAGGGGATGGGGTATGAGGAGTGGGGGAGTGCAGTGGCGGAGTGGAGTGGGGGGGGAAGTGGGGGAGTGGAGTGGGGGTGAGGAGTGTGGTACGGGAGGGCAGTGAGGAGGTGCAGGGATGCGGAGTGGGGGAGGAGAATTGTGTAGGGGAGTGGGGGAGGGGGGTGGGGGAGGAGAGTGGGGGAGTAGAGTGGGGGAGGAGAGTTGGGGAGGGGTGTTGGGGAGGAGAGTGGCGGAGGAGGGAGGGGGAGGGGTGTGGGGGAGGGGAGTGGGTTACGGGAGCGGAGTAGGGGAGTGGGGGAGGGGAGTGGGGGAGGGGAGTGGGGGAGGGTAGTGGGGGAGGGGAGTTGACGAGGGGTGTGGGGGAGGGGAGTGGGGGAGGGGAGCGGGGGAGGGGAGTGGCGGAGGGGAGCGAGGGAGGGGCGTTGGGGAGGGGAGTTGGGGTGGAGGAGTGGGAGAGGGGAGTGGGGTTTGTGAGTGCGGTAGGGGAGTGAGGATGGGGGTGAGGGACAGGGAATGGGTAGGGGAGTGGCGACAGTGAGTGGGGGCTTGGAGAGGGGAGTGGAGTGGGGGAGGGGTGTGGAGGGAATGGGAGTTGTGGAGTGGAGTGGGGGAGGTGTGTGAGGTAGGAGAGTTGGGTAGTGGAAGGCAGTGAGGAGGTGGAGGGGAGGGGAGTGGGCTAGGAAAGTTGGGGAGCGGACTGCGATAGGGGAGGTGAGTGGGTGAGCGGAGTGGGGGTGCGGAGTGGGGTAGCAGAGTGGGGCAGGGGAGTGGGGCAGGGGAGTGGGGCAGGTGAGTGGATCAGTGGAGTGGAGCAGGGGACTGGGGCAGGGGAGGGGAGTGGGGAGGGGAGTGGGGAAGGGGAGTGGGGCAGCGGGTGTGGTGTCAGGGAGTGGGGGAGGGGAGTGGGGTTGGGGAATGGGGTTGGGGGAGTGGGGTTGGGGGAGTGGGGTTGGGGGAGTGGGGCTGGGGAGTGGTGCTGGGAAGTGAGGCCGGGGAGAGGGGCCGGGGAGTGGGGTCAGGGAGTGGGGTCGGGGAGTAGGATCGGGGAGATGTGAAGGGGAGTGCGGAAGGGGAGTGCGAAAGGGGAGTGGGGGAGTGGAGAGCGGTAGTGGAGTGCGGTAGGGGAGTAGGGTAGGGGAGTGGGGTAGGGGAGTGGGGGAGGGGAATGGGGGATGGGAGTGGGGTAGTGGAGTTGGGTAGGGTAGTGGATGAGGGGAGTGAGGAGTGGGGGAGCGGAGTGGGGGTGCGGAGTGGGGGAGTGGGGCAGTGGGGTAGGGGAGCGGGGTAGGGGAGTTGTGGAGGGGAGTGAGGTATGGGAGTGGGGGAGTGGAGTGCGGTATGAGAGTGGGGGAGTGGAGTGGTGTACGAGATTGGAGTAGGGGGGTGGGGGAGGGGAGTGTGGTACGGGAGGGCAGTGAGGAGGTGCAGGGATGCGGAGTGGTGGATGGGAGTGGGGGAGGAGAGTGGAGTGGGGGAGGAGGTGGGGAGGGAAGTGGGGGAGGGGTGTTCGGGAGGAGAGTGGCGGTGGAGAGAGGGCGAGGGGAGTGTCGGAGGGGAGGGGAGTGGGAAGGGGTGTGTGGGAGGTTAGTGTGGGAGGGGAGCAGGGGAGGGGCGTTGGGGAGGTGAGTGAAGGAGTAGAGTGTGGTAGGAGTGTGGCAGAGGGCGTGAGGGAGGGGAGTGGGGGAGCGGAGTGGGGGAGGGGAGTGTGGGAGTGGAGCGGAGTAGGGGAGTGGGGTAGGGGAGTTTGTGATGGGTTTGGGGGAGGGGAGTGGGGGAGGGGAGTGGGGGAGGGAAGTGGGGGAGGGGAGTGGGAAGGGGAGTGGTTTAGGGGAGTGGGGAGGGGAGTTGAGGTCGGGAGTGGGGGAGAGGAGTGGTGTAGTGATTTGGCGTGCTGTAGGGGAGTTGTGGAGGGGAGTGCGGTAGGGGAGTGGGGGGGTGGAGTGCGGTAGGGGAGTGGGGTATGGAATGCAGGAGCGTAGTGGGGGATGGGAGTGTGTTAGGGGAGGGCAGTGAAGAGATGCAGGGGAGCGCAGAGGTGGACTGGAGTGGGGGGAGGTGAGTGTGGGAGGGTTTGGCTAGGGGAGGGGGTTAGGGGAATGGTGGAGTGGAGAGGGGTAGTGGAGTTGGGGAGGGGAGTGAGTTAGGGGAGTGGGGTAGGGAAGTGGGAAAGTGGAGTCGGATAGGGCAGTGGGATAGTGGAGTGGGATAGGGGAGTGGGATAGGGGAGTGGGATAGGGGAGCGCAGTGAGGAGGTGGAGGGAAGGGGAGTGGGTGAGTCGAGTTGGTGAGGTGTGTGGGGTAGCGGGGTTGGGTTGAGGAGGCAGTGAGGAGATGGAGGGAAGGGCAGTGGGGAAGGGGTGTGAGGCAGGAGAGTTGGGGAGCGGAGTGGGGGATGGGAGTGTGGTAGGGGAGGGCAGTGAGGAGGTGCAGGGAAGTGGAGTGTTGGACGGGAGGAGAGTGGGGGAGGGGAGTGGGGGAGGGGTGAGGGGGAGGGGAGTGGGGGAGGGGAGTGGAGTGGGGGAGGAGTGTCGGGAGTGGAGTGGGCGAGGGGTGTGGGGGAGTGGAGTGGTGGAGGGGAGTGGGCGAGGGGAGTGGGGGAGCCGGATTGGTGTCAGGGAGCAGGGGAGGGGAGCGGGGGAGGGGAGTGGGGGAGGGGAGTGGGTTAGCGGAGTGGGTGAGGTGAGTGGGTAGGGGAGTGGGGTTGGTGTGTGGTGATTGGGAGTGGGGTAGGGGAGTGGTGGAGGGGTGTGCGGTAGTGGAGTGCGGTAGTGGAGTGCGCTAGTGGAGTACGGTAGGGGAGTGGGGTAGGGGAGTGGTGTAGGGGAGTGGGGTAGGGGTGTGTGTGAGGGTAGTGAGGGATGGGAGTGTGGTTGGATGGGGCAGTGAAGAGGTGCAGGGAAGCGCAGAGGTGGACTGGAGTGGGGGAAGGGGAGTGTGGGACGGAGTGGGCTAGGGGAGGGGGTTAGGGGAATGGTGGAGTGGAGATGGGTAATGGTGTTGGGGAGGGGAGTGAGTTAGGGGAGTGGGGGAGGGAAGTGGGAAAGTGGAGTCGGATAGGGCAATGGGATAGTGGAGTGGGATAGGGGAGTGGGATAGGGGAGCGCAGTGAGGAGCTGGAGGGAAGGGGAGTGGGTGAGTCGAGTTGGTGAGGTGTGTGGGGTAGCGGAGTTGGGTTGAGGAGGCAGTGAGGAGATGGAGGGAAGGGGAGTGGGGGAGGGGTGTGAGGTAGGAGAGTTGGGGAGCGGAGTGGGGGATGGGAGTGTGGTGGGGAGGGCAGTGTGGAGGAGAAGGAAGGGGAGTAGGGGAGGGGATTGGAGGACAGTGAAGAGGTGGAGGAAAAGGGATTGGGTGAGGGGAGTGGTGCAGGGGAGGGCAGTGAGGATTTGGAGGGAAGGGATGCGGGTAAGGGGAGTGCGGGAGGGGAGTGGGGGAGGGGGGAGGGGAGAGGGGTAGGGGAGTTGGGGAGCGGAGTGGGGTAGGGGTGTGGGGCAGGGGTGTGAGGGAGGGGAGTGGGGGATGGGAGTGGGGGAGGGGAGTGGGGTACGGGAGCACAGTGAGGAGGTGCAGGGATACGGTGTGGTGGACAGGAGCGGGGGAGGGGGGCGGGGGAGGGGAGCGGGTGCGGGGTGTGGGGGAGGGGAGTGAGGGAGGGGAGTTGTGGAGGGGAGTTGGGGAGAGGAGTGGGGTAGGGAAGTGGGGGAGGGGAGTGAGGGAGGGGAGTTGACGAGGGGATTGAGGGAGGGGAGTGGGGGAGGGGAGTGGGGGAGGGGTGTGGGGGAGGGGAGGGGGAAGGGGAGTGGTTTAGGGGGTGGGGGAGGGGAGTTGAGGCAGGGAGTTTGGGAGAGGAGTGGGGAAGGGGAGATGCGGAGAGGAGAGGCAGAGGGGAGTGGGGTGGAGGAGTGGGGGGAGGGCAGTGGGGGGAGGGGAGTGGGGGGAGGGGAGTAGGGGGAGGGGAGTTGGGGAGGGGAGTGAGGTAGGGGGTGAGGAAGTGGAGTTGGGGAGTTGAGTGGGGGAGTTGAGTGGGGGAGTTGAGTGTGGTAAGGGAGTGTGGGAGGGGAGTGTGGATGGGGAGTGTGGAAAGGAGTGTGGAAGGGGAATTGGGGTGGGGAGTTGGGGTGTGGAGTTGGGGAGGGTAGTTGGGGATAGTAGTTGGGGAGGGTAGTTGGGGAGGGTAGTGGGGTAGGGGAGTGAGGAAGGGGAGTGTGGAAGGGGAGTGTGGAAGGGGAGTTGGGGTGGGGAGTTGGGGAGGGTAGTTGGGGAGGGTAGTTGGGGACGGTAGTGGGGTAGGGGAGTGAGGGAGGGGAGTGGGGGATGGGAGTGGGGGAGGGGAGTGAGGGAGGGGAGTGAGGGAGGGGAGTGTGGGTGGGGTGTGGGGGAGGGGTGTGGGAGAGGGGAGTGGAGTAAGGGTGTGGGGTAGGGGAGATGGTTAGGGGAGTGGGGGCGGGGAGTGGGGGAGGAGAGTGGGGGAGGAGAGTGGGGGAGGAGAGTGGGGGTGGAGAGTGTAGGAGGAGAGTGGGGTCGGGGTGCTGGGTAGGGGTGCTGGGTGGGGGAGTGGGGTCGGGGTGTGGGGTCGGGGTGTGGGGTCGGGGTGTGGAGTCGGGGAGTGGGGTAGTGGAGTTGGGGGGCGGAGTGAGTTAGGGGAGTGGGGTAGGGAAGTGGGAAAGTGGAGTGGGATAGGGGAGTGGGGGAGGTGTGTGGGGTCGGGCAGTTGGGTTGTGGAGGGCAGTGAGGAGGTGGAGGGAAGGGGATTGGGGGAGGGGTGTGAGGTAGGAGAGTTGGGGAGCGGTGTGGGGGATGGGAGTGTTGTAGGGGAGGGCTATGAGGAGGTACAGGGAAGCGGAGTGGTGGACGGGAGGGGAGTCGGGTAGTGGAGAGGGGCAGGGGAGAGGGGGAGGGGAGTCGGGGAGGGGATTGGGGGAGGAGAGTTGGGGAGGGGAGTCGGTCTGGGAGTGGAGTGGGGGAGTGGAGTGGGGGCGTGGAGTGTGGGCGTGGAGTGGGGAGGGATGTGAGGGTGGTTAGTGGGGGAGGGGAGTGGGGGAGGGGTGCGGGGGAGGGCAGAGCCGAAGGGGAGTGCGGGAGGGGAGTGGGAGGAGGGGAGTGGGGGAAGGGGAGTTGGTGAGGCAAGATGGTGAGGGGAGATAGTGAGGGGAGATGGTGAGGGTAGATAGTGCGGGGTGTTGGGGAGGGGAGCTGGGGAGGGGAGCTGGGGAGGGGACATGAGGAGGGGACATGGGGAGGGGACATGGGGAGGGGTCTTGGGGAGGGGACTTGGGGAGGGGACTTGAGGAGGGGACTGGGGGAGGGGACTTGGGGTAGAGGAGTGGGCTAGAGGAGTGGGGTAGAGGAGTGGGGTAGAGGAGTGGGGATGGAGTTTTGCAGAGATGAGAGGGGGAGGAGAGAGGGGGAGGGGAGAGGGGGAGGGGAGAGGGGGAGGGGAGTGGGGGAGGGGAGTTGAGTGGGGGAGGGGAGTGATGTAGGGGAGTGATGTAGGGGAGTGATGTAGGGGAGTGGGGGATGTGTGGTGTAGGGGAGTTAGGGACTGGAGCACAGTGAGGATGTGGAGAGAAGTGGAGTGAGGGAGGGGCCTGGGGGAGGTGTTTGGGGTAGGTGAGTTGGGGACCGGGGTGCAGTGAGGAGGTGGAGGGAAGGGGAGTGGGGAAGGGGAGTGGGGTAGGAGAGGTGACTAGGGGAGTATGGGAGGGGAGTGAGGTAGGTAATTGGGGACTGGAGTGGGGTAGTGGAGTGGGGTAGTGGAGTGGGGTAGTGGAGTGGGGCAGGGGTGTGGGGGAGGGGATTTGGGGGTGGGGTGTTTGGGAGTGGGGGAGGGGAGTGGGTGAGGGGAGTGGGGGAGGGGAGTTGGGGAGGGGAGTTGGGGAGGGATCTGGGGGTGGTGTGAGGGGGAGGGGAGTTGGGGAGGGGAGTGGGGTTGGGGACTGGTGGAAGTGGGGGAGGGCAGTGAGGAGGTGGAGTGAAGGGGAGTGGCGTGGGGAGTGGGCAGGGCAGTGGCGTAGGGGAGTTGGGTAGGGGAGGGCAGTGTGGAGGAGAAGAAAGGGGAGTAGGGGAGGATATTGGAGGACAGTGAGGAGGTGGAGGAAAAGGGAGTGGGAAGGGGAGTGGTGTCGGGGAGGGCAGTGAGGATTTGGAGGGAAGGGATGTGGGTAAGGGGAGTGGTGTCGGGGAGTGGGAAAGTGGAGTGGGGAAGGGGAGTGGGGAAGGGGAGTGGGGGAGGGGAGTGGGGGAGGGGAGGGGAGAGAGGTAGGGGAGTTGGGGAGCGGAGTGGGGTAGGGGTAGGGGTGTGGGGGAGGGGAGTGGGGGAGGGGAATGGGGAGGGGAGTGTGGAGGGGATTGGGGGAGGGGAGTGGGGTACGGGAGGGCAGTGAGGAGGTGCAGGGATACGGAGTGGTGGACGGGAGCGGGGGAGGGGTGTGGGGGAGGGGAGCGGGGGAAGTGAGTGGGCGGAGAGGAGTTGGGGGAGTGGATTTGGGGAGTGGAGTGGGAGAGGGGAGTGGGGGGGGGAGTGGGGGAGGGGAGTGGGGAGGGGAGTTGGGGAGGGGAGTTGGGGAGGGGAGTGGGGTAGGGAAGTTGGTGAGGGGAGTGGGGTGGAGGAGTGGGGGAGGGGAGTGAGGGATGGGAGTGAGGGAGGGGAGTTGACGAGGGGATTGAGGGAGGGGAGTGGGGGAGGGTGTTGGGGAGGGGAGGGGGAAGGGGAGTGATTTAGGGGAGTGGGGGAGGGGAGTTGAGGCAGGGAGTGTGGGAGAGGAGTGGGGAAGGGGAGATGCGGTGAGGAGAGATAGAGGGGAGTGGGGTGGAGGAGTGGGGGAGGGGAGTGGGAGAGGGGAGTGGGGGATGGGAGTGGGGGAGGGGAGTAGGGGGAGGGGAGTTGGGGGGAGTTGGGGAGGGTAGTCGGGTAGGGGAGTTGGGGAGTTGAGTGGGGGAGTTGAGTGGGGGAGTTGAGTGTGGGAGGGAAATGTGGGAGGGGAGTGTCGGAGGGGAATGTGGAAGGGGAGTGTGGAAGGGGAGTGTGGAAGGGGAGTTGGGGTGGGGAGTTGGGGTGGGGAGTTGGGGAGGGGAGTTGGGGAGGGTAGTTGGGGAGGGTAGTTGGGGAGGTTAGTGGGGGAGGGTAGTGAGGGAGGGGAGTGTGGAAGGGGAGTGGTGGAGGGGAGTGCGGTCGTGGTGTGCGGTAAGGGAGTGCGGTAGGGGTGTGCGGTAGGGGAGTGGGGGAGTTGGGTAGGGGAGTGGGGGAGTGGGGGAGGGGAGGGCAGTGAGAAGGTGGAGGAAAAGGGAGTGGGGGAGGGGAGTGGTGTAGGGGAGGGCAGTGAGGATTTGGAGGGAAGGGATGTGGGGTAAGGGATGTGGGGAAGGGGAGTTGGGTCGGGGTGTGGGAAAGTGGAGTGGGGGAGGGGAGTGGGGGAGGGGAGTGGGGGTGGGGAGTGGGGGAGGGGAGTGGGGGAGTGGGGGAGTGGGGGAGTGGCGTGGGGGAGGGGAGGTGGGGAGCGGAGTGGGCTCGTGGTGTGGAGTAGGGGTGTGGGGTAGGGTTGTGGGGGAGGGGAGTGGGGAGGGGAGTGGGGTACGGTGGGCAGTGAGGAGGTGCAGGGATGCGGAATGGTGGACGGGAGTGGGGGAGGGGAGGGGAGCGGGGGAGGGGGTGGGGAGGGGGCGGGGGAGGGGAGCGGGGGAGGGGGTTTGTGAAGGTGAGTGGCGGACAGGAGTTGGGGAGGAGATTTGGGGAGTAGAGGAGAGGGGAGTGGGGGAGGGGATAGAGGGAGGGGAGTTGGGGGAGGGGAGTTGGGGGAGGGGAGTTGGCGGAGGGGAGTTGGCTGAGGGGAGTGAGGGAGGGGAGTTGACGAGGGAAGTGAGGGAGGGGAGTGGGGGAGGGGAGTGGGATAGGGGAGTGGGATAGAGGAGTGGGGGATGGGAGTGGGGGAGGGGAGTGGGGGAGGGGAGGGGGAAGGGGAGTTGTTTAGGGGAGTGAGAGACGGGAGTTGAGGCAGGGAGCGTGGGAGAGGAGTGGGGAAGGGGAGATGCGGAGAGGAGAGGAGAGGGGGAGGGGAGTCGGGTGGAGGAGTGGGAGAGGGGAGTGGGGTTTGTGAGTGCGGTAGGGGAGTGTGGGAGGGGAGTGGGGGACAGTGAATGGGGTAGGGGAGTGGCGTAAGTGAGTGGGGGCAGGGAGAGGGGAGGGGAGTGCAGGGAAGGGGAGTTGGGGAGTGGAGTGGGGGAGGTGTGTGTGTTAGGAGAGTTGGGTAGTGGATGGCAGTGAGGAGGTGGAGGGGAGGGGAGTGGGGTATGAAAGTTGGGGAGCGGACTGCGGTAGGGATGTGGTGTCAGGGAGTGGGGTAGCGGAGTGGGGTAGCGGAGTGGGGTAAGCGTGTGGTGACGGGGAGTGGGGTAGGGGAGTGGAGTAGGGGAGTTGTGGAGGGGAGAGCGGTGGGGGAGTGGGGGTGTAGAGTGGGGTAGGGGCGTGGTGTAGGGGAGGGCAGTGAGGATTTGGAGGGAAGGGGAGTGGAATGGGGTAGGGGAGTGGGGGAGGGGTGTGTGTTATGTGAGTGGGGTTGGGGAGAGGGGAGGGGAGTGAGGTAGGGGAATCGGGGAGGGGACTGGGGGAGGAGAGTGGGGGAGGGGAGTGGGGAAGGGGAGTGGGGGAGGGGAGTGGAGTGGGGGAGGGGAGTGTAGTGGAGGGTCGTGTGGGGGAGGGTCGTGTGGGGTAGGGGAATGTGGGGTAGGGGAGTGAGTTAGGGGAATGGGTTAGGGGAGTGGGTTAGGGGAGTGGGGGAGGGGAGTGGGACAGGGGAGTGGGACAGGGCAGGGCAGTGAGGAGGTGGAGGGAATGAGAGTGGGGAGGGGAGTTTGGGCCGGGAAGTGTGGTAGGGGTGTGGAGTCGGAAAGTGTGGTAGGGCTTTGGGGTCGGGAATTGGGGTCGGGAAGTGAGGGAGGGGAGTGGGAAAGGGGAGTGGGAAAGGGGAGTGGGGGTAGGGGAGTAGGGGTAGGGGAGTGGGGGTAGGAGAGTGGGGGTAGGGGAGTGGGGGTAGGGGAGGGGGAAAGCGAGCGGGGGAAGCGAGTGGGGGAAGGGAGTGGGGGAAGGGAGTGGGGGAAGGGAGTGGGTTAGGTGAGTGGAGTGGTGTAGGGGATTGGGGTAGGGGTGTGCTGTCGGGGAGTGGAGTAGGGGAGTGGGGCATGGGAGATTGTGAGGGAAGTGCGGGAGGAGTGTTGGGGGAGGGGAGTTGGGGAGGGGAGTGGGGTAGAGGAGTGGGGTAGTACAGTGGGGGAGGGGAGTTGCGGCAGGGGTTGGGGAGCGGAGTGGTTAAGGGGAGTTGCGGAGAGGAGATGGGGAGGGGAGTGGGGTACAGGAGTGGGGGAGGGCAGTGGGTGGGAATGTGAGAGCGGAGTTGGGGAGGGGACTTGGGGAGGGGCGTGGGGGATGGGGTGGGGGAGGGGAGTGGGGGAGGGGATTTGGCTACTGGAGTGGGGAGGGGAGTGGGGGAGGTGATTGGGGTTGTGGAGTTGGGGAGGTGAGTGGGGGAGGGGAGTTTGGGACTGGAGTGGGGGTGGGGAGTGGGTTAGGGGAGTGAGTGAGGGTTGTTGTGGAGGTGAGCGGGGGAGGGGAGTGAGGGAGGGGAGTTGAGGTGGTGTGTGGGGGAGGGGAGTGCGGTAGGGGAGTGGGGGAGGGGGAGGGGAGTGCTGTCGGGCAGTGGGGGAGGGGAGTGAGTGAGGGTAGTGGGGTAGGGGAGTGAGTGAGGGTAGTGGGGTAGGGGAGTGAGGGAAGAGAGTGAGGGAGGGGAGTGAGGGAGGGGAGTGCGGTAGGGGAGTGGGGGAGGGGAGTTACAGAGAGGAGGGGGAGGGGAGTGGGTTGTGGAGTGGGGGAGAGGCGTTGGGGAGGGGAGTTGGGGAGGGTAGTAGTGGAGGGGATTGGATGTGGGGAGTTGGGTAGGGGAGTGGGGATTTGTTGTGAAGTAGGGGAGTGGGGGATGGGAGTGGGGAGGATAGCGAGGTAGGGGAGGGGGCAGGGGAGGGGGGCAGGGGAGTTGTTAGAGGTAAGTGCGGGAGGGGAGCGGGGGAGTGGATTGGGGGAGGGGAGTTGGGGAGTGGAGTGCGGTAGGGGAGTTGGGGTGGGGAGTTGGGGAGGGGAGTAGTGTAGGGGCGTGGAGGTGGGGAGTGGGGGAGGGGAGTGGGAGAGGGGAGTGGGGTAGGGGAGTGAGGGAGGGGAGTTGAGGAGGGGTGTGGGGGAGGGCAGTTAGGGACTGGAGTGGGGGAGGGGAGTGTGGGAGTGGAGTGGGGGATGGGAGTCCGGTACGGGAGTTGGGGAGGGGAGCTGGGGAGGGGAGTGGGGGAGGGGAGTGAGGGAGGGGTGTTGGTGAGGAAAGTGGGGTAGGGGAGTGGGGGAGGGGAGTGGGGGAGGGGAGCAGGGTATGGGAGTTGGTGCGGGCAGTGGGGGAGCAGCGTTGGGGTGGGGAGTGGGGGAGGGGAGTGAGTGAGGGAGGGGAGTTGAGAAGGGGTGTGGGGGAGGGATGTGTTGTGGTAAGTCGGGCAGGGGAGTTGGGTATGGGAGTTGGTGAAGGGAGTGGGGGAGGAGATTTGGGGGTGGGAGTTGGGAAGGGGAGTTGGGGAGGGGAGAGCCGTAGGGGAGTAGGGGAAGGGTGTGGGGGAGGGGAGTGGGGAGAGGAGTCGTTGCGGGGAGTTGCGGAGAGGAGAGGGGGAGGGGAGTGTAGTGGTGTGCAGGTGTGGGGTAGGGGAGTGGGGGAGGCTTGTTGGGTATGGGAGTGGGTGTGAGGAGTGGGGTATGGGTGTGCAGTAGGGGAGTGGGGAAGGGGACTGGGGAGGGGAATGAGGGAGGGGAGTGGGGGACTGGGAGTGGGGTAGGGGAGTGGCAAAGGTCCGTGGGGGAGATGAGAGGGGAGTGGAATGGGGGAGGGCGTGGGGAGGGGAGTGGGGTGGGGAGTGGGGTGGGATGTGGAGCATGGGAGTTGGGTATGGGAGTTGGTGAGGGGGGTGGGGATGGAGAGTTTGGGAGAGGAGTGTGTGATCGGAGTGGGGCAGGGGAGTGAGTGAGGGGAGTGGGGGTGGGGAATTGGGGATGGGAGTGGGGGTGGGGAGTCGGGTACGGGTGTGGGGTAGGGGGTGGGGTACGGGATGGGGTAGGGGAGTGGGGTAGGGGAGTGGGGGAGGGGAAAGAGGGAGGGGATTGAGGGAGGGAAGTGAGGGAGGGGAGATGGGGAGGATGTGAGAAGGGGAGTGAAGGAGGGGAGTGGAGTAGGGGAGTCGGGTATGGAAGTTAGTGCGGGGAGTTGAGGAGGACAGTGGGGGAGTGTAATACGGGAGGGGAGTTGGGGAGTGGAGTTGGGGAGGGGAGTGAGGGAGGGGAGTTGAGAAGGGGTGTGGGGGAAGGGAGTGGGGTGGTAAGTGGTGCAGGGGAGTTGGGTATGGGAATTGGTGGGGGAGTGGGGGTGGAGAGTTGGGGATGGTAGTTGGGAAGGGGAGTTGGGGAGGGTTGGATAGGGGACTGCGGTAGGGGAGTGGGGGAAGTGAGTGGGGGAGGGGCGTGGGGAGAGGTGGTTGCGGGGAGTTGCGGAGAGGAGAGGGGGAGGGGAGTGTGTGAGAGGAGTGGGGGAGTGTAGTGGTGTGTGGGAGTGGGGTAGGGGAGTGGGGAGGGGAGTTGGGGATGGGAGTGGGGGTGAAGTGTGGGGTAGGGGTGTGGGGTAGGGGTGTGTTGTCGGGGAGTGGAGTAGGGGAGTGGGATATGGGAGATTGTGAGGGAAGTGCGGGAGGAGTGTTGGGGGAGGGGAGTTGGGGAGGGGAGTGGGGTAGAGGAGTTGGGTAGTACAGTGGGGGAGGGGAGTTGCGGCAGGGGTTGGGGAGCGGAGTGGTTGAGGGGAGTTGCGGAGAGGATATGGGGAGGGGAGTGGGGTACAGGAGTGGGGGAGGGCAGTGGGTGGGAATGTGGGAGCGGAGTTGGGGAGGGGACTTGGGGAGGGGCGTAGTGGATGGGGTGGGGGAGGGGAGTGGGGGAGGGGATTTGGCTACTGGAGTGGGGAGGGGAGTGGGGGAGGTGATTGGGGTTGTGGAGTTGGGGAGGTGAGTGGGGGAGGGGAGTTTGGGACTGGAGTGGGGGTGGGGAGTGGGGTAGGGGAGTGAGTGAGGGTTGTTGTGGAGGTGAGCGGGGGAGTGGAGTGAGGGAGGGGAGTTGAGGTGGTGTGTGGGGGAGGGGAGTGCAGTCGGGGAGTGGGGGAGGGGGAGGGGAGTGCTGTCGGGCAGTGGGGGAGGGGAGTGAGTGAGGGTAGTGGGGTAGGGGAGTGAGTGAGGGTAGTGGGGGAGGGGAGTGAGGGAAGAGAGTGAGGGAGGGGAGTGAGGGAGGGGAGTGCGGTAGGGGAGTGTGGGAGGGGAGTTACAGAGAGGAGGGGGAGGGGAGTGGGTTGGGGAGTGGGGGAGTGGGGGAGTGGCATTGGGGAGAGGAGTTGGGGAGGGTAGTAGTGGAGGGGATTGGAAGTGGGGAGTGGGGTAGGGGAGTGGGGATTTGTTGTGAAGTACGGGAGTGGGGGATGGGAGTGGGGAGGAGAGCGAGGTAGGGGAGGGGGCAGGGGAGGGGGGCAGGGGAGTTGTTAGAGGTAAGTGCGGGAGGGGAGCGGGGGAGTGGATTGGGGGAGGGGAGTTGGGGAGTGGAGTGCGGTAGGGGAGTTGGGGTGGGGAGTTGGGGAGGGGAGTAGTGTAGGGGCGTGAGGGAGGCGAGTTGGGGAGGGGAGTTGGGGAGGGGAGTTGGGGAGTGGAGTGCGGCAGGGGATTTGGGGTGGGGAGTTGGGGAGGGGAGTTGGGGAGGGGAGTGAAGGTGGGGAGTGGGGGAGGGAAGTGGGTGAGGGGAGTGGGGTAGGGGAGTGAGGGAGGGGAGTTGAGGAGGGGTGTGGGGGAGGGGAGTTAGGGACTAGAGTGGGGGAGGGGAGTGTGGGAGTGGAGTGGGGGATGGGAGTCCGGTACGGGAGTTGGGGAGGGGAGCTGGGGAGGGGAGTGGGGGAGGGGAGTGAGGGAGGGGTGTTGGTGAGGAAAGTGGGGTAGGGGAGTGGGGGAGGGGAGTGGGGGAGGGGAGCAGGGTATGGGAGTTGGTGCGGGCAGTGGGGGAGCAGCGTTGGGGTGGGGAGTGGGGGAGGGGAGTGAGTGAGGGAGGGGAGTTGAGAAGGGGTGTGGGGGAGGGAAGTGTTGTGGTAAGTTGGGCGGGGGAGTTGGGTATGGGAGTTGGTGAGGGGAGTGGGGGAGGAGATTTGGGGGTGGGAGTTGGGAAGGGGAGTTGGGGAGGGGAGAGCCGTAGGGGAGTAGGGGAAGGGTGTGGGGGAGGGGGGTGGGGAGAGGAGTAGTTGCGGGGAGTTGCGGAGAGGAGAGGGGGAGGGGAGTGTAGTGGTCTGCAGGTGTGGGGTAGGGGAGTGGGGGAGGCTTGTTGGGTATGGGAGTGGGTGTGAGGAGTGGGGTATGGGTGTGCGGTAGGGGAGTGGGGAAGGGGACTGGGGGAGGGGAATGAGGGAGGGGAGTGGGGGACTGGGAGTGGGGTAGGGGAGTGGCAAAGGTCCGTGGGGGAGATGAGAGGGGAGTGGAATGGGGGAGGGGCGTGTGGGAGGGGAGTGGGGTGGGGAGTAGGGTGGGATGTGGAGCATGGGAGTTGGGTATGGGAGTTGGTGAGGGGGGTGGGGATGGAGAGTTCGTGAGAGGAGTGGGTGAGCGGTGTGGGGCAGGGGAGTGAGTGAGGGGAGTGGGGGTGGGGAATTGGGGATGGGAGTGGGGGTCGGGAGTGGTGTAGGGGTGTGGGGTAGGGGAGTGGGGTACGGGATGGGGTAGGGGAGTGGGGTAGGGGAGTGGGGGAGGGGAAAGAGGGAGGGGATTGAGGGAGGGGAGTGAGGGAGGGGAGATGGGGAGGATGTGAGAAGGGGAGTGAAGGAGGGGAGTGGAGTAGGGGAGTCGGGTATGGAAGTTAGTGCGGGGAGTTGAGGAGGACAGTGGGGGAGTGTAGTACGGGAGGGGAGCTGGGGAGGGGAGTGAGGGAGGGGAGTTGAGAAGGGGTGTGGGGGAAGGGAGTGGGGTGGTAAGTGGTGCAGGGGAGTTGGGTATGGGAATTGGTGGGGGAGTGGGGGAGGAGAGTTGGGGATGGTAGTTGGGAAGGGGAGTTGGGGAGGGTTGGATAGGGGACTGCAGTAGGGGAGTGGGGGAAGTGAGTGGGGGAGGGGCGTGGGGAGAGGTGGTTGCGGGGAGTTGCGGAGAGGAGAGGGGGAGGGGAGTGTGTGAGAGGAGTGGGGGAGTGTAGTTGGGTGTGGCAGTGGGGTAGGGGAGTGGGGAGGGGAGTTGGGGATGGGAGTGGGGGTGGAGAGTGGAGTAGGGGTGTGGGGTAGGGGAGTGGGGTATGGAGTGTGGGAGGGGAGGGAGGGGAGTGGGGTAGAGGGAGTGGGGTAGCGGAGTGGCATAGGTCCGTGGGGGTGGAGAGCGGGGAGTGGAGTAGGGGAGGGGAGTGGGGTAGAATAGTGGTGGATGGGAATGGGGAGGGGAGTTGGGGCGGGGAGTGGGGGAGGGGAGTAAGGCAGGGGTGTGGGGTAGGGGAGTACGTTAGGGGAGTGGGAGCGGGGAGTGGGAGAGGGGAGTGGGGGACAAGGGGTGGGGTAGGGGAGTGATGTAGGGGAGTGGGTGAGGGGAGTTGGTGTGAGGAGTGGGGCTGGGGCTTGGGGGAGGGGAATGGGAGAGGGGAGTGGGGGAGGGGAGTGAGGTAGGGGAATGGGAAAGGCGACTGCGTTAGGGGAGTTGCAGAGGGGAGTGGGAGAGGGGAGTGGGCGACAAGGAATGGGGTAGGGGAGTGATGTAGGGGAGTGGGTGAGGGGAGTTGGTGAGGGGAGTGGGGGAGGGGAGTGGGGGAGGGGAGTGATGTAGGGAGTGGGAAAGGGGCGTGGGATAGGGGAGCGCAGAGAGGAGGTGGAGGGAAGGGGAGTGGGGAGGGGAGTGAGGATGTGTGTAGGGTCGAGGAGTTGGGTAGTGGAGGGCAGTGAGGAGGTGGAGGGAAGGGGAGTGGGGAAGGGGTGTGGTAGGAGAGGTGGGTACGGGAGTAGGGGAGGGTAGTGATGTATGGGAGTTAGTGAGGGGAGTGGGGGAGGGGAGTGGGGGAGGGGAGTGATGTAGGGGAGTGGGGTAGGGCAGTGTGGTAGGGGAGTGGGGTAGGGGAGTTGTAGAGGGAGTGCAGTAGGGGAATGGGGGAGGGGAGTGGGGTTGGGGATTGGGGGAGTGTACTGGGGATGGGAGTGTGGTTGGGCAGGGCAGTGAAGAGGTGGAGGGAACTGAGTGGTGGAGGGGAGTGGGTGAGGTAATTGGAGGAGGGGGTGTGGCAAGGGTGTGAGGTAGGGGAGTGAGGTAGGAGAATTGGGTAGGGGATGTGGTCAGGGAGTTTGGGAGGGGAGTGGGGGAGGGGAGTGGGGGAGTGGAGTGGGGGAGGGGAGTGATGTAGGGAGTGGGAAAGGGGCGTGGGATAGGTGAGCGCAGTGAGGAGGTGGAGGGAAGGGGAATGGGGAGGGGAGTGAGGATGTGTGTAGGGTCGAGGTGTTGGGTAGTGGAGGGCAGTGAGGAGGTGGAGGGAAGGGGAGTGGGGAAGGGGTGTGGTAGGAGAGGTGGGTACGGGAGTAGGGGAGGGTAGTGAGGTATGGGAGTTGTGAGGGGAGTGGGGGAGGGGAGTGGGGGAGGGGAGTGATGCAGGGAGTGGTAAAGGGGCGTGGGATAGGGAAGCGCAGTGAGGAGGTGGAGGGAAGGGGAGTGGGGAGGGGAGTGAGGATGTGTGTAGGGTCGAGGTGTTGGGTAGTGGAGGGCAGTGAGCAGGTGGAGGGAAGGGGAGTGGGGAAGGGATGTGGTAGGAGATGTGGGTACGGGAGTAGGGGAGGATAGTGAGGTATGGGAGTGGTGGAGGGGAGTGGGGTAGGGGAATGTGTTAGGGGATTGGGGTAGGGGAGTTGTCGAGGGAGTGCAGTAGGGGAATGGGGGAGGGGAGTGGGGTTGGGGATTGGCGGAGTGTACTGGGGGATGGGAGTGTGGTTGGGCAGGGCAGTGAAGAAGTGGAGGGAACTGAGTGGTGGAGGGGAGTGGGTGAGGTGATTGGAGGAGGGGGTGTGGTAAGGGTGTGAGGTAGGGGAGTGAGGTAGGAGAATTGGGTAGGGGATGTGGTCAGGGAGTTTGGGAGGGGAGTGGGGGAGGGGAGTGGCGGAGGGGAGTGATGTAGGGAGTGGGAAAGGGGCGTGGGATAGGTGAGCGCAGTGAGGAGGTGGAGGGAAGGGGAGTGGGGAGGGGAGTGAGCATTTGTGTAGGGTCGAGGTGTTGGGTAGTGGAGGGCAGTGAGGAGGTAGAGGGAAGGGGAGTGGGGAAGGGGTGTGGTAGGAGATGTGGGTACGGGAGTAGGGGAGGGTAGTGAGGTATGGGAGTGGTGGAGGGGAGTGGGGTAGGGGAGTGTGGTAGGGGATTGGGGTAGGGGAGTGGGGTAGGGCAGTGTGGTAGGGGAGTGGGGTAGGGGAGTTGTAGAGGGAGTGCAGTAGGGGAGTGGGGGAGGGGAGTGGGGTTGGGGATTGGGGGAGTGTACTGGGGGATGGGAGTGTGGTTGGGCAGGGCAGTGAAGAGGTGGAGGGAAGCTGAGTGGTGGAGGGGATGTGGTAAGGGAGTGAGTTAGGGGAGTGGGGTAGGAGAATGGGGTAGGGGATGGGGTCAGGGAGTTTGGGAGGGGAGTGGGGAGGAGAGATAGGCCGGGGAGTGGGGGAGGGAAGTTGGTAGGATTTGGGGAGGGGAGTGGGGAAAGGAAGTGAGGCAGGGGAGTTGGGGAGGGGAGTGGGGGATGTGAGTGGTGGAGGGGAGTGGGGTATGGGAGTTTGTGAGGGGAGTTGCGGGGGCGCTGTGGAGGGGAGTGGGATAGGGGATTTGGGGAGGGGACTTGGGGAGGGGAGTGGGGTAGAGGAGTGTGCGATGGAAGTGGGGTGGGGAGTGGGATAGGGGAGTGGGGGATGGGAGTTGGGGAGGGGAGTGGGGGACAGGGCGTGGGGTAGGGGAGTGATGTAGGGGAGTGGGGGTGGCGAGTGGGGGATGGGAGTGTGGTAGGGGAGTGGGAATGGGATAGTGGAGTGGGGTAGGGGCGTTGGGTATTGGAGGGCAGTGAGGAGGTGGAGAGAAGGTGAGTGGGGGATGGGGTGGGGTAGGAGAGGTGGGTAGGGGTGTGGGGGAGGGGAGTGAGGTAGGGGAGTGGGGAGGGGTGTGGAGGAGGGGAATGGGGTAGGGGAGTGGGGTAGGGGAGTGCGGTAGGGGAGTAGGGTCGGGGAGTGGCGTAGGGGAGCGTGGTAGGGGTGTGGGGTAGGGGAGTGGGGTAGGGGAGTTGTGGAGGGCACTGCGGTCGGGGTGTGGGGTCGGGGAGTGGGGCAGGGGAGTGGGGGACTGTAGTGGAGGATGGGATTGTCTTAGGTGAGGGCAGTGAAGAGGTGGAGGGAAGCGGAGTGGTGGATCGGAGTAGGGGAGGGGATTGGTGGTGGGGTGTGGTAAGGGAGTGGGTTCAGCGAATGTGGTAGGGGAGTGTGGTAGCAGAGTTGGGGAGGCTAGTTGGGGAGGGAAGTGGGGAGGAGAGTGCGGGATGTTAATGTGGGAGGGGAGTGGACGAGGGGAGCTGGGGCGGGGAGAGGGTGAGGGGAGTGGGGAGAGGAGTTGGGGAGGGGAGTGGGGGAGGGGTGTGGGGGAGGGAGGTGGGGGAGGGAAGTGGGGGAGGGCTGTTGGGGGGAGTTGGGGAGGGGTGTTCTGGAGGGAAGTGAGGGAGGGGAGTTGTGGAGGGGAGTGGGGGAGGTGAGTTTGGGAGGGGAGTGGAGTAGGGGCGGGTGGTAAGGGAGTTGGTGAGGGGAGTGGGGTAGTGGAGTGGGGTAATGAGTTGGGTGGGGAGTGGGGGAGGGGAGGGGGGAGGGGAGTTGGGGAGGGGAGTTGGGGAGGGGAGTTGGGTAGAGGAGTGGGGGTAAGGAGTGGGGTGCGGGAGTGGGGTAGGGGAGTGGGGGAGGTGAGTTGTGGAGGGGAGTGGGGGACAGGGAATGGGGGACAGGGGGAGTGGGGTAGGGGAGTGATATAGGGGAGTGGGTTAGGGGAGTGGTCGAGGGGAGTGGGGTAGGGGAGTGGGGTAGGGGAGTGGGGGAGGGGAGGGGGGGACAGGGAGTGGGGGATAGGTAGTGGGGTAGGGGAGTGATATAGGGGAGTGGGGGAGGGGAGTGGGGGAGGGGAGTGGATGAAGGGAGTGGGAGAGGGGAGTGGGGGACAGGAAGTGGTGTAGGGGAGTGCGGTAGGTGAGTTGGGGTGGGGGGAGGGGAGTGGGGGATGGGAGTGTGGTAGGGGAGTGTAGTCGGGGAGTGTGGGAGGGGTGTTCAGTAGGGGGAGTGTGGGAAGGGAGTAGGGAAGGGGAGTGTTGTAAGGGAGTGAGGGAAGGGAGTGGGGTAGGGGAGTGGGTGAAGGGAGTGGGAGTGGGGAGTGGGGGACAGGAAGTGGGGTAGGGGAGTGCTGTAGGTGAGTCAGGGCTGGGGGAGGGGAGTGGGGGAGGGGAGCGTGGTAGGGGAGTGTGGTCGGGGTGTGTGGGAGGGGAGTTCGGTAGGGGGAGTGTGGGAAGGGAGTAGGGAAGGGGAGTGTGATAGGGGAGTGGGGGATGGGAGTGGAGTAGGGGAGTGGGGTAGGGGAATGATGTAGGGGAGTGTGAGAGTGGAGTGGTAAGGGGATGGGGAGGGGAGTGCGGTAGGTGAGTGGAGGCATTGAGAGGGGAGTGGAGTGGGGAAGGGGAGTAGGGTAGGGGAGTGGCAGCAGGAATGGGGTAGGGGAGTGGGGGAGGGAAGTGGGCTGGGGAGTGTGGGAGGATAGTGTGGGAGGGGAGGGAAGAGGGGAGTAGGGGAGCGGAGTTGGGGAGGGGAGTGTGGAGGGGAGTGGGGGATCGGATTGGAGGAGGGGATTGGCGGAGGGGAGTGGGGGAGGGGAGTGGGGGAGGGGAGATAGTGATGGAGTTGGGGAGTGGAGTGGTTGAGGGGAGATGGGGAGGGGAGTGGGGGAGGGGTGTGGGGTAGGAGAGTGAGGGAGGGCAGTGGGGGAAGCAGTGGGATAGGGGAGTGTGGTTGGGGGTGGGGTTGGGGCGTGGGGGAGGGGAATGAAGGAGGGAAGTTGGGAGGGGAGTGTGGAAGGGGAGTGGGCAAGGGGTGGCTGGGTGGGATGTGAGGTATGGGAGTGAGGGAGGGGTGTTAGGGGGTAGTGGTATCGGGGAATGGTGTATGCGAGTGGGGGATGGGATTTGGGGAACAAAGTGATGAGCTCAAAGGAGGAGAAGGTGCAAGAGGAGTGGGGGGAGAGAGAGAGCAAAATGTGAAAGGGGCGATTTGGCTAGGGTGGAATATTAACACACTGACAGAGAACACAGATTAATATTAACACACTCACTGACACACTGTGTATATCATGACCCACAGTCAGATACACCCTGTGAAGTGTAAAACACCCCCACTGTCCTCAGCAATATTAACACACTGACAGAGAACACAGATTAATATTAACACACTCACAGACACTGTGTATATCATGATCCACAGTCAGATACACCCTGTGAAGTGTAAAACACCCCCACTGTCCTCAGGAATATTAACACACTGACAGAGAACACAGATTAATATTAACACACTCACTGACACACTGTGTATATCATGACCCACAGTCAGATACACTCTGTGAAGTGTAAAACATCCCCACTGTCCTCAGGAATATTAACACACTGACAGAGAACACAGATTAATATTAACACACTCACTGACACACTGTGTATATCATGATCCACAGTCAGATACACCCTGTGAAGTGTAAACCACCCCCACTGTCCTCAGGAATATTAACACACTGACAGAGAACACAGATTAATATTAACACACTCACTGACACACTGTGTATATCATGACCCACAGTCAGATACACCCGGTGAAGTGTAAAACACCCCCACTGTCCTCAGGAATATTAACACACTGACAGAGAACACAGATTAATATTAACACACTCACTGACACACTGTGTACATCATGACTCACAGCCAGATACACCCGGTGAAGTGTAAAACACCTCCACTGTCCTCAGGAATATTAACACACTGACAGAGAACACAGATTAATATTAACACACTCACTGACACACTCTGTATATCATGACCCACAGTCAGATACACCCTGTGAAGTGTAAAACACCCCCACTGTCCTCAGTAATATTAACACACTGACAGAGAACACAGATTAATATTAACACACTCACTGACACACTGTGTACATCATGACCCACAGTCAGATACACCCGGTGAAGTGTAAAACACCCCCACTGTCCTCAGTAATATTAACACACTGACAGAGAACACAGATTAATATTAACAATCTCACTGACACACTGCGTATATCATGACCCACAGTCAGGTATACCCTGTGAAGTGCACAACACCCGCACTGTCCTCAGTAATATCAACACACTGACAGAGAACACAGATTAATATTCCCACACTCACTGACACATTGTGTACATCATGACCCACAGTCAGATACACCCGGTGAAGTGTAAAACACCCGCACTGTCCTCAGCAATATTAACACACTGACAGAGAACACAGATTAATATTAACACACTCACTGACACACTGTGTACATCATGACCCACAGTCAGATAAAGCCTGTGAAGTGTAAAACACCCCCACTGTCCTCAGTAATATTAACACACTGACAGAGAACACAGATTAATATTAACACACTCACTGACACACTGTGTACATCATGACCCACAGTCAGATACACCCTGTGAAGTGTAAAACACCCCCACTGTCCTCAGGAATATTAACACACTGACAGAGAACACAGATTAATATTAACACACTCACTGACACACTGTGTACATCATGACCCACAGTAAGATAAAGCCTGTGAAGTGTAAAACACCCCCACTGTCCTCAGTAATATTAACACACTGACAGAGAACACAGATTAATATTAACACACTCACTGACACACTGTGTACATCATGACCCACAGTCAGATACACCCTGTGAAGTGTAAAACACCCCCACTGTCCTCAGGAATATTAACACACTGACAGAGAACACAGATTAATATTAACACACTCACTGACACACTGTGTATATCATGACCCACAGTCAGATAAACCCTGTGAAGTGTAAAACACCCCCTCTGTCCTCAGGAATATTAACACACTGACAGAGAACACAGATTAATATTAACACACTCACTGACACACTGTGTATATCATGACCCACAGTCAGATACACCCTGTGAAGTGTAAAACACCCCCACTGTCCTCAGCAATATTAACACACTGACAGAGAACACAGATTAATATTAACACACTCACTGACACACTGTGAATATCATGACCCACAGTCAGATACACCCTGTGAAGTGTAAAACACCCCCACTGTCCTCAGCAATATTAACACACTGACAGAGAACACAGATTAATATTAACACACTCACTGACACACTGTGTACATCATGACCCACAGTCAGATACACCCTGTGAAGTGTAAAACACCCCCACTGTCCTCAGTAATATTAACACACTGACAGAGAACACAGATTAATATTAACACACTCACTGACACACTGTGTATATCATGACCCACAGTCAGATACACTCTGTGAAGTGTAAAACATCCCCACTGTCCTCAGGAATATTAACACACTGACAGAGAACACAGATTAATATTAACACACTCACTGACACACTGTGTATATCATGATCCACAGTCAGATACACCCTGTGAAGTGTAAACCACCCCCACTGTCCTCAGGAATATTAACACACTGACAGAGAACACAGATTAATATTAACACACTCACTGACACACTGTGTATATCATGACCCACAGTCAGATACACCCGGTGAAGTGTAAAACACCCCCACTGTCCTCAGGAATATTAACACACGGACAGAGAACACAGATTAATATTAACACACTCACTGACACACTGTGTACATCATGACTCACAGCCAGATACACCCGGTGAAGTGTAAAACACCTCCACTGTCCTCAGGAATATTAACACACTGACAGAGAACACAGATTAATATTAACACACTCACTGACACACTCTGTATATCATGACCCACAGTCAGATACACCCTGTGAAGTGTAAAACACCCCCACTGTCCTCAGTAATATTAACACACTGACAGAGAACACAGATTAATATTAACACACTCACTGACACACTGTGTACATCATGACCCACAGTCAGATACACCCGGTGAAGTGTAAAACACCCCCACTGTCCTCAGTAATATTAACACACTGACAGAGAACACAGATTAATATTAACACTCTCACTGACACACTGCGTATATCATGACCCACAGTCAGGTATACCCTGTGAAGTGCACAACACCCGCACTGTCCTCAGTAATATCAACACACTGACAGAGAACACAGATTAATATTCCCACACTCACTGACACATTGTGTACATCATGACCCACAGTCAGATACACCCGGTGAAGTGTAAAACACCCGCACTGTCCTCAGCAATATTAACACACTGACAGAGAACACAGATTAATATTAACACACTCACTGACACACTGTGTACATCATGACCCACAGTCAGATAAAGCCTGTGAAGTGTAAAACACCCCCACTGTCCTCAGTAATATTAACACACTGACAGAGAACACAGATTAATATTAACACACTCACTGACACACTGTGTACATCATGACCCACAGTCAGATACACCCTGTGAAGTGTAAAACACCCCCACTGTCCTCAGGAATATTAACACACTGACAGAGAACACAGATTAATATTAACACACTCACTGACACACTGTGTACATCATGACCCACAGTAAGATAAAGCCTGTGAAGTGTAAAACACCCCCACTGTCCTCAGTAATATTAACACACTGACAGAGAACACAGATTAATATTAACACACTCACTGACACACTGTGTACATCATGACCCACAGTCAGATACACCCGGTGAAGTGTAAAACACCCCCACTGTCCTCAGGAATATTAACACACTGACAGAGAACACAGATTAATATTAACACACTCACTGACACACTGTGTATATCATGACCCACAGTCAGATAAACCCTGTGAAGTGTAAAACACCCCCTCTGTCCTCAGGAATATTAACACACTGACAGAGAACACAGATTAATATTAACACACTCACTGACACACTGTGTATATCATGACCCACAGTCAGATACACCCTGTGAAGTGTAAAACACCCCCACTGTCCTCAGCAATATTAACACACTGACAGAGAACACAGATTAATATTAACACACTCACTGACACACTGTGAATATCATGACCCACAGTCAGATACACCCTGTGAAGTGTAAAACACCCCCACTGTCCTCAGCAATATTAACACACTGACAGAGAACACAGATTAATATTAACACACTCACTGACACACTGTGTACATCATGACCCACAGTCAGATACACCCTGTGAAGTGTAAAACACCCCCACTGTCCTCAGTAATATTAACACACTGACAGAGAACACAGATTAATATTAACACACTCACTGACACACTGTGTATATCATGACCCACAGTCAGATACGCCCTGTGAAGTGTAAAACACCCCCACTGTCCTCAGGAATATTAACACACTGACAGAGTACACAGATTAATATTAGCACACTCACTGACACACTGTGTATATCATGACCCACAGTCAGATACACCCGGTGAAGTGTAAAACACCCCCACTGTCCTCAGTAATATTAACACACTGACAGAGTACACAGATTAATATTAACACTCTCACTGACACACTGTGTATATCATGACCCACAGTCAGAGACACCCTGTGAAGTGTAAAACACCCCCACTGTCCTCAGTAATATTAACACACTGACAGAGAACACAGATTAATATTAACACACTCACTGACACACTGTGTACATCATGACCCACAGTCAGATAAACCCTGTGAAGTGTAAAACACCCCCACTGTCCTCAGGAATATTAACACACTGACAGAGAACACAGATTAATATTAACACACTCACTGACACACTGTGTACATCATGACTCACATTCAGATACACCCTGTGAAGTGTAAAACACCCCCACTGTCCTCAGTAATATTAACACACTGACAGAGAACACAGATTAATATTAACACACTCACTGACACACTGTGTACATCATGACCCACAGTCAGATACACCCTGTGAAGTGTAAAACACCCCCTCTGTCCTCAGGAATATTAACACCTGACAGAGAACACAGATTAATATTAACACACTCACTGACACACTGTGTACATCATGACCCAAAGTCAGATACACCCTGTGAAGTGTAAAACACCCCCACTGTCCTCAGGAATATTAACACACTGACAGAGAACACAGATTAATATTAACACACTCACTGACACACTGTGTATATCATGACCCACAGTCAGATACTCCCTGTGAAGTGTAAAACACCCCCACTGTCCTCAGGAATATTAACACACTGACAGAGAACACAGATTAATATTAACACACTCACTGACACACTGTGTACATCATGACCCGCAGTCAGATACACCCTGTGAAGTGTAAAACACCCCCACTGTCCTCAGTAATATTAACACACTGACAGAGAACACAGATTAATATTAACACACTCACTGACACACTGTGTATATCATGACCCACAGTCAGATACACCCTGTGAAGTGTAAAACACCCCCACTGTCCTCAGCAATATTAACACACTGACAGAGAAAACAGATTAATATTAACACACTCACTGACACACTGTGTATATCATGACCCACAGTCAGATACACCCTGTGAAGTGTAAAACACCCCCACTGTCCTCAGGAATATTAACACACTGACAGAGAACACAGATTAATATTAACACTCTCACTGACACACTGTGTACATCATGACTCACAGTCAGATACACCCTGTGAAGTGTAAAACACCCCCACTGTCCTCAGTAATATTAGCACACTGACAGAGAACACAGATTAATATTAACACACTCACTGACACACTGTGTATATCATGACCCACAGTCAGATACACCCTGTGAAGTGTAACACATTCCCACTGTCCTCAGTAATATTAACACACTGACAGAGAACACAGATTAATATTAACACACTCACTGACACACTGTGTACATCATGACCCACAGTCAGATACACCCTCTGAAGTGTAAAACACCCCCACTGTCCTCAGGAATATTAACACACTGACAGAGAACACAGATTAATATTAACACACTCACTGACACACTGTGTATATCATGACCCACAGTCAGATACACCCTGTGAAGTGTAAAACACCCCCACTGTCCTCAGTAATATTAACACACTGACAGAGAACACAGATTAATATTAACACACTCACTGACACACTGTGTCTATCATGACCCACAGTCAGATACACCCTGTGAAGTGTAAAACACCCCCACTGTCCTCAGCAATATTAACACACTGACAGAGAACACAGATTAATATTAACACACTCACTGACACACTGTGTATATCATGACCCACAGTCAGATACACCCTGTGAAGTGTAAAACACCCCCACTGTCCTCAGCAATATTAACACACTGACAGAGTACACAGATTAATATTAACACACTCACTGACACACTGTGTATATCATGACCCACAGCCAGATACACCCTGTGAAGTGTAAAACACCCCCACTGTCCTCAGGAATATTAACACACTGACAGAGAACACAGATTAATATTAACACACTCACTGACACACTGTGCACATCATGACCCATAGTCAGATACACCCTGTGAAGTGTAAAACACCCCCACTGTCCTCAGTAATATTAACACACTGACAGAGAAGACAGATTAATATTAACACACTCACTGACACACTGTGTATATCATGACCCACAGTCAGATAAACCCTGTGCAGTGTAAAACACCCCCACTGTCCTCAGCAATATTAACACACTGACAGAGAACACAGATTAATATTAACACACTCACTGACACACTGTGTACATCATGACCCACAGTCAGATACACCCTGTGAAGTGTAAAACACCCCCACTGTCCTCAGTAATATTAACACACTGATAGAGAACACAGATTAATATTAACACACTCACTGACACACTGTGTATATCATGACCCACAGTCAGATACACCCTGTGAAGTGTAAAACACCCCCACTGTCCTCAGGAATATTAACACACTGACAGAGAACACAGATTAATATTAACACACTCACTGACAAATTGTGTAGATCATGACCCACAGTCAGATACACCCTGTGAAGTGTAAAACATCCCCACTGTCCTCAGTAATATTAACACACTGACAGAGAACACAGATTAATATAAACACACTCACTGACACACTGTGTACATCATGACCCACAGTCAGATACACCCTGTGAAGTGTAAAACACCCCCACTGTCCTCAGTAATATTAACACACTGACAGAGAACACAGATTAATATTAACACACTCACTGACACACTGTGTATATCATGACCCACAGTCAGATACACCCTGTGAAGTGTAAAACACCCCCACTGTCCTCAGGAATATTAACACACTGACAGAGTACACAGATTAATATTAGCACACTCACAGACACACTGTGTATATCATGACCCACAGTCAGATTCACCCGGTGAAGTGTAAAACACCCCCACTGTCCTCAGTAATATTAACACACTGACAGAGTACACAGATTAATATTAACACTCTCACTGACACACTGTGTATATCATGACCCACAGTCAGATACACCCTGTGAAGTGGAAAACACCCCCACTGTCCTCAGGAATATTAACACACTGACAGAGAACACAGATTAATATTAACACACTCACTGACACACTTTGTACATCATGACCCACAGTCAGAAAGACCCTGTGAAGTGTAAAACACCCCCACTGTCCTCAGGAATATTAACACACTGACAGAGAACACAGATTAATATTAACACACTCACTGACACACTGTGTATATCATGACCCACAGTCAGATACACCCGGTGAAGTGTAAAACACCCCCACTGTCCTCAGTAATATTAACACACTGACAGAGAACACAGATTAATATTAACACACTCACTGACACACTGTGTACATCATGACTCACAGTCAGATACACCCTGTGAAGTGTAAAACACCCCCACTGTCCTCAGTAATATTAACACACTGACAGAGAACACAGATTAATATTAACACACTCACTGACACACTGTGTACATCATGACCCCCAGTCAGATAAACCCTGTGAAGTGTAAAACACCCCCACTGTCCTCAGTAATATTAACACACTGACAGAGAACACAGATTAATATTAACACACTCACTGACACACTGTGTATATCATGACCCACAGTCAGATACACCCTGTGAAGTGTAAAACACCCCCACTGTCCTCAGGAATATTAACACACTGACAGAGAACACAGATTAATATTAACACACTCACTGACACACTGTGTATATCATGACCCACAGTCAGATACTCCCTGTGAAGTGTAAAACACCCCCACTGTCCTCAGGAATATTAACACACTGACAGAGAACACAGATTAATATTAACACACTCACTGACACACTGTGTACATCATGACTCACAGTCAGATACACCCTGTGAAGTGTAAAACACCCACTGTCCTCAGGAATATTAACACACTGACAGAGAACACAGATTAATATTAACACACTCACTGACACACTGTGTACATCATGACCCACAGTCAGATACACCCTGTGAAGTGTAAAACACCCCCACTGTCCTCAGTAATATTAACACACTGACAGAGAACACAGATTAATATTAACACACTCACTGACACACTGTGTATATCATGACCCACAGTCAGATACACCCTGTGAAGTGTAAAACATTCCCACTGTCCTCAGGAATATTAACACACTGACAGAGAACACAGATTAATATTAACGCACTCACTGACACACTGTGTACATCATGACCCACAGTCAGATACACCCTGTGAAGTGTAAAACACCCCCACTGTCCTCAGCAATATTAACACACTGACAGAGAACACAGATTAATATTAACACACTCACTGACACACTGTGTATATCATGACCCACAGTCAGATACACCCTGTGAAGTGTAAAACACCCCCACTGTCCTCAGGAATATTAACACACTGACAGAGAACACAGATTAATATTAACACTCTCACTGACACACTGTGTACATCATGACTCACAGTCAGATACACCCTGTGAAGTGTAAAACACCCCCACTGTCCTCAGTAATATTAGCACACTGACAGAGAACACAGATTAATATTAACACACTCACTGACACACTGTGTATATCATGACCCACAGTCAGATACACCCTGTGAAGTGTAACACATTCCCACTGTCCTCAGTAATATTAACACACTGACAGAGAACACAGATTAATATTAACACACTCACTGACACACTGTGTACATCATGACCCACAGTCAGATACACCCTCTGAAGTGAAAAACACCCCCACTGTCCTCAGGAATATTAACACACTGACAGAGAACACAGATTAATATTAACACACTCACTGACACACTGTGTATATCATGACCCACAGTCAGATACACCCTGTGAAGTGTAAAACACCCCCACTGTCCTCAGTAATATTAACACACTGACAGAGAACACAGATTAATATTAACACACTCACTGACACACTGTGTCTATCATGACCCACAGTCAGATACACCCTGTGAAGTGTAAAACACCCCCACTGTACTCAGCAATATTAACACACTGACAGAGTACACAGATTAATATTAACACACTCACTGACACACTGTGTATATCATGACCCACAGTCAGATACACCCTGTGAAGTGTAAAACACCCCCACTGTCCTCAGGAATATTAACACACTGACAGAGAACACAGATTAATATTAACACACTCACTGACACACTGTGCACATCATGACCCATAGTCAGATACACCCTGCGAAGTGTAAAACACCCCCACTGTCCTCAGTAATATTAACACACTGACAGAGAACACAGATTAATATTAACACACTCACTGACACACTGTGTATATCATGACCCACAGTCAGATAAACCCTGTGCAGTGTAAAACACCCCCACTGTCCTCAGTAATATTTGCACACTGACAGAGAACACAGATTAATATTAACACACTCTCTGACACACTGTGTATATCATGACCCACAGTCAGACACACCCTGTGAAGTGTAAAACACCCCCGCTGTCCTCAGGAATATTAACACACTGACAGAGAACACAGATTAATATTAACACACTCACTGACACACTGTGTACATCATGACCCACAGTCAGATACACGCTGTGAAGTGTAAAACACCCCCACTGTCCTCAGGAATATTAACACACTGACAGAGAACACAGATTAATATTAACACACTCACTGACACACTGTGTACATCATGACCCACAGTCAGATAAACCCTGTGAAGTGTAAAACACCCCCACTGTCCTCAAGAATATTAACACACTGACAGAGAACACAGATTAATATTAACACACTCTCTGACACACTGTGTATATCATGACCCACAGTCAGACACACCCTGTGAAGTGTAAAACACCCCCGCTGTCCTCAGGAATATTAACACACTGACAGAGAACACAGATTAATATTAACACACTCACTGACACACTTTGCACATCATGACCCACAGTCAGATACACCCTGTGAAGTGTAAAACACCCCCACTGTCCTCAGGAATATTAACACACTGACAGAGAACACAGATTAATATTAACACACTCACTGACACACTGTGTACATCATGACCCACAGTCAGATAAACCCTGTGAAGTGTAAAACACCCCCACTGTCCTCAAGAATATTAACACACTGACAGAGAACACAGATTAATATTAACACACTCACTGACACACTGTGTACATCATGACCCACAGTCAGATAAACCCTGTGAAGTGTAAAACACCCCCACTGTCCTCAGGAATATTAACACACTGACAGAGAACACAGATTAATATTAACACACTCACTGACACACTGTGTATATCATGACCCACAGCCAGATACACCCTGTGAAGTGTAAAACATGCCCACTGTCCTCAGGAATATTAACACCTGACAGAGAACACAGATTAATATTAACACACTCACTGACACACTGTGTATATCATGACCCACAGTCAGATACACCCTGTGAAGTGTAAAACACCCCCAATGTCCTCAGCAATATTAACACACTGCCAGAGTACACAGATTAATATTAACACACTCACTGACACACTGTGTACATCATGACCCACAGTCAGATACACCCTGTGAAGTGTAAAACACCCCCACTGTCCTCAGTAATATTAACACACTGACAGAGAACACAGATTAATATTACCACACTCACTGACACACTGTGTATATCATGACCCACAGCCAGATACACCCTGTGAAGTGTAAAACATCCCCACTGTCCTCAGTAATATTAACACACTGACAGAGAAGACAGATTAATATTAACCCACTCACTGACACACTGTGTATATCATGACCCACAGTCAGATACACCCTGTGAAGTGTAAATCACCCCCACTGTCCTCAGGAATATTAACACACTGACAGAGAACACAGATTAATATTAACACACTCACTGACACACTGTGTATATCATGACCCACAGTCAGATACACCCTGTGAAGTGTAAAACACCCCCACTGTCCTCAGTAATATTAACACACTGACAGAGAACACAGATTAATATTAACACACTCACTGACACATTGTGTAGATCATGACCCACAGTCAGATACACCCTGTGAAGTGTAAAACATCCCCACTGTCCTCAGTAATATTAACACACTGACAGAGAACACAGATTAATATTAACACACTCACTGACACATTGTGTAGATCATGACCCACAGTCAGATACACCCTGTGAAGTGTAAAACATCCCCACTGTCCTCAGTAATATTAACACACTGACAGAGAACACAGATTAATATTAACACACTCACTGACACACTGTGTATATCATGACCCAGAGTCAGATAGACCCTGTGAAGTGTAAAACACCCCCACTGTCCTCAGTAATATTAACACACTGACAGAGAACACAGATTAATATTAACACACTCACTGACACACTGTGTATATCATGACCCACAGTCAGATACACCCTGTGAAGTGTAAAACACCCCCACTGTCCTCAGGAATATTAACACACTGACAGAGTACACAGATTAATATTAGCACACTCACAGACACACTGTGTATATCATGACCCACAGTCAGATACACCCGGTGAAGTGTAAAACACCCCCACTGTCCTCAGTAATATTAACACACTGACAGAGTACACAGATTAATATTAACACTCTCACTGACACACTGTGTATATCATGACCCACAGTCAGATACACCCTGTGAAGTGTAAAACACCCCCACTGTCCTCAGGAATATTAAGACACTGACAGAGAACACAGATTAATATTAACACACTCACTGACACACTGTGTACATCATGACCCACAGTCAGATAAACCCTGTGAAGTGTAAAACACCCCCACTGTCCTCAGGAATATTAACACACTGACAGAGAACACAGATTAATATTAACACACTCACTGACACACTGTGTATATCATGACCCACAGTCAGATACACCCGGTGAAGTGTAAAACACCCCCACTGTCCTCAGTAATATTAACACACTGACAGAGAACACAGATTAATATTAACACACTCACTGACACACTGTGTACATCATGACCCCCAGTCAGATAAACCCTGTGAAGTGTAAAACACCCCCACTGTCCTCAATAATATTAACACACTGACAGAGAACACAGATTAATATTAACACACTCACTGACACACTGTGTATATCATGACCCACAGTCAGATACACCCTGTGAAGTTTAAAACACCCCCACTGTCCTCAGGAATATTAACACACTGACAGAGAACACAGATTAATATTAACACACTCACTGACACACTGTGTATATCATGACCCACAGTCAGATACTCCCTGTGAAGTGTAAAACACCCCCACTGTCCTCAGGAATATTAACACACTGACAGAGAACACAGATTAATATTAACACACTCACTGACACACTGTGTACATCATGACCCACAGTCAGATACACCCTGTGAAGTGTAAAACACCCCCACTGTCCTCAGTAATATTAACACACTGACAGAGAACACAGATTAATATTAACACACTCACTGACACACTGTGTATATCATGACCCACAGTCAGATACACCCTGTGAAGTGTAAAACTTTCCCACTGTCCTCAGGAATATTAACACACTGACAGAGAACACAGATTAATATTAACGCACTCACTGACACACTGTGTACATCATGACCCACAGTCAGATACACCCTGTGAAGTGTAAAACACCCCCACTGTCCTCAGCAATATTAACACACTGACAGAGAACACAGATTAATATTAACACACTCACTGACACACTGTGTATATCATGACCCACAGTCAGATACACCCTGTGAAGTGTAAAACACCCCCACTGTCCTCAGGAATATTAACACACTGACAGAGAACACAGATTAAAATTAACACTCTCACTGACACACTGTGTACATCATGACTCACAGTCAGATACACCCTGTGAAGTGTAAAAAACCCCCACTGTCCTCAGTAATATTAGCACACTGACAGAGAACACAGATTAATATTAACACACTACCTGACACACTGTGTATATCATGACCCACATTCAGATACACCCTGTGAAGTGTAACACATTCCCACTGTCCTCAGTAATATTAACACACTGACAGAGAACACAGATTAAAATTAACACACTCACTGACACACTGTGTACATCATGACCCACAGTCAGATACACCCTCTGAAGTGAAAAACACCCCCACTGTGCTCAGGAATATTAACACACTGACAGAGAACACAGATAATATTAACACACTCACTGACACACTGTGTATATCATGACCCACAGTCAGATACACCCTGTGAAGTGTAAAACACCCCCACTGTCCTCAGTAATAAAAACACACTGACAGAGAACACAGATTAATATTAACACACTCACTGACACACTGTGTCTATCATGTCCCACAGTGAGATACACCCTGTGAAGTGTAAAACACCCCCACTGTCCTCAGCAATATTAACACACTGACAGAGTACACAGATTAATATTAACACACTCACTGACACACTGTGTATATCATGACCCACAGCCAGATACACCCTGTGAAGTGTAAAACACCCCCACTGTCCTCAGGAATATTAACACACTGACAGAGAACACAGATTAATATTAACACACTCACTGACACACGGTGCACATCATGACCCATAGTCAGATACACCCTGCGAAGTGTAAAACACCCCCACTGTCCTCAGTAATATTAACACACTGACAGAGAACACAGATTAATATTAACACACTCACTGACACACTGTGCACATCATGACCCATAGTCAGATACACCCTGCGAAGTGTAAAACACCCCCACTGTCCTCAGTAATATTAACACACTGACAGAGAACACAGATTAATATTAACACACTCACTGACACACTGTGTATATCATGACCCACAGTCAGATAAACCCTGTGCAGTGTAAAACACCCACACTGTCCTCAGTAATATTATCACACTGACAGAGAACACAGATTAATATTAACACACTCTCTGACACACTGTGTATATCATGACCCACAGGCAGACACACCCTGTGAAGTGTAAAACACCCCCGCTGTCCTCAGGAATATTAACACACTGACAGAGAACACAGATTAATATTAACACACTCACTGACACACTGTGTACATCATGACCCACAGTCAGATACACCCTGTGAAGTGTAAAACACCCCCACTGTCCTCAGGAATATTAACACACTGACAGAGAACACAGATTAATATTAACACACTCACTGACACACTGTGTACATCATGACCCACAGTCAGATAAACCCTGTGAAGTGTAAAACACCCCCACTGTCCTCAAGAATATTAACACACTGACAGAGAACACAGATTAATATTAACACACTCTCTGACACACTGTGTATATCATGACCCACAGTCAGACACACCCTGTGAAGTGTAAAACACCCCCGCTGTCCTCAGGAATATTAACACACTGACAGAGAACACAGATTAATATTAACACACTCACTGACACACTGTGTACATCATGACCCACAGTCAGATACACCCTGTGAAGTGTAAAACACCCCCACTGTCCTCAGGAATATTAACACACTGACAGAGAACACAGATTAATATTAACACACTCACTGACACACTGTGTACATCATGACCCACAGTCAGATAAACCCTGTGAAGTGTAAAACACCCCCACTGTCCTCAAGAATATTAACACACTGACAGAGAACACAGATTAATATTAACACACTCACTGACACACTGTGTACATCATGACCCACAGTCAGATAAACCCTGTGAAGTGTAAAACACCCCCACTCTCCTCAGGAATATTAACACACTGACAGAGAACACAGATTAATATTAACACACTCACTGACACACTGTGTATATCATGACCCACAGCCAGATACACCCTGTGAAGTGTAAAACATGCCCACTGTCCTCAGGAATATTAACACCTGACAGAGAACACAGATTAATATTAACACACTCACTGACACACTGTGTATATCATGACCCACAGTCAGATACACCCTGTGAAGTGTAAAACACCCCCAATGTCCTCAGCAATATTAACACACTGCCAGAGTACACAGATTAATATTAACACACTCACTGACACACTGTGTACATCATGACCCACAGTCAGATACACCCTGTGAAGTGTAAAACACCCCCACTGTCCTCAGTAATATTAACACACTGACAGAGAACACAGATTAATATTACCACACTCACTGACACACTGTGTATATCATGACCCACAGCCAGATACACCCTGTGAAGTGTAAAACATCCCCACTGTCCTCAGTAATATTAACACACTGACAGAGAAGACAGATTAATATTAACCCACTCACTGACACACTGTGTATATCATGACCCACAGTCAGATACACCCTGTGAAGTGTAAATCACCCCCACTGTCCTCAGGAATATTAACACACTGACAGAGAACACAGATTAATATTAACACACTCACTGACACACTGTGTATATCATGACCCACAGTCAGATACACCCTGTGAAGTGTAAAACACCCCCACTGTCCTCAGTAATGTTAGCACACTGACAGTGAACACAGATTAATATTAACACACTCACTGACACACTGTGTATATCATGACCCACAGTCAGATACACCCTGTGAAGTGTAAAACATCCCCACTGTCCTCAGGAATATTAACACACTGACAGAAAACACAGATTAATATTAACACACTCACTGACACACTGTGTATATCATGACCCACAGTCAGATACACCCTGTGAAGTGTAAAACATCCCCACTGTCCTCAGGAATATTAACACACTGACAGAGAACACAGATTAATATTAACACACTCACTGACACACTGTGTACATCATGACCCACAGTCAGATACACCCTGTGAAGTGTAAAACACCCCCACTGTCCTCAGGAATATTAACACACTGACAGAGTACACAGATTAATATTAACACACTCACTGACACACTGTGTACATCATGACCCACAGTCAGATACACCCTGTGAAGTGCAAAACACCCCCACTGTCCTCAGCAATATTAACACACTGACAGAGAACACAGATTAATATTAACACACTCACTGACAAACTATGTACATCATGACCCACAGTCAGATAAACCCTGTGAAGTGTAAAACACCCCCACTGTCCTCAGTAATATTAACACACTGACAGAGAACACAGATTAATATTAACACACTTACTGACACACTGTGTACATCGTCACCCACAGTCAGATACACCCTGTGAAGTGTAAAACACCCCCACTGTCCTCAGGAATATTAACACACTGACAGAGAACACAGATTAATATTAACACTCTCACTGACACACTGTGTATATCATGACCCACAGTCAGATACACCCTGTGAAGTGTAAAACACCCCCACTGTCCTCAGGAATATTAACACACTGACGGAGAACACAGATTAATATTAACACACTCACTGACACACTGTGTACATCATGACCCACAGTCAGATACACCCTGTGAAGTGTAAAATACCCCCACTGTCCACAGGAATATTAACACACTGACAGAGAACACAGATTAATATTAACACACTCACTGACACACTGTGCACATCATGACCCACAGTCAGATACACCCTGTGAAGTGTAAAACACCCCCACTGTCCTCAGGAATATTAACACACTGACAGAGAACACAGATTAATATTAACACACTCACTGACACACTGTGTATATCATGACCCACAGTCAGATACACCCTGTGAAGTGTATAACACCCCCAGTGTCCTCAGTAATATTAACACACTGACAGAGAACACAGATTAATATTAACACACTCACTGACACACTGTGTATATCATGACCCACAGTCAGATACACCCTGTGAAGTGTAAAACACCCCCACTCTCCTCAGGAATATTAACACACTGACAGAGAACACAGATTAATATTAACACACTCACTGACACACTGTGTATATCATGACCCACAGCCAGATACACCCTGTGAAGTGTAAAACATGCCCACTGTCCTCAGGAATATTAACACCTGACAGAGAACACAGATTAATATTAACACACTCACTGACACACTGTGTATATCATGACCCACAGTCAGATACACCCTGTGAAGTGTAAAACAACCCCAATGTCCTCAGCAATATTAACACACTGCCAGAGTACACAGATTAATATTAACACACTCACTGACACACTGTGTACATCATGACCCACAGTCAGATACACCCTGTGAAGTGTAAAACACCCCCACTGTCCTCAGTAATATTAACACACTGACAGAGAACACAGATTAATATTACCACACTCACTGACACACTGTGTATATCATGACCCACAGCCAGATACACCCTGTGAAGTGTAAAACATCCCCACTGTCCTCAGTAATATTAACACACTGACAGAGAACACAGATTAATATTAACACACTCACTGACACACTGTGTATATCATGACCCACAGTCAGATACACCCTGTGAAGTGTAAATCACCCCCACTGTCCTCAGGAATATTAACACACTGACAGAGAACACAGATTAATATTAACACACTCACTGACACACTGTGTATATCATGACCCACAGTCAGATACACCCTGTGAAGTGTAAAACACCCCCACTGTCCTCAGTAATGTTAGCACACTGACAGTGAACACAGATTAATATTAACACACTCACTGACACACTGTGTATATCATGACCCACAGTCAGATACACCCTGTGAAGTGTAAAACATCCCCACTGTCCTCAGGAATATTAACACACTGACAGAAAACACAGATTAATATTAACACACTCACTGACACACTGTGTATATCATGACCCACAGTCAGATACACCCTGTGAAGTGTAAAACATCCCCACTGTCCTCAGGAATATTAACACACTGACAGAGAACACAGATTAATATTAACACACTCACTGACACACTGTGTACATCATGACCCACAGTCAGATACACCCTGTGAAGTGTAAAACACCCCCACTGTCCTCAGGAATATTAACACACTGACAGAGTACACAGATTAATATTAACACACTCACTGACACACTGTGTACATCATGACCCACAGTCAGATACACCCTGTAAAGTGGAAAACACCCCCACTGTCCTCAGCAATATTAACACACTGACAGAGAACACAGATTAATATTAACACACTCACTGACACACTATGTACATCATGACCCACAGTCAGATAAACCCTGTGAAGTGTAAAACACCCCCACTGTCCTGAGTAATATTAACACACTGACAGAGAACACAGATTAATATTAACACACTTACTGACACACTGTGTACATCGTCACCCACAGTCAGATACACCCTGTGAAGTGTAAAACACCCCCACTGTCCTCAGGAATATTAACACACTGACAGAGAACACAGATTAATATTAACACTCTCACTGACACACTGTGTATATCATGACCCACAGTCAGATACACCCTGTGAAGTGTAAAACACCCCCACTGTCCTCAGGAATATTAACACACTGACGGAGAACACAGATTAATATTAACACACTCACTGACACACTGTGTACATCATGACCCACAGTCAGATACACCCTGTGAAGTGTAAAATACCCCCACTGTCCTCAGGAATATTAACACACTGACAGAGAACACAGATTAATATTAACACACTCACTGACACACTGTGCACATCATGACCCACAGTCAGATACACCCTGTGAAGTGTAAAACACCCCCACTGTCCTCAGGAATATTAACACACTGACAGAGAACACAGATTAATATTAACACACTCACTGACACACTGTGTATATCATGACCCACAGTCAGATACACCCTGTGAAGTGTATAACACCCCCACTGTCCTCAGTAATATTAACACACTGACAGAGAACACAGATTAATATTAACACATTCACTGACACACTGTGTATATCATGACCCACAGTCAGATACACCCTGTGAAGTGTAAAACACCCCCACTGTCCTCAGGAATATTAACACACTGACAGAGAACACAGATTAATATTAACACACTCACTGACACACTGTGTACATCATGACCCACAGTCAGATACACCCTGTGAAGTGTAAAACACCCCCACTGTCCTCAGGAATATTAACACACTGACAGAGAACACAGATTAATATTAACACACTCACTGACACACTGTGTATATCATGACCCAGAGTCAGATACACCCGGTGAAGTGTAAAACACCCCCACTGTCCTCAGGAATATTAACACACTGACAGAGAACACAGATTAATATTAACACACTCACTGACACACTGTGTACATCATGACCCACAGTCAGATACACCCTGTGAAGTGTAAAACATCCCCACTGTCCTCAGTAATATTAACACACTGACAGAGAACACAGATTAATATTAACACACTCACTGACACACTGTGTATATCATGACCCACAGTCAGATACACCCTGTGAAGTGTAAAACACCCCCACTGTCCTCAGTAATATTAACACCTGACAGAGAACACAGATTAATATTAACACTCTCACTAACACACTGTGTATATCATGACCCACAGTCAGATACACCCTGTGAAGTGTAAAACATCCCCACTGTCCTCAGTAATATTAACACCTGACAGAGAACACAGATTAATATTAACACACTCACTGACACACTGTGTACATCATGAGCCACCGTCAGATAAACCCTGTGAAGTGTAAAACACCCCCACTGTCCTCAGTAATATTAACACACTGACAGAGAACACAGATTAATATTAACACACTCACTGACACACTGTGTACATCATGACCCAGAGTCAGATACACCCTGTGAAATGTAAAACATCCCCACTGTCCTCAGTAATATTAACACACTGACAGAGAACACAGATTAATATTAACACACTCACTGACACACTGTGTATATCATGACCCACAGTCAGATATACCCTGTGAAGTGTAAAACACCCCCACTGTCCTCAGAAATATTAACACACTGACAGAGAACACAGATTAATATTAACACACTCACTGACACATTGTGTACATCATGACCCACAGTCAGTTACACCCTGTGAAGTGTAAAACACCCCCACTGTCCTCAGGAATATTAACACACTGACAGAGAACACAGATTAATATTAACACTCTCACTGACACACTGTGTATATCATGAACCACATTCAGATACACCCTGTGAAGTGTAAAACACCCCCGCTGTCCTCAGTAATATTAACACACTGACAGAGAACACAGATTAATATTAACACACTCACTGACACACTGTGTATATCATGACCCACAGTCAGATACACCCTGTGAAGTGTAAAACACCCCCACTGTCCTCAGTAATATTAACACACTGACAGAGAACACAGATTAATATTAACACACTCACTGACACACTGTGTATATCATGACCCACAGTCAGATACACCCTGTGAAGTGTAAAACATCCCCACTGTCCTCAGGAATATTAACACACTGACAGAAAACACAGATTAATATTAACACACTCACTGACACACTGTGTATATCATGACCCACAGTCAGATACACCCTGTGAAGTGTAAAACATCCCCACTGTCCTCAGGAATGTTAACACACTGACAGAGAACACAGATTAATATTAACACACTCACTGACACACTGTGTACATCATGACCCACAGTCAGATACACCCTGTGAAGTGTAAAACACCCCCACTGTCCTCAGGAATATTAACACACTGACAGAGTACACAGATTAATATTAACACACTCACTGACACACTGTGTACATCATGACCCACAGTCAGATACACCCTGTGAAGTGTAAAACACCCCCACTGTCCTCAGCAATATTAACACACTGACAGAGAACACAGATTAATATTAACACACTCACTGACACACTATGTACATCATGACCCACAGTCAGATAAACCCTGTGAAATGTAAAACATCCCCACTGTCCTCAGTAATATTAACACACTGACAGAGAACACAGATTAATATTAACACACTCACTGACACACTGTGTATATCATGACCCACAGTCAGATACACCCTGTGAAGTGTAAAACATCCCCACTGTCCTCAGTAATATTAACACCTGACAGAGAACACAGATTAATATTAACACACTCACTGACACACTGTGTACATCATGAGCCACCGTCAGATAAACCCTGTGAAGTGTAAAACACCCCCACTGTCCTCAGTAATATTAACACACTGACAGAGAACACAGATTAATATTAACACACTCACTGACACACTGTGTACATCATGACCCAGAGTCAGATACACCCTGTGAAATGTAAAACATCCCCACTGTCCTCAGTAATATTAACACACTGACAGAGAACACAGATTAATATTAACACACTCACTGACACACTGTGTATATCATGACCCACAGTCAGATATACCCTGTGAAGTGTAAAACACCACCACTGTCCTCAGAAATATTAACACACTGACAGAGAACACAGATTAATATTAACACACTCACTGACACATTGTGTACATCATGACCCACAGTCAGATACACCCTGTGAAGTGTAAAACACCCCCACTGTCCTCAGTAATATTAACACCTGACAGAGAACACAGATTAATATTAACACTCTCACTGACACACTGTGTATATCATGACCCACAGTCAGATACACCCTGTGAAGTGTAAAACATCCCCACTGTCTTCAGTAATATTAACACCTGACAGAGAACACAGATTAATATTAACACACTCACTGACACACTATGTACATCATGACCCACAGTCAGATAAACCCTGTGAAGTGTAAAACACCCCCACTGTCCTCAGTAATATTAACACACTGACAGAGAACACAGATTAATATTAACACACTTACTGACACACTGTGTACATCGTCACCCACAGTCAGATACACCCTGTGAAGTGTAAAACACCCCCACTGTCCTCAGGAATATTAACACACTGACAGAGAACACAGATTAATATTAACACTCTCACTGACACACTGTGTATATCATGACCCACAGTCAGATACACCCTGTGAAGTGTAAAACACCCCCACTGTCCTCAGGAATATTAACACACTGACGGAGAACACAGATTAATATTAACACACTCACTGACACACTGTGTACATCATGACCCACAGTCAGATACACCCTGTGAAGTGTAAAATACCCCCACTGTCCTCAGGAATATTAACACACTGACAGAGAACACAGATTAATATTAACACACTCACTGACACACTGTGCACATCATGACCCACAGTCAGATACACCCTGTGAAGTGTAAAACACCCCCACTGTCCTCAGGAATATTAACACACTGACAGAGAACACAGATTAATATTAACACACTCACTGACACACTGTGTATATCATGACCCACAGTCAGATACACCCTGTGAAGTGTATAACACCCCCACTGTCCTCAGTAATATTAACACACTGACAGAGAACACAGATTAATATTAACACACTCACTGACACACTGTGTATATCATGACCCACAGTCAGATACACCCTGTGAAGTGTAAAACACCCCCACTGTCCTCAGGAATATTAACACACTGACAGAGAACACAGATTAATATTAACACACTCACTGACACACTGTGTACATCATGACCCACAGTCAGATACACCCTGTGAAGTGTAAAACACCCCCACTGTCCTCAGGAATATTAACACACTGACAGAGAACACAGATTAATATTAACACACTCACTGACACACTGTGTATATCATGACCCAGAGTCAGATACACCCGGTGAAGTGTAAAACACCCCCACTGTCCTCAGGAATATTAACACACTGACAGAGAACACAGATTAATATTAACACACTCACTGACACACTGTGTACATCATGACCCACAGTCAGATACACCCTGTGAAGTGTAAAACATCCCCACTGTCCTCAGTAATATTAACACACTGACAGAGAACACAGATTAATATTAACACACTCACTGACACACTGTGTATATCATGACCCACAGTCAGATACACCCTGTGAAGTGTAAAACACCCCCACTGTCCTCAGTAATATTAACACCTGACAGAGAACACAGATTAATATTAACACTCTCACTGACACACTGTGTATATCATGACCCACAGTCAGATACACCCTGTGAAGTGTAAAACATCCCCACTGTCCTCAGTAATATTAACACCTGACAGAGAACACAGATTAATATTAACACACTCACTGACACACTGTGTACATCATGAGCCACCGTCAGATAAACCCTGTGAAGTGTAAAACACCCCCACTGTCCTCAGTAATATTAACACACTGACAGAGAACACAGATTAATATTAACACACTCACTGACACACTGTGTACATCATGACCCAGAGTCAGATACACCCTGTGAAATGTAAAACATCCCCACTGTCCTCAGTAATATTAACACACTGACAGAGAACACAGATTAATATTAACACACTCACTGACACACTGTGTATATCATGACCCACAGTCAGATATACCCTGTGAAGTGTAAAACACCCCCACTGTCCTCAGAAACATTAACACACTGACAGAGAACACAGATTAATATTAACACACTCACTGACACATTGTGTACATCATGACCCACAGTCAGTTACACCCTGTGAAGTGTAAAACACCCCCACTGTCCTCAGGAATATTAACACACTGACAGAGAACACAGATTAATGTTAACACTCTCACTGACACACTGTGTATATCATGAACCACATTCAGATACACCCTGTGAAGTTTAAAACACCCCCGCTGTCCTCAGTAATATTAACACACTGACAGAGAACACAGATTAATATTAACACACTCACTGACACACTGTGTATATCATGACCCACAGTCAGATACACCCTGTGAAGTGTAAAACACCCCCACTGTCCTCAGGAATATTAACACACTGACAGAGAACACAGATTAATGTTAACACACTCACTGACACACTATGTACATCATGACCCACAGTCAGATACACCCTGTGAAGTGTAAAACATCCTCACTGTCCTCAGCAATATTAACACACTGACAGAGAACACAGATTAATATTAACACACTCACTGACACACTGTGTATATCATGACCCACAGTCAGATACACCCTGTGAAGTGTAAAACACCCCAACTGTCCTCAGTAATATTAACACACTGACAGAGAACACAGATTAATATTAACACACTCACTGACACACTGTGTATATCATGACCCACAGTCAGATACACCCTGTGAAGTGTAAAACACCCCCACTGTCCTCAGTAATATTAACACACCGAGAGAGAACACAGATTAATATTAACACACTCACTGACACACTGTGTATATCATGACCCACAGTCAGATACACCCTGTGAAGTGTAAAACATCCCCACTGTCCTCAGGTATATTAACACACTGACAGAGAACACAGATTAATATTAACACACTCACTGACACACTGTGTATATCATGACTCACAGTCAGATACACCCTGTGAAGTGTAAAACACCCCCACTGTCCTCAGTAATATTCACACACTGACAGAGAACACAGATTAATATTAACACACTCACTGACACACTGTGTATATCATGACCCACAGTCAGATAAACCCTGTGAAGTGTAAAACACCCCCACTGTCCTCAGGAATATTAACACACTGACAGAGAACACAGATTAATATTAACACACTCACTGACACACTGTGTACATCATGACCCACAGTCAGATACACCCTGTGAAGTGTAAAACACCCCCACTGTCCTCAGGAATATTAACACACTGACAGAGAACACAGATTAATATTAACACACTCACTGACACACTGTGTATATCATGACCCACAGTCAGATACACCCTGTGATGTGTAAAACACCCCCACTGTCCTCAGTAATATTAACACACCGAGAGAGAACACAGATTAATATTAACACACTCACTGACACACTGTGTATATCATGACCCACAGTCAGATGCACCCTGTGAAGTGTAAAACATCCCCACTGTCCTCAGGTATATTAACACACTGACAGAGAACACAGATTAATATTAACACACTCACTGACACACTGTGTACATCATGACCCACAGTCAGATACACCCTGTGAAGTGTAAAACACTGCCACTGTCCTCAGTAATATTAACACACTGAATGAGAACACAGATTAATATTAACACACTCACTGACACACTGTGTATATCATGACCCACAGTCAGATACACCCTGTGAAGTGTAAAACACCCCCACTGTCCTCAGTAATATTAACACACTGACAGAGAACACAGATTAATATTAACACACTCACTGACACACTGTGTATATCATGACCCACAGTCAGATACACCCTGTGAAGTGTAAAACACCCCCACTGTCCTCAGGAATATTAACACACTGACAGAGAACACAGATTAATATTAACACACTCACTGACACACTGTGTATATCATGACCCACAGTCAGATACACCCTGTGAAGTGTAAAACACCCCCACTGTCCTCAGTAATATTAACACACTGACAGAGAACACAGATTAATATTAACACACTCACTGACACACTGTGCATATCATGACACACAGTCAGATACACCCTGTGAAGTGTAAAACACCCCCACTGTCCTCAGTAATATTAACACACTGACAGAGAACACAGATTAATATTAACACACTCACTGACACACTGTGTATATCATGACCCACAGTCAGATAAACCCTGTGAAGTGTAAAACACCTCCACTGTCCTCAGGAATATTAACACACTGACAGAGAACACAGATTAATATTAACACACTCACTGACACACTGTGTACATCATGACCCACAGTCAGATACACCCTGTGAAGTGTAAAACACCCCCACTGTCCTCAGGAATATTAACACACTGACAGAGAACACAGATTAATATTAACACACTCACTGACACACTGTGTATATCATGACCTACAGTCAGATACACCCTGTGATGTGTAAAACACCCCCACTGTCCTCAGTAATATTAACACACCGAGAGAGAACACAGATTAATATTAACACACTCACTGACACACTGTGTATATCATGACCCACAGTCAGATACACCCTGTGAAGTGTAAAACATCCCCACTGTCCTCAGGTATATTAACACACTGACAGAGAACACAGATTAATATTAACACACTCACTGACACACTGTGTACATCATGACCCACAGTCAGATACACCCTGTGAAGTGTAAAACACCCCCACTGTCCTCAGTAATATTAACACACTGACAGAGAACACAGATTAATATTAACACACTCACTGACACACTGTGTATATCATGACCCACAGTCAGATACACCCTGTGAAGTGTAAAACACCCCCACTGTCCTCAGTAATATTAACACACCGAGAGAGAACACAGATTAATATTAACACACTCACTGACACACTGTGTATATCATGACCCACAGTCAGATACACCCTGTGAAGTGTAAAACATCCCCACTGTCCTCAGGTATATTAACACACTGACAGAGAACACAGATTAATATTAACACACTCACTGACACACTGTGTACATCATGACCCACAGTCAGATACACCCTGTGAAGTGTAAAACACCCCTACTGTCCTCAGTAGTATTAACACACTGACAGAGAACACAGATTAATATTAACACACTCACTGACACACTGTGTATATCATGACACACAGTCAGATACACCCTGTGAAGTGTAAAACACCCCCACTGTCCTCAGGAATATTAACACACTGACAGAGAACACAGATTAATATTAACACACTCACTGACACACTGTGTATATCATGACCCACAGTCAGATACACCCGGTGAAGTGTAAAACACCCCCACTGTCCTCAGGAATATTAACACACTGACAGAGAACACAGATTAATATTAACACACTCACTGACACAATGTGTACATCATGACCCACAGTCAGATACACCCGGTGAAGTGCAAAACATCCCCACTGTCCTCAGTAATATTAACACACTGACAGAGAACACAGATTAATATTAACACACTCACTGACACACTGTGTACATCATCACCCAGAGTCAGATACACCCTGTGAAGTGTAAAACACCCCCACTGTCCTCAGTAATATTAACACATTGACAGAGAACACAGATTAATATTAACACACTCACTGACACACTGTGTACATCATGACCCACAGTCAGATACACCCTGTGAAGTGTAAAACACTCCCACTGTCCTCAGGAATATTAACACACTGACAGAGAACACAGATTAGTATTAACACACTCACTGACACACTGTGTACATCATGACCCACAGTCAGATACACCCTGTGAAGTGTAAAACACCCCCACTGCCCTCAGGAATATTAACACACTGACAGAGAACACAGATTAATATTAACACACTCGCTGACACACTGTGTATATCATGACCCACAGTCAGAAACACCCTGTGAAGTGTAAAACACCCCCACTGTCCTCAGTAATATTAACACACTGACAGAGAACACAGATAAATATTAACACACTCACTGACACACTGTGTACATCATGACCCACAGTCAGATACACCCTGTGAAGTGTAAAACATCCCCACTGTCCTCAGTAATATTAACACACTGACAGAGAACACAGATTAAAATTAACACACTCACTGACACACTGTGTATATCATGACCCACAGTCAGATACACCCTGTGAAGTGTAAAACATCCCCACTGTCCTCAGGAATATTAACACATTGACAGAGAACACATATTAATATTAACACACTCACTGACGCACTGTGTATATCATGACCCACAGTCAGATACACCCTGTGAAGTGTAAAACACCCCCACTGTCCTCAGTAATATTAACACACTGACAGAGAACACAGATTAATATTAACACACTCACTGACACACTGTGTATATCATGACCCACAGTCAGATACACCCTGTGAAGTGTAAAACATCCCCACTGTCCTCAGGAATATTAACACACTGACAGTGAACACATATTAATATTAACACACTCACTGACACACTGTGTATATCATGACCCACAGTCAGATACACCCTGTGAAGTGTAAAACACCCCCACTGTCCTCAGTAATATTAACACACTGACAGAGAACACAGATTAATATTAACACACTCACTGACACACTGTGTATATCATGACCCACAGTCAGATACACCCTGTGAAGTGTAAAACACCCCCACTGTCCTCAGTAATATTAACACACTGACAGAGAACACAGATTAATATTAACACACTCACTGACACACTGTGTATATCATCACCCACAGTCAGATACACCCTGTGAAGTGTAAAACACCCCCACTGTCCTCAGTAATATTAACACACTGACAGAGAACACAGATTAATATTAACACACTCACTGACACACTGTGCATATCATGACCCACAGTCAGATACACCCTGTGAAGTGCAAAACACCCCCACTGTCCTCAGTAATATTAACACACTGACAGAGAACACAGATTAATATTAACACACTCACTGACACACTGTGTATATCATGACCCACAGTCAGATGCACCCTGTGAAGTGTAAAACATTCCCACTATCCTCAGTAATATTAACACACTGACAGAGAACACAGATTAATATTAACACACTCACTGACACACTGTGTACATCATGACCCACAGTCAGATACACCCTGTGAAGTGTAAAACATCCCCACTGTCCTCAGTAATATTAACACACTGACAGAGAACACAGATTAATATTAACACACTCACTGACACACTGTGTATATCATGACCCACAGTCAGATACACCCTGTGAAGTGTAAAACACCCCCACTGTCCTCAGTAATATTAACACACTGACAGAGAACACAGATTAATATTAACACACTCACTGACACACTGTGTATATCATGACCCACAGTCAGATACACCCTGTGAAGTGTAAAACAGACCCACTGTCCTCAGTAATATTAACACACTGACAGAGAACACAGATTAATATTAACACACTCACTGACACACTGTGTATATCATGACCCACAGTCAGATACACCCTGTGAAGTGTAAAACATTCCCACTATCCTCAGTAATATTAACACACTGACAGAGAACACAGATTAATATTAACACACTCACTGACACACTGTGTACATCATGACCCACAGTCAGATACACCCTGTGAAGTGTAAAACATCCCCACTGTCCTCAGTAATGTTAACACACTGACAGAGAACACAGATTAATATTAACACACTCACCGACACACTGTGTATATATGACCCACAGTCAGATACACCATGTGAAGTGTAAAACATCCCCACTGTCCTCAGGAATATTAACACACTGACAGAGAACACATATTAATATTAACACACTCACTGACACACTGTGTATATCATGACCCACAGTCAGATACACCCTGTGAAGTGTAAAACACCCCCACTGTCCTCAGTAATATTAACACACTGACAGAGAACACAGATTAATATTAACACACTCACTGACACACTGTGTATATCATGACCCACAGTCAGATACACCCTGTGAAGTGTAAAACAGACCCACTGTCCTCAGTAATATTAACACACTGACAGAGAACACAGATTAATATTAACACACTCACTGACACACTGTGTATATCATGACCCACAGTCAGATACACCCTGTGAAGTGTAAAACACCCCCACTGTCCTCAGTAATATTAACACACTGACAGAGAAAACAGATTAATATTAGCACACTCACTGACACACTGTGTATATCATGACCCACGGTCAGATACACCCTGTGAAGTGTAAAACACCCCCACTGTCCTCAGGAATATTAACACACTGACAGAGAACACAGATTAATATTAACACATTCACTGACACACTGTGTATATCATGACCCACAGTCAGATACACCCTGTGAAGTGTAAAACATTCCCACTGTCCTCAGTAATATTAACACACTGACAGAGAACACAGATTAATATTAACACACTCACTGACACACTGTGTATATCATGACCCACTTTCAGATGCACCCTGTGAAGTGTAAAACATCCCCACTGTCCTCAGGAATATTAACACACTGACAGAGAACACAGATTAATATTAACACACTCACTGACACACTGTGTACATCATGACCCACAGTCAGATACACCCGGTGAAGTGTAAAACACCCCCACTGTCCTCAGTAATATTAACACACTGACAGAGAACACAGATTAATATTAACACACTCACTGACACACTGTGTATATCATGACCCACAGTCAGATACACCCTGTGAAGTGTAAAACACCCCCACTGTCCTCAGTAATATTAGCACACTGACAGAGAACACAGATTAATATTAACACACTCACTGACACACTGAGTATATCATGACAAACAGTCAGATACACCCTGTGAAGTGTAAAACATCCCCACTGTCCTCAGTAATATTAACACACTGACAGAGAACACAGATTAATATTAACACACTCACTGACACACTGTGTATATCATGACCCACAGTCAGATACACCCTGTGAAGTGTAAAACACCCCCACTGTCCTCAGTAATATTAACACACTGACAGAGAACACAGATTAATATTACACACTCACTGACACTCTGTGTATATCATGACCCATAGTCAGATACACCCTGTGAAGTGTGAAACACCCACACTGTCCTCAGTAATATTAACACATTGACAGGGAACACAGATTAATATTAACACACTCACTGACACACTGTGTATATCATGACCCACAGTCAGATACACCCTGTGAAGTGTAAAACACCCCCACTGTCCTCAGTAATATTAACACACTGACAGAGAACACAGATTAATATTAACACACTCACTGACACACTGTGTATATCATGACCCACAGTCAGATAAACCCTGTGAAGTGTAAAACATCCCCACTGTCCTCAGTAATATTAACACACTGACAGAGAACACAGATTAATATTAACACACTCACTGACACACTGTGTACATCATGACCCACAGTCAGATACACCCTGTGAAGTGTAAAACATCCCCACTGTCCTCAGTAATATTAACACACTGACAGAGAACACAGATTAATATTAACACACTCACTGACACACTGTGTATGTCATGACCCACAGTCAAATACACCCTGTGAAGTGTAAAACATCCCCACTGTCCTCAGTAATATTAACACCTGACAGAGAACACAGATTAATATTAACACACTCACTGACACACTGTGTATATCATGACCCACAGTCAGATACACCCTGTGAAGTGTAAAACATCCCCACTGTCCTCAGTAATATTAACACCTGACAGAGAACACAGATTAATATTAACACACTCACTGACACACTGTGTATATCATGACCCACAGTCAGATACACCCTGTGAAGTGTAAAACACCCCCACTGTCCTCAGTAATATTAACACACTGACAGAGAACACAGATTAATATTAACACACTCACTGACACACTGTGTACATCATGACCCACAGTCAGATACACCCGGTGAAGTGCAAAACACCCCCACTGTCCTCAGGAATATTAACACACTGACAGAGAACACAGATTAATATTAACACACTCACTGACACACTGTGTATATCATGACCCAGAGTCAGATACACCCTGTGAAGTGAAAAACATCCCCACTGTCCTCAGTAATATTAACACACTGACAGAGAACACAGATTAATATTAACACACTCACTGACACACTGTGTACATCATGACTCACAGTCAGATAAACCCTGTGAAGTGTAAAATATCCCCACTGTCCTCAGTAATATTAACACACTGAGAGAGAACATAGATTAATATTAACACACTCACTGACACACTGTGTATATCATGACCCACAGTCAGATACACCCTGTGAAGTGTAAAACACCCCCACTGTCCTCAGGAATATTAACACCTGACAGAGAACACAGATTAATATTAACACACTCACTGACACACTGTGTACATCATGACCCACAGTCAGATACACCCTGTGAAGTGTAAAACATCCCCACTGTCCTCAGTAATATTAACACACTGACAGAGAACACATATTAATATTAACACACTCACTGACACACTGTGTATATCATGACCCACAGTCAGATACACCCTGTGAAGTGTAAAACACCCCCACTGTCCTCAGTAATATTAGCACACTGACAGAGAACACAGATTAATATTAACACACTCACTGACACACTGAGTATATCATGACCCACAGTCAGATACACCCTGTGAAGTGTAAAACATCCCCACTGTCCTCAGTAATATTAACACACTGACAGAGAACACAGATTAATATTAACACACTCACTGACACACTGTGTATATCATGACCCACAGTCAGATACACCCTGTGAAGTGTAAAACACCCCCACTGTCCTCAGTAATATTAACACACTGACAGAGAACACAGATTAATATTAACACACTCACTGACACACTGTGTATATCAAGACCCATAGTCAGATACACCCTGTGAAGTGTGATACACCCCCAATGTCCTCAGTAATATTAACACATTGACAGGGAACACAGATTAATATAAACACACTCACTGACACACTGTGTATATCATGACCCACAGTCAGATACACCCTGTGAAGTGTAAAAAACCCCAACTGTCCTCAGTAATATTAACACACTGACAGAGAACACAGATTAATATTAACACACTCACTGACACACTGTGTATATCGTGACCCACAGTCAGATAAACCCTGTGAAGTGTAAAACATCCCCACTGTCCTCAGTAATATTAACACACTGACAGAGAACACAGATTAATATTAACACACTCACTGACACACTGTGTATGTCATGACCCACAGTCAGATACACCCTGTGAAGTGTAAACATCCCCACTGTCCTCAGTAATATTAACACCTGACAGAGAACACAGATTAATATTAACACACTCACTGACACACTGTGTATATCATGACCCACAGTCAGATACACCCTGTGAAGTGGAAAACATCCCCACTGTCCTCAGTAATATTAACACCTGACAGAGAACACAGATTAATATTAACACACTCACTGACACACTGTGTACATCATGACTCACAGTCAGATAAACCCTGTGAAGTGTAAAACATCCCCACTGTCCTCAGTAATATTAACACACTGAGAGAGAACATAGATTAATATTAACACACTCACTGACACGCTGTGTATATCATGACCCACAGTCAGATACACCCTGTGAAGTGTAAAACACCCCCACTGTCCTCAGGAATATTAACACCTGACAGAGAACACAGATTAATATTAACACACTCACTGACACACTGTGTACATCATGACCCACAGTCAGATACACCCTGTGAAGTGTAAAACATCCCCACTGTCCTCAGTAATATTAACACACTGACAGAGAACACAGATTAATATTAACACACTCACTGACACACTGTGTATATCATGACCCACAGTCAGATACACCCTGTGAAGTGTAAAACACCCCCACTGTCCTCAGTAATATTAGCACACTGACAGAGAACAAAGATTAATATTAACACACTCACTGACACACTGAGTATATCATGACCCACAGTCAGATACACCCTGTGAAGTGTAAAACATCCCCACTGTCCTCAGTAATATTAACACACTGACAGAGAACACAGATTAATATTAACACACTCACTGACACACTGTGTATATCATGACCCACAGTCAGATACACCCTGTGAAGTGTAAAACACCCCAACTGTCCTCAGTAATATTAACACACTGACAGAGAACACAGCTTAATATTAACACACTCACTGACACACTGTGTATATCATGACCCACAGTCAGATAAACCCTGTGAAGTGTAAAACATCCCCACTGTCCTCAGTAATATTAACACACTGACAGAGAACACAGATTAATATTAACACACTCACTGACACACTGTGTACATCATGACCTACAGTCAGATACACCCTGTGAAGTGTAAAACGTCCCCACTGTCCTCAGTAATATTAACACACTGACAGAGAACACAGATTAATATTAACACACTCACTGACACACTGTGTATGTCATGACCCACAGTCAGATACACCCTGTGAAGTGTAAAACATCCCCACTGTCCTCAGTAATATTAACACCTGACAGAGAACTCAGATTAATATTAACACACTCACTGACACACTGTGTATATCATGACCCACAGTCAGATACACCCTGTGAAGTGTAAAACATCCCCACTGTCCTCAGTAATATTAACACCTGACAGAGAACACAGATTAATATTAACACACTCACTGACACACTGTGTATATCATGACTCACAGTCAGATACACTCTGTGAAGTGTAAAACACCCCCACTGTCCTCAGTAATATTAACACACTGACAGAGAACACAGATTAATATTAACACACTCACTGACACACTGTGCACATCATGACCCACAGTCAGATACACCCGGTGAAGTGTAAAACACCCCCACTGTCCTCAGGAATATTAACACACTGACAGAGAACACAGATTAATATTAACACACTCACTGACACACTGTGTATATCATGACCCACAGTCAGATAAACCCTGTGAAGTGTAAAACATCCCCACTGTCCTCAGTATTATTAACACACTGACAGAGAACACAGATTAATATTAACACACTCACTGACACACTGTGTACATCATGACCCACAGTCAGATACACCCTGTGAAGTGTAAAACATCCCCACTGTCCTCAGTAATATTAACACACTGACAGAGAACACAGATTAATATTAACACACTCACTGACACACTGTGTATGTCATGACCCACAGTCAGATACACCCTGTGAAGTGTAAAACATCCCCACTGTCCTCAGTAATATTAACACCTGACAGAGAACACAGATTAATATTAACACACTCACTGACACACTGTGTATATCATGACCCACAGTCAGATACACCCTGTGAAGTGTAAAACATCCCCACTGTCCTCAGTAATATTAACACCTGACAGAGAACACAGATTAATATTAACACACTCACTGACACACTGTGTATATCATGACCCACAGTCAGATACACCCTGTGAAGTGTAAAACATCCCCACTGTCCTCAGTAATATTAACACACTGACAGAGAACACAGATTAATATTAACACACTCACTGACACACTGTGTATATCATGACCCACAGTCAGATACACCCTGTGAAGTGTAAAACACCCCCACTGTCCTCAGTAATATTAACACACTGACAGAGAACACAGATTAATATTAACACACTCACTGACACACTGTGTATATCAAGACCCATAGTCAGATACACCCTGTGAAGTGTGATACACCCCCAATGTCCTCAGTAATATTAACACATTGACAGGGAACACAGATTAATATAAACACACTCACTGACACACTGTGTATATCATGACCCACAGTCAGATACACCCTGTGAAGTGTAAAAAACCCCAACTGTCCTCAGTAATATTAACACACTGACAGAGAACACAGATTAATATTAACACACTCACTGACACACTGTGTATATCGTGACCCACAGTCAGATAAACCCTGTGAAGTGTAAAACATCCCCACTGTCCTCAGTAATATTAACACACTGACAGAGAACACAGATTAATATTAACACACTCACTGACACACTGTGTATGTCATGACCCACAGTCAGATACACCCTGTGAAGTGTAAACATCCCCACTGTCCTCAGTAATATTAACACCTGACAGAGAACACAGATTAATATTAACACACTCACTGACACACTGTGTATATCATGACCCACAGTCAGATACACCCTGTGAAGTGGAAAACATCCCCACTGTCCTCAGTAATATTAACACCTGACAGAGAACACAGATTAATATTAACACACTCACTGACACACTGTGTACATCATGACTCACAGTCAGATAAACCCTGTGAAGTGTAAAACATCCCCACTGTCCTCAGTAATATTAACACACTGAGAGAGAACATAGATTAATATTAACACACTCACTGACACGCTGTGTATATCATGACCCACAGTCAGATACACCCTGTGAAGTGTAAAACACCCCCACTGTCCTCAGGAATATTAACACCTGACAGAGAACACAGATTAATATTAACACACTCACTGACACACTGTGTACATCATGACCCACAGTCAGATACACCCTGTGAAGTGTAAAACATCCCCACTGTCCTCAGTAATATTAACACACTGACAGAGAACACAGATTAATATTAACACACTCACTGACACACTGTGTATATCATGACCCACAGTCAGATACACCCTGTGAAGTGTAAAACACCCCCACTGTCCTCAGTAATATTAGCACACTGACAGAGAACAAAGATTAATATTAACACACTCACTGACACACTGAGTATATCATGACCCACAGTCAGATACACCCTGTGAAGTGTAAAACATCCCCACTGTCCTCAGTAATATTAACACACTGACAGAGAACACAGATTAATATTAACACACTCACTGACACACTGTGTATATCATGACCCACAGTCAGATACACCCTGTGAAGTGTAAAACACCCCAACTGTCCTCAGTAATATTAACACACTGACAGAGAACACAGCTTAATATTAACACACTCACTGACACACTGTGTATATCATGACCCACAGTCAGATAAACCCTGTGAAGTGTAAAACATCCCCACTGTCCTCAGTAATATTAACACACTGACAGAGAACACAGATTAATATTAACACACTCACTGACACACTGTGTACATCATGACCTACAGTCAGATACACCCTGTGAAGTGTAAAACGTCCCCACTGTCCTCAGTAATATTAACACACTGACAGAGAACACAGATTAATATTAACACACTCACTGACACACTGTGTATGTCATGACCCACAGTCAGATACACCCTGTGAAGTGTAAAACATCCCCACTGTCCTCAGTAATATTAACACCTGACAGAGAACTCAGATTAATATTAACACACTCACTGACACACTGTGTATATCATGACCCACAGTCAGATACACCCTGTGAAGTGTAAAACATCCCCACTGTCCTCAGTAATATTAACACCTGACAGAGAACACAGATTAATATTAACACACTCACTGACACACTGTGTATATCATGACTCACAGTCAGATACACTCTGTGAAGTGTAAAACACCCCCACTGTCCTCAGTAATATTAACACACTGACAGAGAACACAGATTAATATTAACACACTCACTGACACACTGTGCACATCATGACCCACAGTCAGATACACCCGGTGAAGTGTAAAACACCCCCACTGTCCTCAGGAATATTAACACACTGACAGAGAACACAGATTAATATTAACACACTCACTGACACACTGTGTATATCATGACCCACAGTCAGATAAACCCTGTGAAGTGTAAAACATCCCCACTGTCCTCAGTATTATTAACACACTGACAGAGAACACAGATTAATATTAACACACTCACTGACACACTGTGTACATCATGACCAACAGTCAGATACACCCTGTGAAGTGTAAAACATCCCCACTGTCCTCAGTAATATTAACACACTGACAGAGAACACAGATTAATATTAACACACTCACTGACACACTGTGTATGTCATGACCCACAGTCAGATACACCCTGTGAAGTGTAAAACATCCCCACTGTCCTCAGTAATATTAACACCTGACAGAGAACACAGATTAATATTAACACACTCACTGACACACTGTGTATATCATGACCCACAGTCAGATACACCCTGTGAAGTGTAAAACATCCCCACTGTCCTCAGTAATATTAACACCTGACAGAGAACACAGATTAATATTAACACACTCACTGACACACTGTGTATATCATGACCCACAGTCAGATACACCCTGTGAAGTGTAAAACATCCCCACTGTCCTCAGTAATATTAACACACTGACAGAGAACACAGATTAATATTAACACACTCGCTGACACACTGTGTACATCATGGCCCACAGTCAGATACACCCGGTGAAGTGTAAAACACCCCCACTGTCCTCAGTAATATTAACACACTGACAGAGAACACAGATTAATATTAACACACTCACTGACACACTGTGTATATCATGACCCAGAGTCAGATACACCCTGTGAAGTGTAAAACATCCCCACTGTCCTCAGTAATATTAACACACTGACAGAGAACACAGATTAATATTAACACACTCACTGACACACTGTGTACATCATGACTCACAGTCAGATAAACCCTGTGAAGTGTAAAACATCCGCACTGTCCTCAGTAATATTAACACACTGAGAGAGAACATAGATTAATATTAACACACTCACTGACACACTGTGTATATCATGACCCACAGTCAGATACACCCTGTGAAGTGTAAAACACCCCCACTGTCCTCAGGAATATTAACACCTGACAGAGAACACAGATTAATATTAACACACTCACTGACACACTGTGTACATCATGACCCACAGTCAGATACACCCTGTGAAGTGTAAAACATCCCCACTGTCCTCAGTAATATTAACACACTGACAGAGAACACAGATTAATATTAACACACTCACTGACACACTGTGTATATCATGACCCACAGTCAGATACACCCTGTGAAGTGTAAAACACCCCCACTGTCCTCAGTAATATTAGCACACTGACAGAGAACACAGATTAATATTAACACACTCACTGACACACTGAGTATATCATGACCCACAGTCAGATACACCCTGTGAAGTGTAAAACATCTCCACTGTCCTCAGTAATATTAACACACTGACAGAGAATACAGATTAATATTAACACACTCACTGACACACTGTGTATATCATGACCCACAGTCAGATACACCCTGTGAAGTGTAAAACACCCCCACTGTCCTCAGTAATATTAACACACTGACAGAGAACACAGATTAATATTAACACACTCACTGACACACTGTGTATATCATGACCCATAGTCAGATACACCCTGTGAAGTGTGAAACACCCCCACTGTCCTCAGTAATATTAACACATTGACAGGGAACACAGATTAATATTAACACACTCACTGACACACTGTGTATATCATGACCAACAGTCAGATACACCCTGTGAAGTGTAAAACACCCCCACTGTCCTCAGTAATATTAACACACTGACAGAGAACACAGATTAATATTAACACACTCACTGACACACTGTGTATATCATGACCCACAGTCAGATAAACCCTGTGAAGTGTAAAACATCCCCACTGTCCTCAGTAATATTAACACACTGACAGAGAACACAGATTAATATTAACACACTCACTGACACACTGTGTACATCATGACCCACAGTCAGATACACCCTGTGAAGTGTAAAACATCCCCACTGTCCTCAGTAATATTAACACACTGACAGAGAACACAGATTAATATTAACACACTCACTGACACACTGTGTATGTCATGACCCACAGTCAGATACACCCTGTGAAGTGTAAAACATCCCCACTGTCCTCAGTAATATTAACACCTGACAGAGAACACAGATTAATATTAACACACTCACTGACACACTGTGTATATCATGACCCACAGTCAGATACACCCTGTGAAGTGTAAAACATCCCCACTGTCCTCAGTAATATTAACACCTGACAGAGAACACAGATTAATATTAACACTCTCACTGACACACTGTGTACATCATGACCCACAGTCAGATACACCCGGTGAAGTGTAAAACACCCCCACTGTCCTCTGGAATATTAACACACTGACAGAGAACACAGATTAATATTAACACACTCACTGACACACTGTGTATATCATGACCCACAGTCAGATACACCCTGTGAAGTGTAAAACACCCCACTGTCCTCAGTAATATTAACACACTGACAGAGAAAACAGATTAATATTAACACACTCACTGACACGCTGTGTACATCATGACCCGCAGTCAGATACACCCTGTGAAGTGTAAAACACCCCCACTGTCCTCAGGAATATTAACACACTGACAGAGAACACAGATTAATATTAACACACTCACTGACACACTGTGTATATCATGACTCACAGTCAGATAAACCCAGTGAAGTGTAAAACACCCCCACTGTCCACAGGAATATTAACACACTGACAGAGAACACAGATTAATATTAACACACTCACTGACACACTGTGTATATCATGACCCACAGTCAGATACACCCTGTGAAGTGTAAAACACCCCCGCTGTCCTCAGTAATATTAACACACTGACAGAGAACACAGATTAATATTAACACTCTCACTGACACACTGTGTATATCATGACCCACAGTCAGATACACCCTGTGAAGTTTCAAACACCCCCACTGTCCTCAGCAATATTAACACACTGACAGAGAACACAGATTAATATTAACACACTCACTGACACACTGTGTACATCATGACCCACAGTCAGATACACCCTGTGAAGTGTAAAACACCCCCACTGTCCTCAACAATATTAACACACTGACAGAGAACACAGATTAATATTAACACACTCACTGACACACTGTGTATATCATGACCCACAGTCAGATACACCCTGTGAAGTGTAAACACCCCCACTGTCCTCAGTAATATTAACACACTGACAGAGAACACAGATTAATATTAACACACTCACTGACACACTGTGTATATCATGACCCACAGTCAGATACACCCGGTGAAGTGTAAAACACCCCCACTGTCCTCAGGAATATTAACACACTGACAGAGAACACAGATTAATATTAACACACTCACTGACACACTGTGTATATCATGACCCACAGTCAGATACACCCTGTGAAGTGTAAAACACCCCCACTGTCCTCAGTAATATTAACACACTGACAGAGAACACAGATTAATATTAACACACTCACTGACACACTGTGTATATCATGACCCATAGTCAGATACACCCTGTGAAGTGTGAAACACCCCCACTGTCCTCAGTAATATTAACACATTGACAGGGAACACAGATTAATATTAACACACTCACTGACACACTGTGTATATCATGACCAACAGTCAGATACACCCTGTGAAGTGTAAAACACCCCCACTGTCCTCAGTAATATTAACACACTGACAGAGAACACAGATTAATATTAACACACTCACTGACACACTGTGTATATCATGACCCACAGTCAGATAAACCCTGTGAAGTGTAAAACATCCCCACTGTCCTCAGTAATATTAACACACTGACAGAGAACACAGATTAATATTAACACACTCACTGACACACTGTGTACATCATGACCCACAGTCAGATACACCCTGTGAAGTGTAAAACATCCCCACTGTCCTCAGTAATATTAACACACTGACAGAGAACACAGATTAATATTAACACACTCACTGACACACTGTGTATGTCATGACCCACAGTCAGATACACCCTGTGAAGTGTAAAACATCCCCACTGTCCTCAGTAATATTAACACCTGACAGAGAACACAGATTAATATTAACACACTCACTGACACACTGTGTATATCATGACCCACAGTCAGATACACCCTGTGAAGTGTAAAACATCCCCACTGTCCTCAGTAATATTAACACCTGACAGAGAACACAGATTAATATTAACACACTCACTGACACACTGTGTATATCATGACCCACAGTCAGATACACCCTGTGAAGTGTAAAACACCCCCACTGTCCTCAGGAATATTAACACACTGACAGAGAACACAGATTAATATTAACACAATCACTGACACACTGTGTACATCATGACCCACAGTCAGATACACCCGGTGAAGTGTAAAACACCCCCACTGTCCTCTGGAATATTAACACACTGACAGAGAACACAGATTAATATTAACACACTCACTGACACACTGTGTATATCATGACCCACAGTCAGATACACCCTGTGAAGTGTAAAACACCCCACTGTCCTCAGTAATATTAACACACTGACAGAGAAAACAGATTAATATTAACACACTCACTGACACGCTGTGTACATCATGACCCGCAGTCAGATACACCCTGTGAAGTGTAAAACACCCCCACTGTCCTCAGGAATATTAACACACTGACAGAGAACACAGATTAATATTAACACACTCACTGACACACTGTGTATATCATGACTCACAGTCAGATAAACCCAGTGAAGTGTAAAACACCCCCACTGTCCACAGGAATATTAACACACTGACAGAGAACACAGATTAATATTAACACACTCACTGACACACTGTGTATATCATGACCCACAGTCAGATACACCCTGTGAAGTGTAAAACACCCCCGCTGTCCTCAGTAATATTAACACACTGACAGAGAACACAGATTAATATTAACACTCTCACTGACACACTGTGTATATCATGACCCACAGTCAGATACACCCTGTGAAGTTTCAAACACCCCCACTGTCCTCAGCAATATTAACACACTGACAGAGAACACAGATTAATATTAACACACTCACTGACACACTGTGTACATCATGACCCACAGTCAGATACACCCTGTGAAGTGTAAAACACCCCCACTGTCCTGAACAATATTAACACACTGACAGAGAACACAGATTAATATTAACACACTCACTGACACACTGTGTATATCATGACCCACAGTCAGATACACCCTGTGAAGTGTAAACACCCCCACTGTCCTCAGTAATATTAACACACTGACAGAGAACACAGATTAATATTAACACACTCACTGACACACTGTGTATATCATGACCCACAGTCAGATACACCCGGTGAAGTGTAAAACACCCCCACTGTCCTCAGGAATATTAACACACTGACAGAGAACACAGATTAATATTAACACACTCACTGACACACTGTGTATATCATGACCCACAGTCAGATACACCCTGTGAAGTGTAAAACACCCCCACTGTCCTCAGTAATATTAACACACTGACAGAGAACACAGATTAATATTAACACACTCACTGACACACTGTGTATATCATGACCCATAGTCAGATACACCCTGTGAAGTGTGAAACACCCCCACTGTCCTCAGTAATATTAACACATTGACAGGGAACACAGATTAATATTAACACACTCACTGACACACTGTGTATATCATGACCAACAGTCAGATACACCCTGTGAAGTGTAAAACACCCCCACTGTCCTCAGTAATATTAACACACTGACAGAGAACACAGATTAATATTAACACACTCACTGACACACTGTGTATATCATGACCCACAGTCAGATATACCCTGTGAAGTGTAAAACATCCCCACTGTCCTCAGTAATATTAACACACTGACAGAGAACACAGATTAATATTAACACACTCAATGACACACTGTGTACATCATGACCCACAGTCAGATACACCCTGTGAAGTGTAAAACATCCCCACTGTCCTCAGTAATATTAACACACTGACAGAGAACACAGATTAATATTAACACACTCACTGACACACTGTGTATGTCATGACCCACAGTCAGATACACCCTGTGAAGTGTAAAACATCCCCACTGTCCTCAGTAATATTAACACCTGACAGAGAACACAGATTAATATTAACACACTCACTGACACACTGTGTATATCATGACCCACAGTCAGATACACCCTGTGAAGTGTAAAACATCCCCACTGTCCTCAGTAATATTAACACCTGACAGAGAACACAGATTAATATTAACACACTCACTGACACACTGTGTATATCATGACCCACAGTCAGATACACCCTGTGAAGTGTAAAACACCCCCACTGTCCTCAGTAATATTAACACACTGACAGAGAACACAGATTAATATTAACACAATCACTGACACACTGTGTACATCATGACCCACAGTCAGATACACCCGGTGAAGTGTAAAACACCCCCACTGTCCTCTGGAATATTAACACACTGACAGAGAACACAGATTAATATTAACACACTCACTGACACACTGTGTATATCATGACCCACAGTCAGATACACCCTGTGAAGTGTAAAACACCCCACTGTCCTCAGTAATATTAACACACTGACAGAGAAAACAGATTAATATTAACACACTCACTGACACGCTGTGTACATCATGACCCGCAGTCAGATACACCCTGTGAAGTGTAAAACACCCCCACTGTCCTCAGGAATATTAACACACTGACAGAGAACACAGATTAATATTAACACACTCACTGACACACTGTGTATATCATGACTCACAGTCAGATAAACCCAGTGAAGTGTAAAACACCCCCACTGTCCACAGGAATATTAACACACTGACAGAGAACACAGATTAATATTAACACACTCACTGACACACTGTGCATATCATGACCCACAGTCAGATACACCCTGTGAAGTGTAAAACACCCCCGCTGTCCTCAGTAATATTAACACACTGACAGAGAACACAGATTAATATTAACACACTCACTGACACACTGTGTACATCATGACCCACAGCCAGATACACCCTGTGAAGTGTAAAACACCCCCACTGTCCTCAGGAATATTAACACACTGACAGAGAACACAGATTAATATTAACACACTCACTGACACACTGTGTATATTATGACCCACAGTCAGATACACCCTGTGAAGTGTAAAACACCCCCACTGTCCTCAGGAATATTAACACACTGACAGAGAACACAGATAAATATTAACACACTCACTGACACACTGTGTATATCATGACCCACAGTCAGATAAACCCCGTGAAGTGTAAAACATCCCCACTGTCCTCAGGAATATTAAAACACTGACAGAGAACACAGATTAATATTAACACACTCACTGACACACTGTGTATATCATCACCCGCAGTCAGATACACCCTGTGAAGTTTCAAACACCCCCACTGTCCTCAGGAATATTAACACACTGACAGAGAACACAGATTAATATTAACACACTCACTGACACACTGTGTACATCATGACCCACAGTCAGATACACCCTGTGAACTGTAAAACACCCCCACTGTCCTCAACAATATTAACACACTGACAGAGAACACAGATTAATATTAACACACTCACTGACACACTGTGTATATCATGACCCACAGTCAGATACACCCTGTGAAGTGTAAACACCCCCACTGTCCTCAGTAATATTAACACACTGACAGAGAACACAGATTAATATTAACACACTCACTGACACACTGTGTATATCATGACCCACAGTCAGATACACCCGGTGAAGTGTAAAACACCCCCACTGTCCTCAGGAATATTAACACACTGACAGAGAACACAGATTAATATTAACACCCTCACTGACACACTGTGTATATCATGACCCACAGTCAGATACACCCTGTGAAGTGTAAAACACCCCCACTGTCCTCAGTAATATTAACACACTGACAGAGAACACAGATTAATATTAACACACTCACTGACACACTGTGGATATCATGACCCACTGTCAGATACACCCGGTGAAGTGTAAAACACCCCCACTGTCCTCAGGAATATTAACACACTGACAGAGAACACAGATTAATATTAACACACTCACTGACACACTGTGTATATCATGACCCACAGTCAGATACACCCTGTGAAGTGTAAAACACCCCCACTGTCCTCAGGAATATTAACACACTGACAGAGAACACAGATTAATATTAACACAATCACTGACACACTGTGTACATCATGACCCAGAGTCAGATAAACCCTGTGAAGTGTAAAACACCCCCACTGTCCTCAGTAATATTAACACACTGACAGAGAACACAGATTAATATTAACACACTCACTGACACACTGTGTACATCATGACCCACAGTCAGATAAAGCCTGTGAAGTGTAAAACATCCCCACTGTCCTCAGTAATATTAACACACTTACAGAGAACACAGATTAATAATAACACACTCACTGACACACTGTGTATGTCATGACCCACAGTCAGATACACCCTGTGAAGTGTAAAACACCCCCACTGTCCTCGGTAATATTAACACACTGACAGAGAACACAGATTAATATTAACACACTCACTGACACACTGTGTATATCATGACCCACAGTCAGATACACCCTGTGAAGTGTAAAACACCCCCACTGTCCTCAGTAATATTAACACACTGACAGAGAACACAGATTAATATGAACACACTCACTGACACACTGTGTATATCATGACCCACAGTCAGATACACCCTGTGAAGTGTAAAACACCCCACTGTCATCAGGAATATTAACACACTGACAGAGAACACAGATTAATATTAACACACTCACTGACACACTGTGTACATCATGACCCACTTTCAGATACACTCTGTGAAATGGAAAACACCCCCACTGTCCTCAGGAATATTAACACACTGACAGAGAACACAGATTAATAGTAACACACTCACTGACACACTGTGTCCATCATGACCCACAGTCAGATACACCCTGTGAAGTGTAAAACACCCCCACTGTCCTCAGGAATATTAACACACTGACAGAGAACACAGATTAATATTAACACACTCACTGACACACTGTGTACATCATGACCCACAGCCAGATACACCCTGTGAAGTGTAAAACACCCCCACTGTCCTCAGGTATATTAACACACTGACAGAGAACACAGATTAATATTAACACACTCACTGACACACTGTGTATATCATGACCCACAGTCAGATACACCCTGTGAAGTGTAAAACACCCCCACTGTCCTCAGGAATATTAACACACTGTCAGAGAACACAGATAAATATTAACACACTCACTGACACACTGTGTATATCATGACCCACAGTCAGATAAACCCCGAGAAGTGTAAAACATCCCCACTGTCCTCAGGAATATTAACACACTGACAGAGAACACAGATTAATATTAACACTCTCACTGACACACTGTGTACATCATGACCCACAGTCAGATACACCCTGTGAAGTGTAAAACACCCCCACTGTCCTCAGCAATATTAACACACTGACAGAGAACACAGATTAATATTAACACACTCACTGACACACTGTGTACATCATGACCCAGAGTCAGATACAGCCTGTGAAGTGGAAAACACCCCCACTGTCCTCAGGAATATTAACACACTGACAGAGAACACAGATTAATATTAACACACTCACTGACACACTGTGTATATCATGACCCACAGTCAGACACACCCTGTGAAGTGTAAAACACCCCCGCTGTCCTCAGTAATATTAACACACTGACAGAGAACACAGATTAATATTAACACTCTCACTGACACACTGTGCATAACATGACCCACAGTCAGATACACCCTGTGAAGTGTAAAACACCCCCACTGTCCTCGGTAATATTAACACACTGACAGAGAACACAGATTAATATTAACACACTCACTGACACACTGTGTACATCATGACCCACAGTCAGATACACCCTGTGAAGTGTAAAACACCCCCACTGTCCTCAGTAATATTAACACACTGACAGAGAACACAGATTAATATTAACACACTCACTGACACACTGTGTATATCATCACCCGCAGTCAGATACACCCTGTGAAGTTTCAAACACCCCCACTGTCCTCAGGAATATTAACACACTGACAGAGAACACAGATTAATATTAACACACTCACTGACACACTGTGTACATCATGACCCACAGTCAGATACACCCTGTGAAGTGTAAAACACCCCCACTGTCCTCAACTATATTAACACACTGTCAGAGAACACAGATTAATATTAACACACTCACTGACACACTGTGTATATCATGACCCACAGTCAGATACACCCTGTGAAGTGTAAACACCCCCACTGTCCTCAGTAATATTAACACACTGACAGGGAACACAGATTAATATTAACACACTCACTGACACACTGTGTATATCATGACCCACAGTCAGATACACCCTGTGAAGTGTAAAACACCCCCACTGTCCTCAGTAATATTAACACACTGACAGAGAACACAGATTAATATGAACACACTCACTGACACACTGTGTATATCATGACCCACAGTCAGATACACCCTGTGAAGTGTAAAACACCCCACTGTCATCAGGACTATTAACACACTGACAGAGAACACAGATTAATATTAACACACTCACTGACACACTGTGCACATCATGACCCACTTTCAGATACACTCTGTGAAATGGAAAACACCCCCACTGTCCTCAGGAATATTAACACACTGACAGAGAACACAGATTAATAGTAACACACTCACTGACACACTGTGTCCATCATGACCCACAGTCAGATACACCCTGTGAAGTGTAAAACACCCCCACTGTCCTCAGGAATATTAACACACTGACAGAGAACACAGATTAATATTAACACACTCACTGACACACTGTGTACATCATGACCCACAGCCAGATACACCCTGTGAAGTGTAAAACACCCCCACTGTCCTCAGGTATATTAACACACTGACAGAGAACACAGATTAATATTAACACACTCACTGACACACTGTGTATATCATGACCCACAGTCAGATACACCCTGTGAAGTGTAAAACACCCCCACTGTCCTCAGGAATATTAACACACTGTCAGAGAACACAGATAAATATTAACACACTCACTGACACACTGTGTATATCATGACCCACAGTCAGATAAACCCCGTGAAGTGTAAAACATCCCCACTGTCCTCAGGAATATTAACACACTGACAGAGAACACAGATTAATATTAACACTCTCACTGACACACTGTGTACATCATGACCCACAGTCAGATACACCCTGTGAAGTGTAAAACACCCCCACTGTCCTCAGCAATATTAACACACTGACAGAGAACACAGATTAATATTAACACACTCACTGACACACTGTGTACATCATGACCCAGAGTCAGATACACCCTGTGAAGTGGAAAACACCCCCACTGTCCTCAGGAATATTAACACACTGACAGAGAACACAGATTAATATTAACACACTCACTGACACACTGTGTATATCATGACCCACAGTCAGACACACCCTGTGAAGTGTAAAACACCCCCGCTGTCCTCAGTAATATTAACACACTGACAGAGAACACAGATTAATATTAACACTCTCACTGACACACTGTGCATATCATGACCCACAGTCAGATACACCCTGTGAAGTGTAAAACACCCCCACTGTCCTCGGTAATATTAACACACTGACAGAGAACACAGATTAATATTAACACACTCACTGACACACTGTGTACATCATGACCCACAGTCAGATACACCCTGTGAAGTGTAAAACACCCCCACTGTCCTCAGTAATATTAACACACTGACAGAGAACACAGATTAACATTAACACACTCACTGATACACTGTGTATATCATCACCCGCAGTCAGATACACCCTGTGAAGTTTCAAACACCCCCACTGTCCTCAGGAATATTAACACACTGACAGAGAACACAGATTAATATTAACACACTCACTGACACACTGTGTACATCATGACCCACAGTCAGATACACCCTGTGAAGTGTAAAACACCCCCACTGTCCTCAACTATATTAACACACTGTCAGAGAACACAGATTAATATTAACACACTCACTGACACACTGTGTATATCATGACCCACAGTCAGATACACCCTGTGAAGTGTAAACACCCCCACTGTCCTCAGTAATATTAACACACTGACAGAGAACACAGATTAATATTAACACACTCACTGACACACTGTGTATATCATGACCCACAGTCAGATACACCCGGTGAAGTGTAAAACACCCCCACTGTCCTCAGTAATATTAACACACTGACAGAGAACACAGATTAATATTAACACACTCACTGACACACTGTGTATATCATGACCCACAGTCAGATACACCCTGTGAAGTGTAAAACACCCCCACTGTCCTCAGTAATATTAACACACTGACAGAGAACACAGATTAATATTAACACACTCACTGACACACTGTGTATATCATGACCCACTGTCAGATACACCCGGTGAAGTGTAAAACACCCCCACTGTCCTCAGGAATATTAACACACTGACAGAGAACACAGATTAATATTAACACACTCACTGACACACTGTGTATATCATGACCCACAGTCAGATACACCCTGTGAAGTGTAAAACACCCCCACTGTCCTCAGGAATATTAACACACTGACAGAGAACACAGATTAATATTAACACAATCACTGACACACTGTGTACATCATGACCCAGAGTCAGATAAACCCTGTGAAGTGTAAAACACCCCCACTGTCCTCAGTAATATTAACACACTGACAGAGAACACAGATTAATATTAACACACTCACTGACACACTGTGTACATCATGACCCACAGTCAGATAAAGCCTGTGAAGTGTAAAACATCCCCACTGTCCTCAGTAATATTAACACACTGACAGAGAACACAGATTAATAATAACACACTCACTGACACACTGTGTATGTCATGACCCAGTCAGATACACCCTGTGAAGTGTAAAACACCCCCACTGTCCTCGGTAATATTAACACACTGACAGAGAACACAGATTAATATTAACACACTCACTGACACACTGTGTATATCATGACCCACAGTCAGATACACCCTGTGAAGTGTAAAACACCCCCACTGTCCTCAGGAATATTAACACACTGACAGAGAACACAGATTAATATTAACACACTCACTGACACACTGTGTATATCATGACCCACAGTCAGATACACCCTGTGAAGTGTAAAACACCCCACTGTCATCAGGAATATTAACACACTGACAGAGAACACAGATTAATATTAACACACTCACTGGCACACTGTGTACATCATGACCCACAGTCAGATAAACCCTGTGAAGTGTATAACATCCCCACTGTCCTCAGTAATATTAACACACTGACAGAGAACACAGATTAATATTAACACACTCACTGACACACTGTGTACATCATGACCCACTTTCAGATACACTCTGTGAAGTGTAAAACACCCCCACTGTCCTCAGGAATATTAACACACTGACAGAGAACACAGATTAATAGTAACACACTCACTGACACACTGTGTACATCATGACCCACAGTCAGATACACCCTGTGAAGTGTAAAACACCCCCACTGTCCTCAGGAATATTAACACACTGACAGAGAACACAGATTAATATTAACACACTCACTGACACACTGTGTACATCATGACCCACAGCCAGATACACCCTGTGAAGTGTAAAACACCCCCACTGTCCTCAGGAATATTAACACACTGACAGAGAACACAGATTAATATTAACACACTCACTGACACACTGTGTATATCATGACCCACAGTCAGATAAACCCCGTGAAGTGTAAAACATCCCCACTGTCCTCAGGAATATTAAAACACTGACAGAGAACACAGATTAATATTAACACACTCACTGACACACTGTGTATATCATCACCCGCAGTCAGATACACCCTGTGAAGTTTCAAACACCCCCACTGTCCTCAGGAATATTAACACACTGACAGAGAACACAGATTAATATTAACACACTCACTGACACACTGTGTACATCATGACCCACAGTCAGATACACCCTGTGAAGTGTAAAACACCCCCACTGTCCTCAACAATATTAACACAGTGACAGAGAACACAGATTAATATTAACACACTCACTGACACACTGTGTATATCATGACCCACAGTCAGATACACCCTGTGAAGTGTAAACACCCCCACTGTCCTCAGTAATATTAACACACTGACAGAGAACACAGATTAATATTAACACACTCACTGACACACTGTGTATATCATGACCCACAGTCAGATACACCCGGTGAAGTGTAAAACACCCCCACTGTCCTCAGGAATATTAACACACTGACAGAGAACACAGATTAATATTAACACACTCACTGACACACTGTGTATATCATGACCCACAGTCAGATACACCCTGTGAAGTGTAAAATATCCCCACTGTCCTCAGTAATATTAACACACTGACAGAGAACACAGATTAATATTAACACACTCACTGACACACTGTGTATATCATGACCCACTGTCAGATACACCCGGTGAAGTGTAAAACACCCCCACTGTCCTCAGGAATATTAACACACTGACAGAGAACACAGATTAATATTAACACACTCACTGACACACTGTGTATATCATGACCCACAGTCAGATACACCCTGTGAAGTGTAAAACACCCCCACTGTCCTCAGGAATATTAACACACTGACAGAGAACACAGATTAATATTAACACAATCACTGACACACTGTGTACATCATGACCCAGAGTCAGATAAACCCTGTGAAGTGTAAAACACCCCCACTGTCCTCAGTAATATTAACACACTGACAGAGAACACAGATTAATATTAACACACTCACTGACACACTGTGTACATCATGACCCACAGTCAGATAAAGCCTGTGAAGTGTAAAACATCCCCACTGTCCTCAGTAATATTAACACACTGACAGAGAACACAGATTAATAATAACACACTCACTGACACACTGTGTATGTCATGACCCAGTCAGATACACCCTGTGAAGTGTAAAACACCCCCACTGTCCTCGGTAATATTAACACACTGACAGAGAACACAGATTAATATTAACACACTCACTGACACACTGTGTATATCATGACCCACAGTCAGATACACCCTGTGAAGTGTAAAACACCCCCACTGTCCTCAGTAATATTAACACACTGACAGAGAACACAGATTAATATTAACACACTCACTGACACACTGTGTATATCATGACCCACAGTCAGATACACCCTGTGAAGTGTAAAACACCCCACTGTCATCTGGAATATTAACACACTGACAGAGAACACAGATTAATATTAACACACTCACTGGCACACTGTGTACATCATGACCCACAGTCAGATAAACCCTGTGAAGTGTATAACATCCCCACTGTCCTCAGGAATATTAACACACTGACAGAGAACACAGATTAATATTAACACACTCACTGACACACTGTGTACATCATGACCCACTTTCAGATACACTCTGTGAAGTGTAAAACACCCCCACTGTCCTCAGGAATATTAACACACTGACAGAGAACACAGATTAATAGTAACACACTCACTGACACACTGTGTACATCATGACCCACAGTCAGATACACCCTGTGAAGTGTAAAACACCCCCACTGTCCTCAGGAATATTAACACACTGACAGAGAACACAGATTAATATTAACACACTCACTGACACACTGTGTACATCATGACCCACAGCCAGATACACCCTGTGAAGTGTAAAACACCCCCACTGTCCTCAGGAATATTAACACACTGACAGAGAACACAGATTAATATTAACACACTCACTGACACACTGTGTATATCATGACCCACAGTCAGATAAACCCCGTGAAGTGTAAAACATCCCCACTGTCCTCAGGAATATTAAAACACTGACAGAGAACACAGATTAATATTAACACACTCACTGACACACTGTGTATATCATCACCCGCAGTCAGATACACCCTGTGAAGTTTCAAACACCCCCACTGTCCTCAGGAATATTAACACACTGACAGAGAACACAGATTAATATTAACACACTCACTGACACACTGTGTACATCATGACCCACAGTCAGATACACCCTGTGAAGTGTAAAACACCCCCACTGTCCTCAACAATATTAACACAGTGACAGAGAACACAGATTAATATTAACACACTCACTGACACACTGTGTATATCATGACCCACAGTCAGATACACCCTGTGAAGTGTAAACACCCCCACTGTCCTCAGTAATATTAACACACTGACAGAGAACACAGATTAATATTAACACACTCACTGACACACTGTGTATATCATGACCCACAGTCAGATACACCCGGTGAAGTGTAAAACACCCCCACTGTCCTCAGGAATATTAACACACTGACAGAGAACACAGATTAATATTAACACACTCACTGACACACTGTGTATATCATGACCCACAGTCAGATACACCCTGTGAAGTGTAAAATATCCCCACTGTCCTCAGTAATATTAACACACTGACAGAGAACACAGATTAATATTAACACACTCACTGACACACTGTGTATATCATGACCCACTGTCAGATACACCCGGTGAAGTGTAAAACACCCCCACTGTCCTCAGGAATATTAACACACTGACAGAGAACACAGATTAATATTAACACACTCACTGACACACTGTGTATATCATGACCCACAGTCAGATACACCCTGTGAAGTGTAAAACACCCCCACTGTCCTCAGGAATATTAACACACTGACAGAGAACACAGATTAATATTAACACAATCACTGACACACTGTGTACATCATGACCCAGAGTCAGATACACCCTGTGAAGTGTAAAACACCCCCACTGTCCTCAGTAATATTAACACACTGACAGAGAACACAGATTAATATTAACACACTCACTGACACACTGTGTACATCATGACCCAGAGTCAGATACACCCTGTGAAGTGTAAAACACCCCCACTGTCCTCGGTAATATTAACACACTGACAGAGAACACAGATTAATATTAACACACTCACTGACACACTGTGTATATCATGACCCACAGTCAGATACACCCTGTGAAGTGTAAAACACCCCCACTGTCCTCAGTAATATTAACACACTGACAGAGAACACAGATTAATATTAACACACTCACTGACACACTGTGTATATCATGACCCACAGTCAGATACACCCTGTGAAGTGTAAAACACCCCACTGTCATCAGGAATATTAACACACTGACAGAGAACACAGATTAATATTAACACACTCACTGGCACACTGTGTACATCATGACCCACAGTCAGATAAACCCTGTGAAGTGTATAACATCCCCACTGTCCTCAGTAATATTAACACACTGACAGAGAACACAGATTAATATTAACACACTCACTGACACACTGTGTACATCATGACCCACTTTCAGATACACTCTGTGAAGTGTAAAACACCCCCACTGTCCTCAGGAATATTAACACACTGACAGAGAACACAGATTAATAGTAACACACTCACTGACACACTGTGTACATCATGACCCACAGTCAGATACACCCTGTGAAGTGTAAAACACCCCCACTGTCCTCAGGAATATTAACACACTGACAGAGAACACAGATTAATATTAACACACTCACTGACACACTGTGTACATCATGACCCACAGCCAGATACACCCTGTGAAGTGTAAAACACCCCCACTGTCCTCAGGAATATTAACACACTGACAGAGAACACAGATTAATATTAACACACTCACTGACACACTGTGTATATCATGACCCACAGTCAGATAAACCCCGTGAAGTGTAAAACATCCCCACTGTCCTCAGGAATATTAAAACACTGACAGAGAACACAGATTAATATTAACACACTCACTGACACACTGTGTATATCATCACCCGCAGTCAGATACACCCTGTGAAGTTTCAAACACCCCCACTGTCCTCAGGAATATTAACACACTGACAGAGAACACAGATTAATATTAACACACTCACTGACACACTGTGTACATCATGACCCACAGTCAGATACACCCTGTGAAGTGTAAAACACCCCCACTGTCCTCAACAATATTAACACAGTGACAGAGAACACAGATTAATATTAACAGACTCACTGACACACTGTGTATATCATGACCCACAGTCAGATACACCCTGTGAAGTGTAAACACCCCCACTGTCCTCAGTAATATTAACACACTGACAGAGAACACAGATTAATATTAACACACTCACTGACACACTGTGTATATCATGACCCACAGTCAGATACACCCGGTGAAGTGTAAAACACCCCCACTGTCCTCAGGAATATTAACACACTGACAGAGAACACAGATTAATATTAACACACTCACTGACACACTGTGTATATCATGACCCACAGTCAGATACACCCTGTGAAGTGTAAAATATCCCCACTGTCCTCAGTAATATTAACACACTGACAGAGAACACAGATTAATATTAACACACTCACTGACACACTGTGTATATCATGACCCACTGTCAGATACACCCGGTGAAGTGTAAAACACCCCCACTGTCCTCAGGAATATTAACACACTGACAGAGAACACAGATTAATATTAACACACTCACTGACACACTGTGTATATCATGACCCACAGTCAGATACACCCTGTGAAGTGTAAAACACCCCCACTGTCCTCAGGAATATTAACACACTGACAGAGAACACAGATTAATATTAACACAATCACTGACACACTGTGTACATCATGACCCAGAGTCAGATAAACCCTGTGAAGTGTAAAACACCCCCACTGTCCTCAGTAATATTAACACACTGACAGAGAACACAGATTAATATTAACACACTCACTGACACACTGTGTACATCATGACCCACAGTCAGATAAAGCCTGTGAAGTGTAAAACATCCCCACTGTCCTCAGTAATATTAACACACTGACAGAGAACACAGATTAATAATAACACACTCACTGACACACTGTGTATGTCATGACCCAGTCAGATACACCCTGTGAAGTGTAAAACACCCCCACTGTCCTCGGTAATATTAACACACTGACAGAGAACACAGATTAATATTAACACACTCACTGACACACTGTGTATATCATGACCCACAGTCAGATACACCCTGTGAAGTGTAAAACACCCCCACTGTCCTCAGTAATATTAACACACTGACAGAGAACACAGATTAATATTAACACACTCACTGACACACTGTGTATATCATGACCCACAGTCAGATACACCCTGTGAAGTGTAAAACACCCCACTGTCATCTGGAATATTAACACACTGACAGAGAACACAGATTAATATTAACACACTCACTGGCACACTGTGTACATCATGACCCACAGTCAGATAAACCCTGTGAAGTGTATAACATCCCCACTGTCCTCAGTAATATTAACACACTGACAGAGAACACAGATTAATATTAACACACTCACTGACACACTGTGTACATCATGACCCACTTTCAGATACACTCTGTGAAGTGTAAAACACCCCCACTGTCCTCAGGAATATTAACACACTGACAGAGAACACAGATTAATAGTAACACACTCACTGACACACTGTGTACATCATGACCCACAGTCAGATACACCCTGTGAAGTGTAAAACACCCCCACTGTCCTCAGGAATATTAACACACTGACAGAGAACACAGATTAATATTAACACACTCACTGACACACTGTGTACATCATGACCCACAGCCAGATACACCCTGTGAAGTGTAAAACACCCCCACTGTCCTCAGGAATATTAACACACTGACAGAGAACACAGATTAATATTAACACACTCACTGACACACTGTGTATATCATGACCCACAGTCAGATAAACCCCGTGAAGTGTAAAACATCCCCACTGTCCTCAGGAATATTAAAACACTGACAGAGAACACAGATTAATATTAACACACTCACTGACACACTGTGTATATCATCACCCGCAGTCAGATACACCCTGTGAAGTTTCAAACACCCCCACTGTCCTCAGGAATATTAACACACTGACAGAGAACACAGATTAATATTAACACACTCACTGACACACTGTGTACATCATGACCCACAGTCAGATACACCCTGTGAAGTGTAAAACACCCCCACTGTCCTCAACAATATTAACACAGTGACAGAGAACACAGATTAATATTAACACACTCACTGACACACTGTGTATATCATGACCCACAGTCAGATACACCCTGTGAAGTGTAAACACCCCCACTGTCCTCAGTAATATTAACACACTGACAGAGAACACAGATTAATATTAACACACTCACTGACACACTGTGTATATCATGACCCACAGTCAGATACACCCGGTGAAGTGTAAAACACCCCCACTGTCCTCAGGAATATTAACACACTGACAGAGAACACAGATTAATATTAACACACTCACTGACACACTGTGTATATCATGACCCACAGTCAGATACACCCTGTGAAGTGTAAAATATCCCCACTGTCCTCAGTAATATTAACACACTGACAGAGAACACAGATTAATATTAACACACTCACTGACACACTGTGTATATCATGACCCACTGTCAGATACACCCGGTGAAGTGTAAAACACCCCCACTGTCCTCAGGAATATTAACACGCTGACAGAGAACACAGATTAATATTAACACACTCACTGACACACTGTGTATATCATGACCCACAGTCAGATACACCCTGTGAAGTGTAAAACACCCCCACTGTCCTCAGGAATATTAACACACTGACAGAGAACACAGATTAATATTAACACAATCACTGACACACTGTGTACATCATGACCCAGAGTCAGATAAACCCTGTGAAGTGTAAAACACCACCACGGTCCTCAGTAATATTAACACACTGACAGAGAACACAGATTAATATTAACACACTCACTGACACACTGTGTACATCATGACCCACAGTCAGATAAAGCCTGTGAAGTGTAAAACATCCCCACTGTCCTCAGTAATATTAACACACTGACAGAGAACACAGATTAATAATAACACACTCACTGACACACTGTGTATGTCATGACCCACAGTCAGATAGACCCTGTGAAATGTAAAACACCCCCACTGTCCTCGGTAATATTAACACACTGACAGAGAACACAGATTAATATTAAAACACTCACTGACACACTGTGTATATCATGACCCACAGTCAGATACACCCTGTGAAATGTAAAACACCCCCACTGTCCTCAGTAATATTAACACACTGACAGAGAACACAGATTAATATTAACACACTCACTGACACACTGTGTATATCATGACCCACAGTCAGATACACCCTGTGAAGTGTAAAACACCCCACTGTCATCAGGAATATTAACACACTGACAGAGAACACAGATTAATATTAACACACTCACTGACACACTGTGTACATCATGACCCACAGTCAGATAAACCCTGTTAAGTGTAAAACATCCCCACTGTCCTCAGTAATATTAACACACTGACAGAGAACACAGATTAATATTAACACACTCACTGACACACTGTGTACATCATGACCCACTTTCAGATACACTCTGTGAAGTGGAAAACACCCCCACTGTCCTCAGGAATATTAACACACTGACAGAGAACACAGATTAATAGTAACACACTCACTGACACACTGTGTACATCATGACCCACAGTCAGATACACCCTGTGAAGTGTAAAACACCCCCACTGTCCTCAGGAATATTAACACACTGACAGAGAACACAGATTAATATTAACACACTCACTGACACACTGTGTACATCATGACCCACAGCCAGATACACCCTGTGAAGTGTAAAACACCCCCACTGTCCTCAGGAATATTAACACACTGACAGAGAACACAGATTAATATTAACACACTCACTGACACACTGTGTATATCATGACCCACAGTCAGATACACCCTGTGAAGTGTAAAACACCCCCACTGTCCTCAGGAATATTAACACACTGACAGAGAACACAGATAAATATTAACACACTCACTGACACACTGTGTATATCATGACCCACAGTCAGATAAACCCCGTGAAGTGTAAAACATCCCCACTGTCCTCAGGAATATTAAAACACTGACAGAGAACACAGATTAATATTAACACACTCACTGACAAACTGTGTGTATCATGACCCACAGTCAGATACACCCTGTGAAGTGTAAAACACCCCCACTGTCCTCAGTAATATTAACACACTGACAGAGAACACAGATTAATATTAACACACTCACTGACACACTGTGTATATCATGACCCACAGTCAGATACACCCTGTGAAGTGTAAAACATTCCCACTGTCCTCAGTAATATTAACACACTGACAGAGAACACAGATTAATATTAACACACTCACTGACACACTGTGTACATCATCACCCAGAGTCAGATACACCCTGTGAAGTGTAAAACACCCCCACTGTCCTCAGGAATATTAACACACTGACAGAGAACACAGATTAATATTAACACACTCACTGACACACTGTGTGTATCATGACCCACAGTCAGATACACCTTGTGAAGTGTAAAACACCCCCACTGTCCTCAGGAATATTAACACACTGACAGAGAACACAGATTAATATTAACACTCTCACTGACACACTGTGTACATCATGACCCACAGCCAGATACACCCTGTGAAGTGTCAAACATCCCCACTGTCCTCAGGAATATTAACACACTGACAGAGAACACAGATTAATATTAACACACTCACTGACACACTGTGTGTATCATGACTCACAGTCAGATAAACCCTGTGAAGTCTAAAACACCCCCACTGTCCTCAGTAATATTAACACACTGACAGAGAACACAGATTAACATTAACACACTCACTGACACACTGTGTATATCATGACCCACAGTCAGATAAACCCTGTGAATTGTAAAACACCCCCACTGTCCTCAGTAATATTAACACACTGACAGTGAACACAGATTAATATTAACACACTCACTGACACACTGTGTATATCATGACCCACAGTCAGATACACCTTGTGAAGTGTAAAACACCCCCACTGTCCTCAGGAATATTAACACACTGACAGAGAACACTGATTAATATTAACACTCTCACTGACACACTGTGTACATCATGACCCACAGCCAGATACACCCTGTGAAGTGTCAAACATCCCCACTGTCCTCAGGAATATTAACACACTGACAGAGAACACAGATTAATATTAACACACTCACTGACACACTGTGTGTATCATGACTCATAGTCAGATAAACCCTGTGAAGTCTAAAACACCCCCACTGTCCTCACTAATATTAACACACTGACAGAGAACACAGATTAACATTAACACACTCACTGACACATTGTGTATATCATGACCCGCAGTCAGATAAACCCTGTGAATTGTAAAACACCCCCACTGTCCTCAGTAATATTAACACACTGACAGTGAACACAGATTAATATTAACACACTCACTGACACACTGTGTATATCATGACCCAGAGTCAGATACACCCTGTGAAGTGTAAAACACCCCCACTGTCCTCGGTAATATTAACACACTGACAGAGAACACAGATTAATATTAACACACTCACTGACACACGGTGTACATCATGACCCAGAGTCAGATACACCCTGTGAAGTGTAAAACACCCCCACTGTCCTCAGTAATATTAACACACTGACAGAGAACACAGATTAATATTAACACACTCACTGACACACTGTGTATATCATGACCCACAGTCAGATAAACCCTGTGAAGTGTAAAACACCCCCACTGTCCTCAGTAATATTAACACACTGACAGAGAACACAGATTAATATTAACACACTCACTGACACACTGTGTATATCATGACCCACAGTCAGATACACCCTGTGAAGTGTAAAACACCCCCACTGTCCCCAGTAATATTAACACACTGACAGAGAACACAGATTAATATTAACACACTCACTGACACACTGTGTATATCATGACCCACAGTCAGATAAACCCTGTGAAGTGTAAAACACCCCCACTGTCCTCAGTAATATTAACACACTGACAGAGAACACAGATTAATATTAACACACTCAATGACACACTGTGTATATCATGACCCACAGTCAGATACACCCTGTGAAGTGTAAAACACCCCCACTGTCCCCAGTAATATTAACACACTGACAGAGAACACAGATTAATATTAACACACTCACTGACACACTGTGTATATCATGACCCACAGTCAGATACACCCTGTGAAGTGTAAAACACCCCCACTGGCCTCAGCAATATTAACACACTGACAGAGAACACAGATTAATATTAACACACTCACTGACACACTGTGTATATCATGACCCACAGTCAGATACACCCTGTGAAGTGTAAAACACCCCCACTGTCCTCAGGAATATTAACACACTGACAGAGAACACAGATTAATATTAACACACTCACTGACACACTGTGTATATCATGACTCACTGTCAGAAACACCCTGTGAAGTGTGAAACATCCCCACTGTCCTCACCAATATTAACACACTGAAAGAGAACACAGATTAATATTAACACAGACACTGACACACTGTGTACATCATGACCCACAGTCAGATACACCCTGTGAAGTGTAAAACACCCCCACTGTCCTCAGTAATATTAACACACTGAGAGAGAACACAGATTAATATTAACACACTCACTGACACAATGTGTATATCATGACCCACAGTCAGATACACCCTGTGAAGTGTAAAACACCCCCACTGTCCTCAGTAATATTAACACACTGACAGAGAACACAGATTAATATAAACACACTCACTGACACACTGTGTACATCATGACCCACAGTCAGATACACCCTGTGAAGTGTAAAACACCCCCACTGTCCTCAGGAATATTAACACACTGACAGAGAACACAGTTTAATATTAACACACTCACTGACACACTGTGTATATCATGACCCACAGTCAGATACACCCTGTGAAGTGTAAAACACCCCCACTGTCCTCAGGAATATTAACACACTGACAGAGAACACCGATTAATATTAACACACTCACTGACAAACTGTGCATATCATGACCCACAGTCAGATACACCCTGTGAAGTGTAAAACACCCCCACTGTCCTCAGGAATAATAACACACTGACAGAGAACACAGATTAATATTAACACACTCACTGACACACTGTGTACATCATGACCCAGAGTCAGATACACCCTGTGAAGTGTAAAACACCCCCACTGTCCTCAGGAATATTAACACACTGACAGAGAACACAGATTAATATTAACACACTCACTGACACACTGTGTATATCATGACCCACAGTCAGATACACCCTGTGAAGTGTAAAACACCCCCACTGTCCTCAGTAATATTAACACACTGACAGAGAACACAGATTAATATTAACACACTCACTGACACACTGTGTATATCATGACCCACAGTCAGATACACCCTGTGAAGTGTAAAACATTCCCACTGTCCTCAGTAATATTAACACACTGACAGAGAACACAGATTAATATTAACACACTCACTGACTCACTGTGTACATCATCACCCAGAGTCAGATACACCCTGTGAAGTGTAAAACACCCCCACTGTCCTCAGGAATATTAACACACTGACAGAGAACACAGATTAATATTAACACACTCACTGACACACTGTGTGTATCATGACCCACAGTCAGATACACCTTGTGAAGTGTAAAACACCCCCACTGTCCTCGGTAATATTAACACACTGACAGAGAACACAGATTAATATTAACACTCTCACTGACACACTGTGTACATCATGACCCACAGCCAGATACACCCTGTGAAGTGTCAAACATCCCCACTGTCCTCAGGAATATTAACACACTGACAGAGAACACAGATTTATATTAACACACTCACTGACACACTGTGTGTATCATGACTCACAGTCAGATAAACCCTGTGAAGTCTAAAACACCCCCACTGTCCTCAGTAATATTAACACACTGACGGAGAACACAGATAACATTAACACACTCACTGACACACTGTGTATATCATGACCCACAGTCAGATAAACCCTGTGAATTGTAAAACACCCCCACTGTCCTCAGTAATATTAACACACTGACAGTGAACACAGATTAATATTAACACACTCACTGACACACTGTGTATATCATGACCCAGAGTCAGATACACCCTGTGAAGTGTAAAACACCCCCACTGTCCTCGGTAATATTAACACACTGACAGAGAACACAGATTAATATTAACACACTCACTGACACACTGTGTACATCATGACCCAGAGTCAGATACACCCTGTGAAGTGTAAAACACCCCCACTGTCCTCAGTAATATTAACACACTGACAGAGAACACAGATTAATATTAACACACTCACTGACACACTGTGTATATCATGACCCACAGTCAGATAAACCCTGTGAAGTGTAAAACACCCCCACTGTCCTCAGTAATATTAACACACTGACAGAGAACACAGATTAATATTAACACACTCACTGACACACTGTGTATATCATGACCCACAGTCAGATACACCCTGTGAAGTGTAAAACACCCCCACTGTCCCCAGTAATATTAACACACTGACAGAGAACACAGATTAATATTAACACACTCACTGACACACTGTGTATATCATGACCCACAGTCAGATAAACCCTGTGAAGTGTAAAACACCCCCACTGTCCTCAGTAATATTAACACACTGACAGAGAACACAGATTAATATTAACACACTCAATGACACACTGTGTATATCATGACCCACAGTCAGATACACCCTGTGAAGTGTAAAACACCCCCACTGTCCCCAGTAATATTAACACACTGACAGAGAACACAGATTAATATTAACACACTCACTGACACACTGTGTATATCATGACCCACAGTCAGATACACCCGGTGAAGTGTAAAACACCCCCACTGTCCTCAGCAATATTAACACACTGACAGAGAACACAGATTAATATTAACACACTCACTGACACACTGTGTATATCATGACCCACAGTCAGATACACCCTGTGAAGTGTAAAACACCCCCACTGTCCTCAGGAATATTAACACACTGACAGAGAACACAGATTAATATTAACAAACTCACTGACACACTGTGTATATCATGACTCACTGTCAGATACACCCTGTGAAGTGTGAAACATCCCCACTGTCCTCACCAATATTAACACACTGACAGAGAACACAGATTAATATTAACACAGACACTGACACACTGTGTACATCATGACCCACAGTCAGATACACCCTGTGAAGTGTAAAACACCCCCACTGTCCTCAGTAATATTAACACACTGACAGAGAACACAGATTAATATTAACACACTCACTGACACAATGTGTATATCATGACCCACAGTCAGATACACCCTGTGAAGTGTAAAACACCCCCACTGTCCTCAGTAATATTAACACACTGACAGAGAACACAGATTAATATAAACACACTCACTGACACACTGTGTACATCATGACCCACAGTCAGATACACCCTGTGAAGTGTAAAACACCCCCACTGTCCTCGGGAATATTAACACACTGACAGAGAACACAGATTAATATTAACACACTCACTGACACACTGTGCATATCATGACCCACAGTCAGATACACCCTGTGAAGTGTAAAACACCCCCACTGTCCTCAGGAATAATAACACACTGACAGAGAACACAGATTAATATTAACACACTCACTGACACACTGTGTACATCATGACCCAGAGTCAGATACACCCTGTGAAGTGTAAAACACCCCCACTGTCCTCGGTAATATTAACACACTGACAGAGAACACAGATTAATATTAACACTGTCACTGACACACTGTGTATATCATGACCCACTGTCGGATACACCCTGTGAAGTGTAAAACACCCCCACTGTCCTCAGGAATATTAACACACTGACAGAGAACACAGATTAATATTAACACACTCACTGACACACTGTGTATATCATGACCCAGAGTCAGATACACCCTGTGAAGTGTAAAACACCCCCACTGTCCTCAGTAATATTAACACACTGACAGAGAACACAGATTAATATTAACACACTCACTGAGACACTGTGTACATCATGACCCAGAGTCAGATACACCCTGTGAAGTGTAAAACACCCCCACTGTCCTCGGTAATATTAACACACTGACAGAGAACACAGATTAATATTAACACACTCACTGACAAACTGTGTATATCATGACCCACAGTCAGATACACCCTGTGAAGTGTAAAACACCCCCACTGTCCTCGGTAATATTAACACACTGACAGAGAACACAGATTAATATTAACACACTCACTGACACACTGTGTATATCATGACCCACTGTCAGATACACCCTGTGAAGTGTAAAACACCCCCACTGTCCTCAGTAATATTAACACACTGACAGAGAACACAGATTAATATTAACACACTCACTGACACACTGTGTATATCATGACTCACTGTCAGATACACCCTGTGAAGTGTGAAACATCCCCACTGTCCTCACCAATATTAACACACTGACAGAGAACACAGATTAATATTAACACAGTCACTGACACACTGTGTACATCATGACCCACAGTCAGATACACCCTGTGAAGTGTAAAACACCCCCACTGTCCTCAGTAATATTAACACACTGAGAGAGAACACAGATTAATATTAACAAACTCACTGACACAATGTGTATATCATGACCCACATTCAGATACACCCTGTGAAGTGTAAAACATCCCACTGTCCTCAGTAATATTAACACACTGACAGAGAACACAGATTAATATAAACACACTCACTGACACACTGTGTACATCATGACCCACAGTCAGATACACCCTGTGAAGTGTAAAACACCCCCACTGTCCTCAGGAATATTAACACACTGACAGAGAACACAGATTAATATTAACACACTCACTGACACACTGTGTACATCATGACCCAGAGTCAGATACACCCTGTGAAGTGTAAAACACCCCCACTGTCCTCGGTAATATTAACACACTGACAGAGAACACAGATTAATATTAATACACTCACTGACACACTGTGTATATCATGACCCACAGTCAGATACACCCTGTGAAGTGTAAAACACCCCCACTGTCCTCAGTAATATTAACACACTGACAGAGAACACAGATTAATATTAACACACTCACTGACACACTGTGTACATCATGACCCACAGTCAGATACACCCGGTGAAGTGTAAAACACCCCCACTGTCCTCAGTAATATTAACACACTGACAGAGAACACAGATTCATATTAACACACTCACTGACACACTGTGTGTATCATGACCCACAGTCAGATACACCCTGTAAAGTGTAAAACACCCCCACTGTCCTCAGTAATATTAACACACTGACAGAGAACACAGATTAATATTAACACACTCACTGACACACTGTGTACATCATGACCCAGAGTCAGATACACCCTGTGAAGTGTAAAACACCCCCACTGTCCTCGGTAATATTAACACACTGACAGAGAACACAGATTAATATTAACACACTCACTGACACACTGTGTATATCATGACCCACAGTCAGATACACCCTGTGAAGTGTAAAACACCCCCACTGTCCTCAGGAACATTAACACACTGACAGAGAACACAGATTAATATTAACACACTCACTGACACACTGTGTACATCATGACCCACAGTCAGATACACCCTGTGAAGTACAAAACACCCCCACTGTCCTCAGGAATATTAACACACTGACAGAGAACACAGATTAATATTAACACACTCACTGACACACTGTGTACATCATGACCCAGAGTCAGATACACCCTGTGAATTGTAAAACACCCCCACTGTCCTCAGGAATATTAACACACTGACAGAGAACACAGATTAATATTAACACTCTCACTGACACACTGCGTATATCATGACCCACAGTCAGATACACCCTGTGAAGTGTAAAACACCCCCACTGTCCTCAGCAATATTAACACACTGACAGAGAACACAGATTAATATTAACACACTCACTGACACACTGTGTACATCATGACCCAGAGTCAGATACACCCTGTGAAGTGGAAAACACCCCCACTGTCCTCAGGAATATTAACACACTGACAGAGAACACAGATTAATATTAACACACTCACTGACACACTGTGTGTATCATGACCCACAGTCAGATACACCCTGTGTAGTGTAAAACATCCCCACTGTCCTCAGTAATATTAACACACTGACAGAGAACACAGAATAATGTTAACACACTCACTGACACACTGTGTATATCATGACCCACAGTCAGATACACCCTGTGAAGTGTAAAACACCCCCACTGTCCTCAGGAATATTAACACACTGACAGAGAACACAGATTAATATTAACACACTCAATGACACACTGTGTACATCATGACCCAGAGTCAGATACACCCTGTGAAGTACAAAACACCCCCACTGTCCTCAGGAATATTAACACACTGACAGAGAACACAGATTAATATTAACACACTCACTGACACACTGTGTACATCATGACCCAGAGTCAGATACACCCTGTGAAGTGTAAAACACCCCCACTGTCCCCAGTAATATTAACACACTGACAGAGAACACAGATTAATATTAACACACTCACTGACACACTGTGTATATCATGACCCACAGTCAGATACACCCGGTGAAGTGTAAAACACCCCCACTGTCCTCAGCAATATTAACACACTGACAGAGAACACAGATTAATATTAACACACTCACTGACACACTGTGTATATCATGACCCACAGTCAGATACACCCTGTGAAGTGTAAAACACCCCCACTGTCCTCAGGAATATTAACACACTGACAGAGAACACAGATTAATATTAACAAACTCACTGACACACTGTGTATATCATGACTCACTGTCAGATACACCCTGTGAAGTGTGAAACATCCCCACTGTCCTCACCAATATTAACACACTGACAGAGAACACAGATTAATATTAACACAGACACTGACACACTGTGTACATCATGACCCACAGTCAGATACACCCTGTGAAGTGTAAAACACCCCCACTGTCCTCAGTAATATTAACACACTGACAGAGAACACAGATTAATATTAACACACTCACTGACACAATGTGTATATCATGACCCACAGTCAGATACACCCTGTGAAGTGTAAAACACCCCCACTGTCCTCAGTAATATTAACACACTGACAGAGAACACAGATTAATATAAACACACTCACTGACACACTGTGTACATCATGACCCACAGTCAGATACACCCTGTGAAGTGTAAAACACCCCCACTGTCCTCGGGAATATTAACACACTGACAGAGAACACAGATTAATATTAACACACTCACTGACACACTGTGCATATCATGACCCACAGTCAGATACACCCTGTGAAGTGTAAAACACCCCCACTGTCCTCAGGAATAATAACACACTGACAGAGAACACAGATTAATATTAACACACTCACTGACACACTGTGTACATCATGACCCAGAGTCAGATACACCCTGTGAAGTGTAAAACACCCCCACTGTCCTCGGTAATATTAACACACTGACAGAGAACACAGATTAATATTAACACTGTCACTGACACACTGTGTATATCATGACCCACTGTCGGATACACCCTGTGAAGTGTAAAACACCCCCACTGTCCTCAGGAATATTAACACACTGACAGAGAACACAGATTAATATTAACACACTCACTGACACACTGTGTATATCATGACCCAGAGTCAGATACACCCTGTGAAGTGTAAAACACCCCCACTGTCCTCAGTAATATTAACACACTGACAGAGAACACAGATTAATATTAACACACTCACTGAGACACTGTGTACATCATGACCCAGAGTCAGATACACCCTGTGAAGTGTAAAACACCCCCACTGTCCTCGGTAATATTAACACACTGACAGAGAACACAGATTAATATTAACACACTCACTGACAAACTGTGTATATCATGACCCACAGTCAGATACACCCTGTGAAGTGTAAAACACCCCCACTGTCCTCGGTAATATTAACACACTGACAGAGAACACAGATTAATATTAACACACTCACTGACACACTGTGTATATCATGACCCACAGTCAGATACACCCTGTGAAGTGTAAAACACCCCCACTGTCCTCAGTAATATTAACACACTGACAGAGAACACAGATTAATATTAACACACTCACTGACACACTGTGTATATCATGACTCACTGTCAGATACACCCTGTGAAGTGTGAAACATCCCCACTGTCCTCACCAATATTAACACACTGACAGAGAACACAGATTAATATTAACACAGTCACTGACACACTGTGTACATCATGACCCACAGTCAGATACACCCTGTGAAGTGTAAAACACCCCCACTGTCCTCAGTAATATTAACACACTGAGAGAGAACACAGATTAATATTAACAAACTCACTGACACAATGTGTATATCATGACCCACATTCAGATACACCCTGTGAAGTGTAAAACATCCCACTGTCCTCAGTAATATTAACACACTGACAGAGAACACAGATTAATATAAACACACTCACTGACACACTGTGTACATCATGACCCACAGTCAGATACACCCTGTGAAGTGTAAAACACCCCCACTGTCCTCAGGAATATTAACACACTGACAGAGAACACAGATTAATATTAACACACTCACTGACACACTGTGTACATCATGACCCAGAGTCAGATACACCCTGTGAAGTGTAAAACACCCCCACTGTCCTCGGTAATATTAACACACTGACAGAGAACACAGATTAATATTAATACACTCACTGACACACTGTGTATATCATGACCCACAGTCAGATACACCCTGTGAAGTGTAAAACACCCCCACTGTCCTCAGTAATATTAACACACTGACAGAGAACACAGATTAATATTAACACACTCACTGACACACTGTGTACATCATGACCCACAGTCAGATACACCCGGTGAAGTGTAAAACACCCCCACTGTCCTCAGTAATATTAACACACTGACAGAGAACACAGATTCATATTAACACACTCACTGACACACTGTGTGTATCATGACCCACAGTCAGATACACCCTGTAAAGTGTAAAACACCCCCACTGTCCTCAGTAATATTAACACACTGACAGAGAACACAGATTAATATTAACACACTCACTGACACACTGTGTACATCATGACCCAGAGTCAGATACACCCTGTGAAGTGTAAAACACCCCCACTGTCCTCGGTAATATTAACACACTGACAGAGAACACAGATTAATATTAACACACTCACTGACACACTGTGTATATCATGACCCACAGTCAGATACACCCTGTGAAGTGTAAAACACCCCCACTGTCCTCAGGAACATTAACACACTGACAGAGAACACAGATTAATATTAACACACTCACTGACACACTGTGTACATCATGACCCACAGTCAGATACACCCTGTGAAGTACAAAACACCCCCACTGTCCTCAGGAATATTAACACACTGACAGAGAACACAGATTAATATTAACACACTCACTGACACACTGTGTACATCATGACCCAGAGTCAGATACACCCTGTGAATTGTAAAACACCCCCACTGTCCTCAGGAATATTAACACACTGACAGAGAACACAGATTAATATTAACACTCTCACTGACACACTGCGTATATCATGACCCACAGTCAGATACACCCTGTGAAGTGTAAAACACCCCCACTGTCCTCAGCAATATTAACACACTGACAGAGAACACAGATTAATATTAACACACTCACTGACACACTGTGTACATCATGACCCAGAGTCAGATACACCCTGTGAAGTGGAAAACACCCCCACTGTCCTCAGGAATATTAACACACTGACAGAGAACACAGATTAATATTAACACACTCACTGACACACTGTGTGTATCATGACCCACAGTCAGATACACCCTGTGTAGTGTAAAACATCCCCACTGTCCTCAGTAATATTAACACACTGACAGAGAACACAGAATAATGTTAACACACTCACTGACACACTGTGTACATCATGACCCACAGTCCGATACACCCTGTGAAGTGAAAAACACCATCACTGTCCTCAGTAATATTAACACACTGACAGAGTACACAGATTAATATTAACACACTCACTGACACACTGTGTATATCATGACCCACAGTCAGATACACCCTGTGAAGTGTAAAACACCCCCACTGTCCTCAGTAATATTAACACACTGACAGAGAACACAGATTAATATTAACACACTCACTGACACACTGTGTACATCATCACCCACAGTCAGATACACCCTGTGAAGTGCAAAACACCCCCACTGTCCTCAGTAATATTAACACACTGACAGAGAACACAGATTAATATTAACACACTCACTGACACACTGTGTATATCATGACCCACAGTCAGATACACCCTGTGAAGTGTAAAACACCCCCACTGTCCTCAGTAATATTAACACACTGACAGAGAACACAGATTAATATTAACACACTCACTGACACACTGTGTATATCATGACCCACAGTCAGATACACCCTGTGAAGTGTAAAACACCCCCACTGTCCCCAGTAATATTAACACACTGACAGAGAACACAGATTAATATTAACACACTCACTGACACACTGTGTATATCATGACGCACAGTCAGATACACCCTGTGAAGTGTAAAACACCCCCACTGTCCTCAGTAATATTAACACACTGACAGAGAACACAGATTAATATTAACACACTCACTGACACACTGTGTACATCATGACCCACAGTCAGATACACCCTGTGAAGTGTAAAAGACACACACTGTCCTCAGTAATATTAACACACTGACAGAGAACACAGATTAATATTAACACACTCACTGACACATTGTGTATATCATGACCCACAGTCAGATACACCCTGTGAAGTGTAAAACACCCCCACTGTCCTCAGGAATATTAACACACTGACAGAGAACACAGATTAATATTAACACACTCACTGACACACTGTGTATATCATGACCCAGAGTCAGATACACCCTGTGAAGTGTAAAACACCCCCACTGTCCTCAGGAATATTAACACACTGACAGAGAACACAGATTAATATTAACACACTCACTGAGACACTGTGTATATCATGACCCACAGTCAGATAAACCCTGTGAAGTGTAAAACACCCCCACTGTCCTCAGTAATATTAACACACTGACAGAGAACACAGATTAATATTAACACACTCACTGACACACTGTGTACATCATGACCCACAGTCAGATAAACCCTGTGAAGTGTAAAACACCCCGACTGTCCTCAGTAATATTAACACACTGACAGAGAACACAGATTAATATTAACACACTCACTGACACACTGTGAATATCATGACCCACAGTTAGATACACCCTGTGAAGTGTAAAACACCCCCACTGTCCTCAGTAATATTAACACACTGACAGAGAACACAGATTAATATTAACACACTCACTGACACACTGTGTATATCATGACCCACAGCCAGATACGCCCTGTGAAGTGTAAAACACCCCCACTGTCCTCAGGAATATTAACACACTGACAGAGAACACAGATTAATATTAACACACTCACTGACACACTGTGGACATCATGACCCACAGTTAGATACACCCTGTGAAGTGTAATACACCCCACATTCCTCAGTAATATTAACACACTGACAGAGAACACAGATTAATATTAACACACTCACTGACACACTGTGTATATCATGACCCACAGTCAGATACACCCTGTGAAGTGTAAAACACCCCACTGTCCTCAGTAATATTAACACACTGACAGAGAACACAGATTAATATTAACACACTCACTGACACACTGTGTATATCATGACCCGCAGTCAGATAAACCCTGTGAAGTGTAAAACACCCCCACTGTCCTCAGGAATATTAACACACTGACAGAGAACACAGATTAATATTAACACACTCACTGACACACTGTGTATATCATGACTCACAGTCAGATACAAGCTGTGAAGTGTAAAACACCCCCACTGTCCTCAGGAATATTAACACACTGACAGACAACACAGATTAATATTAACACACTCACTGACACACTGTGTATATCATGACCCACAGTGAGATACACCCTGTGAAGTGTAAAACACCCCCACTGTCCTCAGTAATATTAACACACTGACAGAGAACACAGATTAATATTAACACACTCACTGACACACTGTGTATATCATGACCCACAGTTAGATACACCCTGTGAAGTGTAAAACACCCCCACTGTCCTCAGTAATATTAACACACTGACAGAGAACACAGATTAATATTAACACACTCACTGACACACTGTGTATATCATGACCCACAGTTAGATACACCCTGTGAAGTGTAAAACATCCCCACTGTCCTCAGGAATATTAACACACTGACAGAGAACACAGATTAATATTAAAACTCTCACTGACACACTGTGTACATCATGACCCACAGTCAGATACACCCTGTGAAGTGTAAAACACCCCCACTGTCCTCAGGAATATTAACACACTGACAGAGAACACAGATTAATATTAACACACTCACTGACACACTGTGTATATCATGACCCACAGTCAGATACACACTGTGAAGTGTAAAACACCCCCACTGTCCTCAGGAATATTAACACACTGACAGAGAACACAGATTAATATTAACGCACTCACTGACACACTGTGTATATCATGACCCACAGTGAGATACACACTGTGAAGTGTAAAACACCTCCACTGTCATCAGGAATATTAACACACTGACAGAGAACACAGATTAATATTAACACACTCACTGACACACTGTGTATATCATGACCCACAGTGAGATACACCCTGTGAAGTGTAAAACACCCCCACTGTCCTCAGTAATATTAACACACTGACAGAGAACACAGATTAATATTAACACACTCACTGACACACTGTGTATATCATGACCCACAGTTAGATACACCCTGTGAAGTGTAAAACACCCCCACTGTCCTCAGTAATATTAGCACACTGACAGAGAACACAGATTAATATTAACACACTCACTGACACACTGTGTATATCATGACCCACAGTTAGATACACCCTGTGAAGTGTAAAACATCCCCACTGTCCTCAGGAATATTAACACACTGACAGAGAACACAGATTAATATTAAAACTCTCACTGACACACTGTGTACATCATGACCCACAGTCAGATACACCCTGTGAAGTGTAAAACACCCCCACTGTCCTCAGGAATATTAACACACTGACAGAGAACACAGATTAATATTAACACACTCACTGACACACTGTGTATATCATGACCCACAGTCAGATACACCCTGTGAAGTGTAAAACACCCCCACTGTCCTCAGGAATATTAACACACTGACAGAGAACACAGATTAATATTAACAGACTCACTGACACACTGTGTATATCATGACCCACAGTCAGATACACCCTGTGAAGTGTAAAACACCCCCACTGTCCTCAGCAATATTAACACACTGACAGAGAACACAGATTAATATTAACACACTCACTGACACACTGTGTACATCATGACCCACAGTCAGATACACCCTGTGAAGTGTAAAACACCCCCACTGTCCTCAGGAATAATAACACACTGACAGAGAACACAGATTAATATTAACACAGTCACTGACACACTGTGTATATCATGACCCACAGTCGGATACACCCTGTGAAGTGTAAAACACCCCCACTGTCCTCAGGAATATTAACACACTGACAGAGAACACAGATTAATATTAACACACTCACTGACACACTGTGTATATCATGACCCACAGTCAGATACTCCCTGTGAAGTGTAAAACACCCCCACTGTCCTCAGTAATATTCACACACTGACAGAGAACACAGATTAATATTAACACACTCACTGACACACTGTGTATATCATGACTCACAGTCAGATACACCCTGTGAAGTGTAAAACACCCCCACTGTCCTCAGTAGTATTAACACACTGACAGATAACACAGATTAATATTAACACACTCACTGACACACTGTGTATATTATGACCCACAGTGAGATACACCCTGTGAAGTGTAAAACACCCCCACTGTCCTCAGTAATATTAACACACTGACAGAGAACACAGATTAATATTAACACACTCACTGACACACTGTGTATATCATGACCCACATTTAGATACACCCTGTGAAGTGTAAAACACCCCCACTGTCCTCAGTAATATTAACACACTGACAGATAACACAGATTAATATTAACATACTCACTGACAAACTGTGTATATCATGACCCACAGTTAGATACACCCTGTGAAGTGTAAAACATCCCCACTGCCCTCAGGAATATTAACACACTGACAGAGAACACAGATTAATATTAAAACTCTCACTGACACACTGTGTACATCATGACCTACAGTCAGATACATCCTGTGAAGTGTAAAACACCCCCACCGTCCTCAGGAATATTAACACACTGACAGAGAACACAGATTAATATTAACACACTCACTGACACACTGTGTATATCATGATCCACAGTCAGATGCACCCTGTGAAGTGCAAAACACCCCCACTGTCCTCAGGAATATTAACACACTGACAGAGAACACAGATTAATATTAACACACTCACTGACACACTGTGTATATCATGACCCACAGTCAGATACACCCTGTGAAGTGTAAAACACCCCCACTGTCCTCAGGAATATTAACACACTGACAGAGAACACAGATTAATATTAACAGACTCACTGACACACTGTGTATATCATGACCCACAGTCAGATACACCCTGTGAAGTGTAAAACACCCCCACTGTCCTCAGCAATATTAACACACTGACAGAGAACACAGATTAATATTAACACACTCACTGACACACTGTGTACATCATGACCCACTGTCAGATACACCCTGTGAAGTGTAAAACACCCCCACTGTCCTCAGGAATATTAACACACTGACAGAGAACACAGATTAATATTAACACAGTCACTGACACACTGTGTATATCATGACCCACAGTCGGATACACCCTGTGAAGTGTAAAACACCCCCACTGTCCTCAGGAATATTAACACACTGACAGAGAACACAGATTAATATTAACACACTCACTGACACACTGTGTATATCATGACCCACAGTCAGATACTCCCTGTGAAGTGTAAAACACCCCCACTGTCCTCAGTAATATTCACACACTGACAGAGAACACAGATTAATATTAACACACTCACTGACACACTGTGTATATCATGACTCACAGTCAGATACACCCTGTGAAGTGTAAAACACCCCCACTGTCCTCAGTAGTATTAACACACTGACAGATAACACAGATTAATATTAACACACTCACTGACACACTGTGTATATCATGACCCACAGTCAGATACACCCTGTGAAGTGTAAAACACCCCCACTGTCCTCAGGAATATTAACACACTGACAGAGAACACAGATTAATATTAACACACTCACTGACACACTGTGTATAACATGACCCACTGTCAGATACACCCTGTGAAGTGTAAAACACCCCCACTGTCCTCAGCAATATTAACACACTGACAGAGAACACAGCTTAATATTAACACACTCACTGACACACTGTGTACATCATGACCCACAGTCAGATACACCCTGTGAAGTGAAAAAAAAAAACCCCACTGTCCTCAGGAATATTAACACACTGACAGAGAAAACAGATTAATATTAACACACTCACTGACACACTGTGTACATCATGACCCACCGTCAGATACACCCTGTGAAGTGTAAAACACCATCACCGTCCTCAGCAATATTAACACACTGACAGAGAACACAGATTAATATTAACACACTCACTGACACACTGTGTATATCATGACCCACAGTCAGAAACACCCTGTGAAGTGTAAAACACCCCCACTGTCCTCAGCAATATTAACACACTGACAGAGAACACAGATTAATATTAACACACTCACTGAAACACTGTGTACATCATGACCCACAGTCAGATACACCCTGTGAAGTGTAAAAAACCCCCACTGTCCTCAGCAATATTAACACACTGACAGAGAACACAGATTAATATTAACACAGTCACTGACACACTGTGTATATCATGACCCACAGTCGGATACACCCTGTGAAGTGTAAAACACCCCCACTGTCCTCAGGAATATTAACACACTGACAGAGAACACAGATTAATATTAACACACTCACTGACACACTGTGTATATCATGACCCACAGTCAGATACACCCTGTGAAGTGTAAAACACCCCCACTGTCCTCAGTAATATTCACACACTGACAGAGAACACAGATTAATATTAACACACTCACTGACGCACTGTGTACATCATGACCCACAGTCAGATACACCCTGTGAAGTGTAAAACACCCCCAGTGTCCTCAGGAATATTAACACACTGACAGAGAACACAGATTAATATTAACACACTCACTGACACACTGTGTATTTCATGACTCACAGTCAGATACACCCTGTGAAGTGTAAAACACCCCCACTGTCCTCAGTAGTATTAACACACTGACAGAGAACACAGATTAATATTAACACACTCACTGACACACTGTGTATATCATGACCCACAGTCAGATACACCCTGTGAAGTGTAAAACACCCCCACTGTCCTCAGGAATATTAACACACTGACAGAGAACACAGATTAATATTAACACACTCACTGACACACTGTGTATATCATGACCCACAGTCAGATAAACACTGTGAAGTGTAAAACACCCCCACTGTCCTCAGTAATATTAACACACTGAAAGAGAACACAGATTAATATTAACACACTCACTGACACACTGTGTATATCATGACCCACAGTCAGATACACCCTGTGAAGTGCAAAACATCCCCACTGTCCTCAGGAATATTAGCACACTGACAGAGAACACAGATTAATATTAACACACTCACTGACACACTGTGTATATCATGACCCACAGTCAGATACACACTGTGAAGTGTAAAACACCCCCACTGTCCTCAGGAATATTAACACACTGACAGAGAACACAGATTAATATTAACACACTCACTGACACACTGTGTATATCATGACCCACAGTGAGATACACCCTGTGAAGTGTAAAACACCCCCACTGTCCTCAGTAATATTAACACACTGACAGAGAACACAGATTAATATTAACACATTCACTGACACACTGTGTATATCATGACCTACAGTTAGATACACCCTGTGAAGTGTAAAACACCCCCACTGTCCTCAGTAATATTAACACACTGACAGAGAACACAGATTAATATTAACACACTCACTGACACACTGTGTATATCATGACCCACAGTTAGATACACCCTGTGAAGTGTAAAACATCCCCACTGTCCTCAGGAATATTAACACACTGACAGAGAACACAGATTAATATTAAAACTCTCACTGACACACTGTGTACATCATGACCCACAGTCAGATACACCCTGTGAAGTGTAAAACACCCCCACTGTCCTCAGGAATATTAACACACTGACAGAGAACACAGATTAATATTAACACACTCACTGACACACTGTGTATATCATGACCCACAGTCAGATACACACTGTGAAGTGTAAAACACCCCCACTGTCCTCAGGAATATTAACACACTGACAGAGAACACAGATTAATATTAACACACTCACTGACACACTGTGTATATCATGACCCACAGTGAGATACACACTGTGAAGTGTAAAACACCCCCACTGTCCTCAGGAATATTAACACACTGACAGAGAACACAGATTAATATTAACACACTCACTGACACACTGTGTATATCATGACCCACAGTGAGATACACCCTGTGAAGTGTAAAACACCCCCACTGTCCTCAGTAATATTAACACACTGACAGAGAACACAGATTAATATTAACACACTCACTGACACACTGTGTATATCATGACCCACAGTTAGATACACCCTGTGAAGTGTAAAACACCCCCACTGTCCTCAGTAATATTAGCACACTGACAGAGAACACAGATTAATATTAACACACTCACTGACACACTGTGTATATCATGACCCACAGTTAGATACACCCTGTGAAGTGTAAAACATCCCCACTGTCCTCAGGAATATTAACACACTGACAGAGAACACAGATTAATATTAAAACTCTCACTGACACACTGTGTACATCATGACCCACAGTCAGATACACCCTGTGAAGTGTAAAACACCCCCACTGTCCTCAGGAATATTAACACACTGACAGAGAACACAGATTAATATTAACACACTCACTGACACACTGTGTATATCATGACCCACAGTCAGATACACCCTGTGAAGTGTAAAACACCCCCACTGTCCTCAGGAATATTAACACACTGACAGAGAACACAGATTAATATTAACAGACTCACTGACACACTGTGTATATCATGACCCACAGTCAGATACACCCTGTGAAGTGTAAAACACCCCCACTGTCCTCAGCAATATTAACACACTGACAGAGAACACAGATTAATATTAACACACTCACTGACACACTGTGTACATCATGACCCACAGTCAGATACACCCTGTGAAGTGTAAAACACCCCCACTGTCCTCAGGAATAATAACACACTGACAGAGAACACAGATTAATATTAACACAGTCACTGACACACTGTGTATATCATGACCCACAGTCGGATACACCCTGTGAAGTGTAAAACACCCCCACTGTCCTCAGGAATATTAACACACTGACAGAGAACACAGATTAATAGTAACACACTCACTGACACACTGTGTATATCATGACCCACAGTCAGATACTCCCTGTGAAGTGTAAAACACCCCCACTGTCCTCAGTAATATTCACACACTGACAGAGAACACAGATTAATATTAACACACTCACTGACACACTGTGTATATCATGACTCACAGTCAGATACACCCTGTGAAGTGTAAAACACCCCCACTGTCCTCAGTAGTATTAACACACTGACAGATAACACAGATTAATATTAACACACTCACTGACACACTGTGTATATCATGACCCACAGTGAGATACACCCTGTGAAGTGTAAAACACCCCCACTGTCCTCAGTAATATTAACACACTGACAGAGAACACAGATTAATATTAACACACTCACTGACACACTGTGTATATCATGACCCACAGTTAGATACACCCTGTGAAGTGTAAAACACCCCCACTGTCCTCAGTAATATTAACACACTGACAGATAACACAGATTAATATTAACACACTCACTGACAAACTGTGTATATCATGACCCACAGTTAGATACACCCTGTGAAGTGTAAAACACCCCCACTGTCCTCAGCAATATTAACACACTGACAGAGAACACAGATTAATATTAACACACCCACTGACACACTGTGTACATCATGACCCACTGTCAGATACACCCTGTGAAGTGTAAAACACCCCCACTGTCCTCAGGAATATTAACACACTGACAGAGAACACAGATTAATATTAACACAGTCACTGACACACTGTGTATATCATGACCCACAGTCGGATACACCCTGTGAAGTGTAAAACACCCCCACTGTCCTCAGGAATATTAACACACTGACAGAGAACACAGATTAATATTAACACACTCACTGACACACTGTGTATATCATGACCCACAGTCAGATACTCCCTGTGAAGTGTAAAACACCCCCACTGTCCTCAGTAATATTCACACACTGACAGAGAACACAGATTAATATTAACACACTCACTGACACACTGTGTATATCATGACTCACAGTCAGATACACCCTGTGAAGTGTAAAACACCCCCACTGTCCTCAGTAGTATTAACACACTGACAGATAACACAGATTAATATTAACACACTCACTGACACACTGTGTATATCATGACCCACAGTCAGATACACCCTGCGAAGTGTAAAACACCCCCACTGTCCTCAGGAATATTAACACACTGACAGAGAACACAGATTAATATTAACACACTCACTGACACACTGTGTATAACATGACCCACTGTCAGATACACCCTGTGAAGTGTAAAACACCCCCACTGTCCTCAGCAATATTAACACACTGACAGAGAACACAGCTTAATATTAACACACTCACTGACACACTGTGTACATCATGACCCACAGTCAGATACACCCTGTGAAGTGAAAAAAAAACCCCACTGTCCTCAGGAATATTAACACACTGACAGAGAAAACAGATTAATATTAACACACTCACTGACACACTGTGTACATCATGACCCACCGTCAGATACACCCTGTGAAGTGTAAAACACCATCACCGTCCTCAGCAATATTAACACACTGACAGAGAACACAGATTAATATTAACACACTCACTGACACACTGTTTATATCATGACCCACAGTCAGAAACACCCTGTGAAGTGTAAAACACCCCCACTGTCCTCAGCAATATTAACACACTGACAGAGAACACAGATTAATATTAACACACTCACTGAAACACTGTGTACATCATGACCCACAGTCAGATACACCCTGTGAAGTGTAAAAAACCCCCACTGTCCTCAGCAATATTAACACACTGACAGAGAACACAGATTAATATTAACACAGTCACTGACACACTGTGTATATCATGACCCACAGTCGGATACACCCTGTGAAGTGTAAAACACCCCCACTGTCCTCAGGAATATTAACACACTGACAGAGAACACAGATTAATATTAACACACTCACTGACACACTGTGTATATCATGACCCACAGTCAGATACACCCTGTGAAGTGTAAAACACCCCCACTGTCCTCAGTAATATTCACACACTGACAGAGAACACAGATTAATATTAACACACTCACTGACGCACTGTGTACATCATGACCCACAGTCAGATACACCCTGTGAAGTGTAAAACACCCCCAGTGTCCTCAGGAATATTAACACACTGACAGAGAACACAGATTAATATTAACACACTCACTGACACACTGTGTATTTCATGACTCACAGTCAGATACACCCTGTGAAGTGTAAAACACCCCAACTGTCCTCAGTAGTATTAACACACTGACAGAGAACACAGATTAATATTAACACACTCACTGACACACTGTGAATATCATGACCCACAGTCAGATACACCCTGTGAAGTGTAAAACACCCCCACTGTCCTCAGGAATATTAACACACTGACAGAGAACACAGATTAATATTAACACACTCACTGACACACTGTGTATATCATGACCCACAGTCAGATAAACCCTGTGAAGTGTAAAACACCCCCACTGTCCTCAGTAATATTAACACACTGAAAGAGAACACAGATTAATATTAACACACTCACTGACACACTGTGTATATCATGACCCACAGTCAGATACACCCTGTGAAGTGCAAAACATCCCCACTGTCCTCAGGAATATTAGCACACTGACAGAGAACACAGATTAATATTAACACACTCACTGACACACTGTGTATAACATGACCCACTGTCAGATACACCCTGTGAAGTGTAAAACACCCCCACTGTCCTCAGCAATATTAACACACTGACAGAGAACACAGCTTAATATTAACACTCTCACTGACACACTGTGTACATCATGACCCACAGTCAGATACACCCTGTGAAGTGAAAGAAAAACCCCACTGTCCTCAGGAATATTAACACACTGACAGAGAACACAGATTAATATTAACACACTCACTGACACACTGTGTACATCATGACCCACCGTCAGATACACCCTGTGAAGTGTAAAACACCATCACCGTCCTCAGCAATATTAACACACTGACAGAGAACACAGATTAATATTAACACACTCACTGACACACTGTGTATATCATGACCCACAGTCAGAAACACCCTGTGAAGTGTAAAACACCCCCACTGTCCTCAGTAATATTAACACACTGACAGAGAACACAGATTAATATTGACACACTCACTGACACACTGTGTACATCATGACCCACAGTCAGTTACACCCTGTGAAGTGTAAAACACCATCACCGTCCTCAGCAATATTAACACACTGACAGAGAACACAGATAAATATTAACACACTCACTGACACACTGTGTACATCATGACCCACAGTCAGATACACCCTGTGAAGTGTAAAACACCCCCACTGTCCTCAGTAATATTAACACACTGACAGAGAACACAGATTAATATTAACACACTCACTGACACACTGTGTATATCATGACTCACAGTCAGATACACCCTGTGAAGTGTAAAACACCCCCACTGTCCATAGTAATATTAACACACTGACAGAGAACACAGATTAATATTAACACACTCACTGAAACACTGTGTATATCATGACTCACAGTCAGATACACCCTGTGAAGTGTAAAACATCCCCACTGTCCTCAGTAATATTAACACACTGACAGAGAACACAGATTAATATTAACACACTCACTGACACACTGTGTACATCATCACCCACAGTCAGATACACCCTGTGAAGTGTAAAACACCCCCACTGTCCTCAGTAATATTAACACACTGACAGAGTACACAGATTAATATTAACACACTCACTGACACACTGTGTATATCATGATCCACAGTCAGATACACCCTGTGAAGTGTAAAACATCCCCACTGTCCTCAGTAATATTAAAACACTGACAGAGAACACAGATTAATATTAACACACTCACTGACACACTGTGTATATCATGACCACAGCCAGATACACCCGGTGAAGTGTAAAACATTCCCACTGTCCTCAGTAATATTAACACACTGCCAGAGTACACAGATTAATATTAACACACTCACTGACACACTGTGTACATCATGACCCACAGTCAGATACACCCTGTGTAGTGTAAAACACCACCACTGTCCTCAGGAATATTAACACACTGACAGAGAACACAGATTAATATTAACACACTCACTGACACACTGTGTATATCATGACCCACAGTCAGATACACCCTGTGAAGTGTAAAACACCCCAACTGTCCTCAGTAATATTAACACACTGACAGAGAACACAGATAAATATTAACACACTCACTGACACACTGTGTATATCATGACCCACAGTCAGATACACCCTGTGAAGTGTAAAACAACCCCACTGTCCTCAGGAATATTAACACACTGACAGAGAACACAGATTAATATTAACACACTCACTGACACACTGTGTATAGCATGACCCACAGTCAGATAAACCCTGTGAAGTGTAAAACACCCCCACTGTCCTCAGTAATATTAACACACTGACAGAGAACACAGATTAATATTAACACACTCACTGACACACTGCGTACATCATGACCCACAGTCAGATACACCCTGTGAAGTGTAAAACACCCCCACTGTCCTCAGTAATATTAACACACTGACAGAGAACACAGATTAATATTAACACACTCACTGACACACTGTGTACATCATGACCCACAGTCAGATACACCCTGTGAAGTGTAAAACATCCCCACTGTCCTCAGTAATATTAACACACTGACAGAGAACACAGATTAATATCAACACACTCACTGACACACTGTGTACATCATGACCCACAGTCAGACACACCCTGTGAAGTGTAAAACACCCCCACTGTCCTCAGTAATATTAACACACTGACAGAGAACACAGATTAATATTAACACACTCACTGACACACTGTGTACATCATGACCCACAGTCAGATACACCCTGTGAAGTGTAAAACACCCCCACTGTCCTCAGGAATATTAACACACTGACAGAGAACACAGATTAATATTAACACACTCACTGACACACTGTGTATGTCATGACTCACAGTCAGATACACCCTGTGAAGTGTAAAACACCCCCACTGTCCTCAGTAATATTAACACTCTGACAGAGAACACAGATTAATATTAACACACTCACTGACACACTGTGTATATCATGACCCACAGTCAGATACACCCTGTGAAGTGTAAAACACCCCCACTGTCCTCAGTAATATTCACACACTGACAGAGAACACAGATTAATATTAACACACTCACTGACACACGGTGTACGTCATGACCCACAGTCAGATACACCCTGTGAAGTGTAAAACACCCCCAGTGTCCTCAGGAATATTAACACACTGACAGAGAACACAGATTAATACTAACACACTCACTGACACACTGTGTATATCATGACTCACAGTCAGATACACCCTGTGAAGTGTAAAACACCCCCACTGTCCTCAGTAGTATTAACACACTGACAGAGAACACAGATTAATATTAACACACTCACTGACATACTGTGTATATCATGACCCACAGTCAGATACACCCTGTGAAGTGTAAAACACCCCCACTGTCCTCAGTAATATTCACACACTGACAGAGAACACAGATTAGTATTAACACACTCACTGACACACGGTGTACATCATGACCCACAGTCAGATACACCCTGTGAAGTGTAAAACACCCCCAGTGTCCTCAGGAATATTAACACACTGACAGAGAACACAGATTAATATTAACACACTCACTGACACACTGTGTATATCATGACCACAGCCAGATACACCCGGTGAAGTGTAAAACATTCCCACTGTCCTCAGTAATATTAACACACTGCCAGAGTACACAGATTAATATTAACACACTCACTGACACACTGTGTACATCATGACCCACAGTCAGATACACCCTGTGTAGTGTAAAACACCCCCACTGTCCTCAGGAATATTAACACAATGACAGAGAACACAGATTAATATTAACACACTCACTGACACACTGTGTATATCATGACCCACAGTCAGATACACCCTGTGAAGTGTAAAACACCCCAACTGTCCTCAGTAATATTAACACACTGACAGAGAACACAGATAAATATTAACACACTCACTGACACACTGTGTATATCATGACCCACCGTCAGATACACCCTGTGAAGTGTAAAACACCCCCACTGTCCTCAGGAATATTAACACACTGACAGAGAACACAGATTAATATTAACACACTCACTGACACACTGTGTATAGCATGACCCACAGTCAGATAAACCCTGTGAAGTGTAAAACACCCCCACTGTCCTCAGTAATATTAACACACTGACAGAGAACACAGATTAATATTAACACACTCACTGACACACTGCGTACATCATGACCCACAGTCAGATACACCCTGTGAAGTGTAAAACACCCCCACTGTCCTCAGTAATATTAACACACTGACAGAGAACACAGATTAATATTAACACACTCACTGACACACTGTGTACATCATGACCCACAGTCAGATACACCCTGTGAAGTGTAAAACATCCCCACTGTCCTCAGTAATATTAACACACTGACAGAGAACACAGATTAATATCAACACACTCACTGACACACTGTGTACATCATGACCCACAGTCAGACACACCCTGTGAAGTGTAAAACACCCCCACTGTCCTCAGTAATATTAACACACTGACAGAGAACACAGATTAATATTAACACACTCACTGACACACTGTGTACATCATGACCCACAGTCAGATACACCCTGTGAAGTGTAAAACACCCCCACTGTCCTCAGGAATATTAACACACTGACAGAGAACACAGATTAATATTAACACACTCACTGACACACTGTGTATGTCATGACTCACAGTCAGATACACCCTGTGAAGTGCAAAACACCCCCACTGTCCTCAGTAATATTAACACTCTGACAGAGAACACAGATTAATATTAACACACTCACTGACACACTGTGTATATCATGACCCACAGTCAGATACACCCTGTGAAGTGTAAAACACCCCCACTGTCCTCAGTAATATTCACACACTGACAGAGAACACAGATTAATATTAACACACTCACTGACACACGGTGTACGTCATGACCCACAGTCAGATACACCCTGTGAAGTGTAAAACACCCCCACTGTCCTCAGGAATATTAACACACTGACAGAGAACACAGATTAATATTAACACACTCACTGACACACTGTGTATATCATGACTCACAGTCAGATACACCCTGTGAAGTGTAAAACACCCCCACTGTCCTCAGTAGTATTAACACACTGACAGAGAACACAGATTAATATTAACACACTCACTGACATACTGTGTATATCATGACCCACAGTCAGATACACCCTGTGAAGTGTAAAACACCCCCACTGTCCTCAGTAATATTCACACACTGACAGAGAACACAGATTAATATTAACACACTCACTGACACACGGTGTACATCATGACCCACAGTCAGATACACCCTGTGAAGTGTAAAACACCCCCAGTGTCCTCAGGAATATTAACACACTGACAGAGAACACAGATTAATATTAACACACTCACTGACACACTGTGTATATCATGACTCACAGTCAGATACACCCTGTGAAGTGTAAAACACCCCCACTGTCCTCAGTAGTATTAACACACTGACAGAGAACACAGATTAATATTAACACACTCACTGACACACTGTGTATATCATGACCCACAGTCAGATACACCCTGTGAAGTGTAAAACACCCCCACTGTCCTCAGGAATATTAACACACTGTCAGAGAACACAGATTAATATTAACACACTCACTGACACACTGTGCATATCATGACCCACAGTCAGATAAACCCTGTGAAGTGTAAAACACCCCCACTGTCCTCAGTAATATTAACACACTGACAGAGAACACAGATTAATATTAACACACTCACTGACACACTGTGTATATCACGACCCACAGTCAGATACACCCTGTGAAGTGTAAAACATCCCCACTGTCCTCAGGAATATTAGCACACTGACAGAGAACACAGATTAATATTAACACACTCACTGACACACTGTGTATAACATGACCCACTGTCAGATACACCCTGTGAAGTGTAAAACACCCCCACTGTCCTCAGCAATATTAACACACTGACAGAGAACACAGCTTAATATTAACACACTCACTGACACACTGTGTACATCATGACCCACAGTCAGATACACCCTGTGAAGTGAAAAAAAAACCCCACTGTCCTCAGTAATATTAACACACTGACAGAGAACACAGATTAATATTAACACACTCACTGACACACTGTGTACATCATGACCCACCGTCAGATACACCCTGTGAAGTGTAAAACACCATCACCGTCCTCAGCAATATTAACGCACTGACAGAGAACACAGATTAATATTAACACACTCACTGACACACTGTGTATATCATGACCCACAGTCAGAAACACCCTGTGAAGTGTAAAACACCCCAACTGTCCTCAGTAATATTAACACACTGACAGAGAACACAGATTAATATTGACACACTCACTGACACACTGTGGACATTATGACCCACAGTCAGATACACACTGTGAAGTGTAAAACACCATCACCGTCCTCAGCAATATTAACACACTGACAGAGAACACAGATAAATATTAACACACTCACTGACACACTGTGTACATCATGACCCACAGTCAGATACACCCTGTGAAGTGTAAAACACCCCCACTGTCCTCAGTAATATTAACACACTGACAGAGAACACAGATTAATATTAACACACTCACTGACACACTGTGTACATCATGACCCACAGTCAGATACACCCTGTGAAGTGTAAAACACCCCCACTGTCCTCAGTAATATTAACACACTGACAGAGAACACAGATTAATATTAACACACTCACTGACACACTGTGTATATCATGACCCACAGTCAGAAACACCCTGTGAAGTGTAAAACACCCCAACTGTCCTCAGTAATATTAACACACTGACAGAGAACACAGATTAATATTGACACACTCACTGAAACACTGTGTATATCATGACTCACAGTCAGATACACCCTGTGAAGTGTAAAACATCCCCACTGTCCTCAGTAATATTAACACACTGACAGAGAACACAGATTAATATTAACACACTCACTGACACACTGTGTACATCATCACCCACAGTCAGATACACCCTGTGAAGTGTAAAACACCCCCACTGTTCTCAGTAATATTAACACACTGACGGAGAACACAGAATAATATTAACACACTCACTGACACACTGTGTATATCATGACCCACAGTCAGATACACCCTGTGAAGTGTAAAACATCCCCACTGTCCTCAGTAATATTAACACACTGACAGAGAACACAGATTAATATTAACACACTCACTGACACACTGTGTATATCATGACCCACAGTCAGATACACCCTGTGAAGTGTAAAACATTCCCACTGTCCTCAGTAATATTAACACACTGCCAGAGTACACAGATTAATATTAACACACTCACTGACACACTGTGTACATCATGACTCACAGTCAGATACACCCTGTGAAGTGTAAAACACCCCCACTGTCCTCAGTAGTATTAACACACTGACAGAGAACACAGATTAATATTAACACACTCACTGACACACTGTGTATATCATGACCCACAGTCAGATACACCCTGTGAAGTGTAAAACACCCCCACTGTCCTCAGGAATATTAACACACTGTCAGAGAACACAGATTAATATTAACACACTCACTGACACACTGTGCATATCATGACCCACAGTCAGATAAACCCTGTGAAGTGTAAAACACCCCCACTGTCCTCAGTAATATTAACACACTGACAGAGAACACAGATTAATATTAACACACTCACTGACACACTGTGTATATCATGACCCACAGTCAGATACACCCTGTGAAGTGTAAAACATTCCCACTGTCCTCAGTAATATTAACACACTGCCAGAGTACACAGATTAATATTAACACACTCACTGACACACTGTGTACATCATGACTCACAGTCAGATACACCCTGTGAAGTGTAAAACACCCCCACTGTCCTCAGTAGTATTAACACACTGACAGAGAACACAGATTAATATTAACACACTCACTGACACACTGTGTATATCATGACCCACAGTCAGATACACCCTGTGAAGTGTAAAACACCCCCACTGTCCTCAGGAATATTAACACACTGTCAGAGAACACAGATTAATATTAACACACTCACTGACACACTGTGCATATCATGACCCACAGTCAGATAAACCCTGTGAAGTGTAAAACACCCCCACTGTCCTCAGTAATATTAACACACTGACAGAGAACACAGATTAATATTAACACACTCACTGACACACTGTGTATATCACGACCCACAGTCAGATACACCCTGTGAAGTGTAAAACATCCCCACTGTCCTCAGGAATATTAGCACACTGACAGAGAACACAGATTAATATTAACACACTCACTGACACACTGTGTATAACATGACCCACTGTCAGATACACCCTGTGAAGTGTAAAACACCCCCACTGTCCTCAGCAATATTAACACACTGACAGAGAACACAGCTTAATATTAACACACTCACTGACACACTGTGTACATCATGACCCACAGTCAGATACACCCTGTGAAGTGAAAAAAAAACCCCACTGTCCTCAGGAATATTAACACACTGACAGAGAACACAGATTAATATTAACACACTCACTGACACACTGTGTACATCATGACCCACCGTCAGATACACCCTGTGAAGTGTAAAACACCATCACCGTCCTCAGCAATATTAACACACTGACAGAGAACACAGATTAATATTAACGCACTCACTGACACACTGTGTATATCATGACCCACAATCAGAAACACCCTGTGAAGTGTAAAACACCCCAACTGTCCTCAGTAATATTAACACACTGACAGAGAACACAGATTAATATTGACACACTCACTGACACACTGTGTACATCATGACCCACAGTCAGATACACACTGTGAAGTGTAAAACACCATCACCGTCCTCAGCAATATTAACACACTGACAGAGAACACAGATAAATATTAACACACTCACTGACACACTGTGTACATCATGACCCACAGTCAGATACACCCTGTGAAGTGTAAAACACCCCCACTGTCCTCAGTAATATTAACACACTGACAGAGAACACAGATTAATATTAACACACTCACTGACACACTGTGTACATCATGACCCACAGTCAGATACACCCTGTGAAGTGTAAAACACCCCCACTGTCCTCAGTAATATTAACACACTGACAGAGAACACAGATTAATATTAACACACTCACTGACACACTGTGTATATCATGACCCACAGTCAGAAACACCCTGTGAAGTGTAAAACACCCCAACTGTCCTCAGTAATATTAACACACTGACAGAGAACACAGATTAATATTGACACACTCACTGAAACACTGTGTATATCATGACTCACAGTCAGATACACCCTGTGAAGTGTAAAACATCCCCACTGTCCTCAGTAATATTAACACACTGACAGAGAACACAGATTAATATTAACACACTCACTGACACACTGTGTACATCATCACCCACAGTCAGATACACCCTGTGAAGTGTAAAACACCCCCACTGTCCTCAGTAATATTAACACACTGACGGAGAACACAGAATAATATTAACACACTCACTGACACACTGTGTATATCATGACCCACAGTCAGATACACCCTGTGAAGTGTAAAACATCCCCACTGTCCTCAGTAATATTAACACACTGACAGAGAACACAGATTAATATTAACACACTCACTGACACACTGTGTATATCATGACCCACAGTCAGATACACCCTGTGAAGTGTAAAACATTCCCACTGTCCTCAGTAATATTAACACACTGCCAGAGTACACAGATTAATATTAACACACTCACTGACACACTGTGTACATCATGACCCACAGTCAGATACACCCTGTGTAGTGTAAAACAACCCCACTGTCCTCAGGAATATTAACACACTGACAGAGAACACAGATTAATATTAACACACTCACTGACACACTGTGTATATCATGACCCACAGTCAGATACACCCTGTGAAGTGTAAAACACCCCAACTGTCCTCAGTAATTTTAACACACTGACAGAGATGACAGATAAATATTAACACACTCACTGACACACTGTGTATATCATGACCCACAGTCAGATAGACCCTGTGAAGTGTAAAACACCCCCACTGTCCTCAGGAATATTAACACACTGACAGAGAACACAGATTAATATTAGCACACTCACTGACACACTGTGTATAGCATGACCCACAGTCAGATAAACCCTGTGAAGTGTAAAACACCCCCAGTGTCCTCAGTAATATTAACACACTGACAGAGAACACAGATTAATATTAACACACTCACTGACACACTGTGTACATCATGACCCACAGTCAGATACACCCTGTGAAGTGTAAAACATCCCCACTGTCCTCAGTAATATTAACACACTGACAGAGAACACAGATTAATATCAACACACTCACTGACACACTGTGTACATCATGACCCACAGTCAGACACACCCTGTGAAGTGTAAAACACCCCCACTGTCCTCAGTAATATTAACACACTGACAGAGAACACAGATTAATATTAACACACTCACTGACACACTGTGTATATCATGAGTCACAGTCAGATACACCCTGTGAAGTGTAAAACACCCCCACTGTCCTCAGTAATATTAACACACTGACAGAGAACACAGATTAATATTAACACACTCACTGACACACTGTGTATATCATGACCCACAGTCAGATAAACCCTGTGAAGTGTAAAACACCCCCACTGTCCTCAGTAATATTCACACACTGACAGAGAACACAGATTAATATTAACACACTCACTGACACACGGTGTACATCATGACCCACAGTCAGATACACCCTGTGAAGTGTAAAACACCCCCAGTGTCCTCAGGAATATTAACACACTGACAGAGAACACAGATTAATATTAACACACTCACTGACACACTGTGTATATCATGACTCACAGTCAGATACACCCTGTGAAGTGTAAAACACCCCCACTGTCCTCAGTAGTATTAACACACTGACAGAGAACACAGATTAATATTAACACACTCACTGAGACACTGTGTATATCATGACCCACAGTCAGATACACCCTGTGAAGTGTAAAACACCCCCACTGTCCTCAGGAATATTAACACACTGACAGAGAACACAGATTAATATTAACACACTCACTGACACACTGTGTATATCATGACCCACAGTCAGATAAACCCTGTGAAGTGTAAAACATCCCCACTGTCCTCAGTAGTATTAACACACTGACAGAGAACACAGCTTAATATTAACACACTCACTGACACACTGTGTATAACATGACCCACTGTCAGATACACCCTGTGAAGTGTAAAACACCCCCACTGTCCTCAGTAGTATTAACACACTGACAGAGAACACAGCTTAATATTAACACACTCACTGACACACTGTGTACATCATGACCCACAGTCAGATACACCCTGTGAAGTGAAAAAAAAAACCCCACTGTCCTCAGGAATATTAACACACTGACAGAGAACACAGATTAATATTAACACACTCACTGACACACTGTGTACATCATGACCCACCGTCACATACACCCTGTGAAGTGTAAAACACCATCACCGTCCTCAGCAATATTAACACACTGACAGAGAACACAGATTAATATTAACACACTCACTGACACACTGTGTATATCATGACCCACAGTCAGAAACACCCTGTGAAGTGTAAAACACCCCAACTGTCCTCAGTAATATTAACACACTGACAGAGAACACAGATTAATATTGACACACTCACTGACACACTGTGTACATCATGACCCACAGTCAGATACACCCTGTGAAGTGTAAAACACCATCACCGTCCTCAGCAATATTAACACACTGACAGAGAACACAGATAAATATTATCACACTCACTGACACACTGTGTACATCATGACCCACAGTCAGATACACCCTGTGAAGTGTAAAACACCCCCAATGTCCTCAGTAATATTAACACACTGACAGAGAACACAGATTAATATTAACACACTCACTGACACACTGTGTATATCATGACTCACAGTCAGATACACCCTGTGAAGTGTAAAGCACCCCCACTGTCCTCAGTAATATTAACACACTGACAGAGAACACAGATTAATATTAACACACTCACTGAAACACTGTGTATATCATGACTCACAGTCAGATACACCCTGTGAAGTGTAAAACATCCCCACTGTCCTCAGTAATATTAACACACTGACAGAGAACACAGATTAATATTAACACACTCACTGACACACTGTGTACATCATCACCCACAGTCAGATACACCCTGTGAAGTGTAAAACACCCCCACTGTCCTCAGTAATATTAACACACTGACAGAGAACACAGATTAATATTAACACACTCACTGACACACTGTGTATATCATGACCCACAGTCAGATACACCCTGTGAAGTGTAAAACATCCCCACTGTCCTCAGTAATATTAACACACTGACAGAGAACACAGATTAATATTAACACACTCACTGACACACTGTGTATATCATGACCCACAGCCAGATACACCCTGTGAAGTGTAAAACATTCCCACTGTCCTCAGTAATATTAACACACTGCCAGAGTACACAGATTAATATTAACACACTCACTGACACACTGTGTACATCATGACCCACAGTCAGATACACCCTGTGTAGTGTAAAACACCCCCACTGTCCTCAGGAATATTAACACACTGACAGAGAACACAGATTAATATTAACACACTCACTGACACACTGTGTATATCATGACCCACAGTCAGATACACCCTGTGAAGTGTAAAACACCCCAACTGTCCTCAGTAATATTAACACACTGACAGGGAACACAGATAAATATTAACACACTCACTGACACACTGTGTATATCATGACCCACAGTCAGATACACCCTGTGAAGTGTAAAACACCCCCACTGTCCTCAGGAATATTAACACACTGACAGAGAACACAGATTAATATTAACACACTCTCTGACACACTGTGTATAGCATGACCCACAGTCAGATAAACCCTGAGAAGTGTAAAACACCCCCACTGTCCTCAGTAATATTAACACACTGACAGAGAACACAGATTAATATTAACACACTCACTGACACACTGCGTACATCATGACCCACAGTCAGATACACCCTGTGAAGTGTAAAACACCCCCACTGTCCTCAGTAATATTAACACACTGACAGAGAACACAGATTGATATTAACATACTCACTGACACACTGTGTACATCATGACCCACAGTCAGATACACCCTGTGAAGTGTAACACATCCCCCCTGTCCTCAGTAATATTAACACACTGACAGAGAACACAGATTAATATCAACACACTCACTGACACACTGTGTACATCATGACCCACAGTCAGACACACCCTGTGAAGTGTAAAACACCCCCACTGTCCTCAGTAATATTAACACACTGACAGAGAACACAGATTGATATTAACACACTCACTGACACACTGTGTACATCATGACCCACAGTCAGATACACCCTGTGAAGTGTAAAACACCCCCACTGTCCTCAGGAATATTAACACACTGACAGAGAACACAGATTAATATTAACACACTCACTGACACACTGTGTATATCATGACTCACAGTCAGATACACCCTGTGAAGTGTAAAACACCCCCACTGTCCTCAGTAATATTAACACACTGACAGAGAACACAGATTAATATTAACACACTCACTGACACACTGTGTATATCATGACCCACAGTCAGATACACCCTGTGAAGTGTAAAACACCCCCACTGTCCTCAGTAATATTAACACACTGACGGAGAACACAGATTAATATTAACACACTCACTGACACACTGTGTACATCATGACCCACAGTCAGATACACCCTGTGAAGTGTAAAACACCCCCACTGTCCTCAGTAATATTAACACACTGACAGAGAACACAGATTAATATTAACACACTCACTGACACAAGGTGTATATCATGACCCACAGTCAGATACACCCTGTGAAGTGTAAAACACCCCCACTGTCCTCAGGAATATTAACACACTGACAGAGAACACAGATTAATATTAACACACTCACTGACACACTGTGTATATCATAACCCACAGTCAGATAAACCCTGTGAAGTGTAAAACACCCCCACTGTCCTCAGGAATATTAACACACTGACAGAGAACACAGATTAATATTAACACACTCACTGACACACTGTGTATATCATGACCCACAGTCAGATACACCCTGTGAAGTGTAAAACATCCCCACTGTCCTCAGGAATATTAGCACACTGACAGAGAACACAGATTAATATTAACACACTCACTGACACACTGTGTACATCATGACCCACAGTCAGATACACCCTGTGAAGTGAAAAAAAAACCCCACTGTCCTCAGGAATATTAACACACTGACAGAGAACACAGATTAATATTAACACACTCACTGTCACACTGTGTACATCATGACCCACCGTCAGATCCACCCTGTGAAGTGTAAAATACCATCACCGTCCTCAGCAATATTAACACACTGACAGAGAACACAGATTAATATTAACACACTCACTGACACACTGTGTATATCATGACCCACAGTCAGATACACCCTGTGAAGTGAAAAAAAAAAACCCCACTGTCCTCAGGAATATTAACACATTGACAGAGAACACAGATTAATATGAACACACTCACTGACACACTGTGTACATCATGACCCACCGTCAGATACACCCTGTGAAGTGTAAAACACCATCACCGTCCTCAGCAATATTAACACACTGACAGAGAACACAGATTAATATTAACACACTCACTGACACACTGTGTATATCATGACCCACAGTCAGAAACACCCTGTGAAGTGTAAAACACCCCAACTGTCCTCAGTAATATTAACACACTGACAGAGAACACAGATTAATATTGACACACTCACTGACACACTGTGTACATCATGACCCACAGTCAGATACACCCTGTGAAGTGTAAAACACCATCACCGTCCTCAGCAATATTAACACACTGACAGAGAACACAGATAAATATTATCACACTCACTGACACACTGTGTACATCATGACCCACAGTCAGATACACCCTGTGAAGTGTAAAACACCCCCACTGTCCTCAGTAATATTAACACACTGACAGAGAACACAGATTAATATTAACACACTCACTGACACACTGTGTATATCATGACTCACAGTCAGATACACCCTGTGAAGTGTAAAACACCCCCACTGTCCTCAGTAATATTAACACACTGACAGAAAACACAGATTAATATTAACACACTCACTGAAACACTGTGTATATCATGACTCACAGTCAGATACACCCTGTGAAGTGTAAAACATCCCCACTGTCCTCAGTAATATTAACACACTGACAGAGAACACAGATTAATATTAACACACTCACTGACACACTGTGTACATCATCACCCACAGTCAGATACACCCTGTGAAGTGTAAAACACCCCCACTGTCCTCAGTAATATTAACACACTGACAGAGAACACAGATTAATATTAACACACTCACTGAAACACTGTGTATATCATGACTCACAGTCAGATACACCCTGTGAAGTGTAAAACATCCCCACTGTCCTCAGTAATATTAACACACTGACAGAGAACACAGATTAATATTAACACACTCACTGACACACTGTGTACATCATCACCCACAGTCAGATACACCCTGTGAAGTGTAAAACACCCCCACTGTCCTCAGTAATATTAACACACTGACAGAGAACACAGATTAATATTAACACACTCACTGACACACTGTGTATATCATGACCCACAGTCAGATACACCCTGTGAATTGTAAAACATCCCCACTGTCCTCAGTAATATTAACACACTGACAGAGAACACAGATTAATATTAACACACTCACTGACACACTGTGTATATCATGACGCACAGCCAGATACACCCTGTGAAGTGTAAAACATTCCCACTGTCCTCAGTAATATTAACACACTGCCAGAGTACACAGATTAATATTAACACACTCACTGACACACTGTGTACATCATGACCCACAGTCAGATACACCCTGTGTAGTGTAAAACACCCCCACTGTCCTCAGGAATATTAACACACTGACAGAGAACACAGATTAATATTAACACACTCACTGACACACTGTGTATATCATGACCCACAGTCAGATACACCCTGTGAAGTGTAAAACACCCCAACTGTCCTCAGTAATATTAACACACTGACAGGGAACACAGATAAATATTAACACACTCACTGACACACTGTGTATATCATGACCCACAGTCAGATACACCCTGTGAAGTGTAAAACACCCCCACTGTCCTCAGGAATATTAACACACTGACAGAGAACACAGATTAATATTAACACACTCTCTGACACACTGTGTATAGCATGACCCACAGTCAGATAAACCCTGAGAAGTGTAAAACACCCCCACTGTCCTCAGTAATATTAACACACTGACAGAGAACACAGATTAATATTAACACACTCACTGACACACTGCGTACATCATGACCCACAGTCAGATACACCCTGTGAAGTGTAAAACACCCCTACTGTCCTCAGTAATATTAACACACTGACAGAGAACACAGATTATTATTAACACACTCACTGACACACTGTGTACATCATGACCCACAGTCAGATACACCCTGTGAAGTGTAACACATCCCCACTGTCCTCAGTAATATTAACACACTGACAGAGAAAACAGATTAATATTAACACACTCACTGACACACTGTGTATATCATGACCCACAGTCAGATACACCCTGTGAAGTGAAAAAAAAAAAACCCACTGTCCTCAGGAATATTAACACACTGACAGAGAACACAGATTAATATGAACACACTCACTGACACACTGTGGACATCATGACCCACCGTCAGATACACCCTGTGAAGTGTAAAACACCATCACCGTCCTCAGCAATATTAACACACTGACAGAGAACACAGATTAATATTAACACACTCACTGACACACTGTGTATATCATGACCCACAGTCAGAAACACCCTGTGAAGTGTAAAACACCCCAACTGTCCTCAGTAATATTAACACACTGACAGAGAACACAGATTAATATTGACACACTCACTGACACACTGTGTACATCATGACCCACAGTCAGATACACCCTGTGAAGTGTAAAACACCATCACTGTCCTCAGCAATATTAACACACTGACAGAGAACACAGATAAATATTATCACACACACTGACACACTGTGTACATCATGACCCACAGTCAGATACACCCTGTGAAGTGTAAAACACCCCCACTGTCCTCAGTAATATTAACACACTGACAGAGAACACAGATTAATATTAACACACTCACTGACACACTGTGTATATCATGACACACAGTCAGATACACCCTGTGAAGTGTAAAACATCCCCACTGTCCTCAGTAATATTAACACACTGACAGGAACACAGATTAATATTAACACACTCACTGACACACTGTGTACATCATCACCCACAGTCAGATACACCCTGTGAAGTGTAAAACACCCCCACTGTCCTCAGTAATATTAACACACTGACAGAGAACACAGATTAATATTAACACACTCACTGACACACTGTGTATATCATGACCCACAGTCAGATACACCCTGTGAAGTGTAAAACATCCCCACTGTCCTCAGGAATATTAACACACTGACAGAGAACACAGATTAATATTAACACACTCACTGACACACTGTGTATATCATGACCCACAGCCAGATACACCCTGTGAAGTGTAAAACATTCCCACTGTCCTCAGTAATATTAACACACTGCCAGAGTACACAGATTAATATTAACACACTCACTGACACACTGTGTACATCATGACCCACAGTCAGATACACCCTGTGTAGTGTAAAACGCCCCCACTGTCCTCAGGAATATTAACACACTGACAGAGAACACAGATTAATATTAACACACTCACTGACACACTGTGTATATCATGACCCACAGTCAGATACACCCTGTGAAGTGTAAAACACCCCAACTGTCCTCAGTAATATTAACACACTGACAGGGAACACAGATAAATATTAACACACTCACTGACACACTGTGTATATCATGACCCACAGTCAGATACACCCTGTGAAGTGTAAAACACCCCCACTGTCCTCAGGAATATTAACACACTGACAGAGAACACAGATTAATATTAACACACTCTCTGACACACTGTGTATAGCATGACCCACAGTCAGATAAACCCTGAGAAGTGTAAAACACCCCCACTGTCCTCAGTAATATTAACAAACTGACAGAGAACACAGATTAATATTAACACACTCACTGACACACTGCGTACATCATGACCCACAGTCAGATACACCCTGTGAAGTGTAAAACACCCCCACTGTCCTCAGTAATATTAACACACTGACAGAGAACACAGATTAATATTAACACACTCACTGACACACTGTGTACATCATGACCCACAGTCAGATACACCCTGTGAAGCTTAACACATCCCCACTGTCCTCAGTAATATTAACACACTGACAGAGAACACAGATTAATATCAACACACTCACTGACACACTGTGTACATCATGACCCACAGTCAGACACACCCTGTGAAGTGTAAAACACCCCCACTGTCCTCAGTAATATTAACACACTGACAGAGAACACAGATTGATATTAACACACTCACTGACACACTGTGTACATCATGACCCACAGTCAGATACACCCTGTGAAGTGTAAAACACCCCCACTGTCCTCAGGAATATTAACACACTGACAGAGAACACAGATTAATATTAACACACTCACTGACACACTGTGTATATCATGACTCACAGTCAGATACACCCTGTGAAGTGTAAAACACCCCCACTGTCCTCAGTAATATTAACACACTGACAGAGAACACAGATTAATATTAACACACTCACTGACACACTGTGTATATCATGAGCCACAGTCAGATACACCCTGTGAAGTGTAAAACACCCCCACTGTCCTCAGTAATATTAACACACTGACGGAGAACACAGATTAATATTAACACACTCACTGACACACTGTGTACATCATGACCCACAGTCAGATACACCCTGTGAAGTGTAAAACACCCCCACTGTCCTCAGTAATATTAACACACTGACAGAGAACACAGATTAATATTAACACACTCACTGACACAAGGTGTATATCATGACCCACAGTCAGATACACCCTGTGAAGTGTAAAACACCCCCACTGTCCTCAGGAATATTAACACACTGACAGAGAACACAGATTAATATTAACACACTCACTGACACACTGTGTATATCATGACCCACAGTCAGATAAACCCTGTGAAGTGTAAAACACCCCCACTGTCCTCAGTAATATTAACACACTGACAGAGAACACAGATTAATATTAACACATTCACTGACACACTGTGTATATCATGACCCACAGTCAGATACACCCTGGGAAGTGTAAAACATCCCCACTGTCCTCAGGAATATTAGCACACTGACAGAGAACACAGATTAATATTAACACACTCACTGACACACTGTGTACATCATGACCCACAGTCAGATACACCCTGTGAAGTGAAAAAAAAACCCCACTGTCCTCAGGAATATTAACACACTGACAGAGAACACAGATTAATATTAACACACTCACTGACACACTGTGTACATCATGACCCACCGTCAGATACACCCTGTGAAGTGTAAAATACCATCACCGTCCTCAGCAATATTAACACACTGACAGAGAACACAGATTAATATTAACACACTCACTGACACACTGTGTATATCATGACCCACAGTCAGATACACCCTGTGAAGTGAAAAAAAAAAAACCCACTGTCCTCAGGAATATTAACACACTGACAGAGAACACAGATTAATATGAACACACTCACTGACACACTGTGTACATCATGACCCACCGTCAGATACACCCTGTGAAGTGTAAAACACCATCACCGTCCTCAGCAATATTAACACACTGACAGAGAACACAGATTAATATTAACACACTCACTGACACACTGTGTATATCATGACCCACAGTCAGAAACACCCTGTGAAGTGTAAAACACCCCAACTGTCCTCAGTAATATTAACACACTGACAGAGAACACAGATTAATATTAACACACTCACTGACACACTGTGTACATCATGACCCACAGTCAGATACACCCTGTGAAGTGTAAAACACCATCACCGTCCTCAGCAATATTAACACACTGACAGAGAACACAGATAAATATTAACACACTCACTGACACACTGTGTACATCATGACCCACAGTCAGATACACCCTGTGAAGTGTAAAACACCCCCACTGTCCTCAGTAATATTAACACACTGACAGAGAACACAGATTAATATTAACACACTCACTGACACACTGTGTATATCATGACTCACAGTCAGATACACCCTGTGAAGTGTAAAACACCCCCACTGTCCTCAGTAATATTAACACACTGACAGAGAACACAGATTAATATTAACACACTCACTGAAACACTGTGTATATCATGACTCACAGTCAGATACACCCTGTGAAGTGTAAAACATCCCCACTGTCCTCAGTAATATTAACACACTGACAGAGAACACAGATTAATATTAACACACTCACTGACACACTGTGTACATCATCACCCACAGTCAGATACACCCTGTGAAGTGTAAAACACCCCCACTGTCCTCAGTAATATTAACACACTGACAGAGAACACAGATTAATATTAACACACTCACTGACACACTGTGTATATCATGACCCACAGTCAGATACACCCTGTGAAGTGTAAATAACCCCAACTGTCCTCAGTAATATTAACACACTGACAGAGAACACAGATAAATATTAACACACTCACTGACACACTGTGTGTATCATGACCCACAGTCAGACACACCCTGTGAAGTGTAAAACACCCCCACTGTCCTCAGTAATATTAACACAGTGACAGAGAACACAGATTAATATTAACACACTCACTGACACACTGTGTGCATCATGACCCACAGTCAGATACACCCTGTGAAGTGTAAAACACCCCCACTGTCCTCAGGAATATTAACACACTGACAGAGAACACAGATTAATATTAACACACTCACTGACACACTGTGTATATCATGACTTACAGTCAGATACAACCTGTGAAGTGTAAAACACCCCCACTGTCGTCAGTATTATTAACACACTGACAGAGAACACAGATTAATATTAACACACTCACTGACACACTGTGTATATCATGACCCACAGTCAGATACACCCTGTGAAGTGTAAAACACCCCCACTGTCCTCAGTAATATTAACACACTGACGGAGAACACAGATTAATATTAACACACTCACTGACACACTGTGTATATCATGACTCACAGTCAGATACACCCTGTGAAGTGTAAAACACCCCCACTGTCCTCAGTAATATTAACACACTGACAGAGAACACAGATTAATATTAACACACTCACTGACACACTGTGTACATCATGACCCACAGTCAGATACACCCTGTGAAGTGCAAAACATCCCCACTGTCCTCAGGAATATTAGCACACTGACAGAGAACACAGATTAATATTAACACACTCACTGACACACTGTGTATATCATGACCCACAGTCAGATACACCCTGTGAAGTGTAAAACACCCCCACTGTCCTCAGGAATATTAACACACTGACAGAGAACACAGATTAATATTAACACACTCACTGACACACTGTGTATATCATGGCCCACAGTCAGATACACCCTGTGAAGTGTAAAACACCATCACCGTCCTCAGCAATATTAACACACTGACAGAGAACACAGATTAATATTAACACACTCACTGACACACTGTGTATATCATGACCCACAGTCAGATACACACTGTGAAGTGAAAAAAAAAACCCACTGTCCTCAGGAATATTAACACACTGACAGAGAACACAGATTAATATTAACACACTCACTGACACACTGTGTACATCATGACCCACCGTCAGATAGACCCTGTGAAGTGTAAAACACCATCACCGTCCTCAGCAATATTAAAACACTGACAGAGAACACAGATTAATATTAACACACTCACTGACACACTGTGTATATCATGACCCACAGTCAGAAACACCCTGTCAAGTGTAAAACACCCCAACTGTCCTCAGTAATTTTAACACACTGACAGAGAACACAGATTAATATTAACACACTCACTGACACACTGTGTACATCATGACCCACAGTCAGATACACCCTGTGAAGTGTAAAACACCATCACCATCCTCAGCAATATTAACACACTGACAGAGAACAGAGATAAATATTAACACACTCACTGACACACTGTGTACATCATGACCCACAGTGAGATACACCCTGTGAAGTGTAAAACACCCCCACTGTCCTCAGTAATACGAACACACTGTCAGAGAACACAGATTAATATTAACACACTCACTGACACACTGTGTATATCATGACTCACAGTCAGATACACCCTGTGAAGTGTAAAACACCCCCACTATCCTCAGTAATATTAACACACTGACAGAGAACACAGATTAATATTAACACACTCACTGACACACTGTGTACATCATGACCCACAGTCAGATACACCCTGTGAAGTGTAAAACATCCCCACTGTCCTCAGGAATATTAGCACACTGACAGAGAACACAGATTAATATTAACACACTCACTGACACACTGTGTATATCATGACCCACAGTCAGATACACCCTGTGAAGTGTAAAACACCCCCACTGTCCTCAGGAATATTAACACACTGACAGAGAACACAGATTAATATTAACACACTCACTGACACACTGTGTACATCATGACCCACAGTCAGATACACCCTGTGAAGTGAAAAAACACCCCCACTGTCCTCAGTAATATTAACACACTGACAGAGAACACAGATTAATATTAACACACTCACTGACACACTGTGTACATCATCACCCACAGTCAGATACACCCTGTGAAGTGTAAAACACCCCCACTGTCCTCAGTAATATTAACACACTGACAGAGAACACAGATTAATATTAACACACTCAATGACACACTGTGTATATCATGACCCACAGTCAGATACACCCTGTGAAGTGAAAAAAAAACCCCACTGTCCTCAGGAATATTAACACACTGACAGAGAACACAGATTAATATTAACACACTCACTGACACACTGTGTATATCATGACCCACAGTCAGATACACCCTGTGAAGTGTAAAACATCCCCACTGTCCTCAGTAATATTAACACACTGACAGAGAACACAGATTAATATTAACACACTCACTGACACACTGTGTATATCATGACCCACAGTCAGATACACCCTGTGAACTGTAAAACATTCCCACTGTCCTCAGTAATATTAACACACTAACAGAGTACACAGATTAATATTAACACACTCACTGACACACTGTGTACATCATGACCCACAGTCAGATACACCCTGTGAAGTGTAAAACACCCCCACTGTCCTCAGGAATATTAACACACTGACAGAGAACACAGATTAATATTAACACACTCACTGACACACTGTGTATATCATGACCCACAGTCAGATACACCCTGTGAAGTGTAAAACACCCCAACTGTCCTCAGTAATATTAACACACTGACAGAGAAAACAGATAAATATTACCACACTCACTGACACACTGTGTATATCATGACCCACAGTCAGATACACCCTGTGAAGTGTAAAACACCCCCACTGTCCTCAGGAATATTAACACACTGACAGAGAACACAGATTAATATTAACACAATCACTGACACACTGTGTACATCATGACCCACAGTCAGATAAACCCTGTGAAGTGTAAAACACCCCCACTGTCCTCAGTAATATTAACACACTGACAGAGAACACAGATTAATATTAACACACTCACTGACACGCTGTGTACATCATGACCCACAGTCAGATACACCCTGTAAAGTGTAAAACACCCCCACTGTCATCAGTAATATTAACACACTGACAGAGAACACAGATTAATATTAACACACTCACTGACACACTGTGTACATCATGACCCACAGTCAGATACACCCTGTGAAGTGTAAAACATCCCCACTGTCCTCAGTAATATTAACACATTGACAGAGAACACAGATTAATATTAACACACTCACTGACACACTGTGTACATCATGACCCACAGTCAGACACACCCTGTGAAGTGTAAAACACCCCCACTGTCCTCAGTAATATTAACACACTGACAGAGAACACAGATTAAAATTAACACACGCACTGACACACTGTGTACATCATGACCCACAGTCAGATACACCCTGTGAAGTGTAAAACACACCCACTGTCCTCAGTAATATTATCACACTGACAGAGAACACAGATTAATATTAACACACTCACTGACACATTGTGTATATCATGACCCACAGTCAGATACACCCTGTGAAGTGTAAAACACCCCCACTGTCCTCAGGAATATTAACACACTGACAGAGAACACAGATTAATATTAACACACTCACTGACACACTGTGTATATCATGACCCACAGTCAGATACACCCTGTGAAGTGTAAAACACCCCCACTGTCCTCAGGAATATTAACACACTGACAGAGAACAGAGATTAATATTAACACTCTCACTGACACACTGTGTACATCATGACCCACAGTTAGATACACCCTGTGAAGTGTAAAACACCCCCACTGTCCTCAGGAATATTAACACACTGACAGAGAACACAGATTAATATTAACACACTCACTGACACACTGTGTATATCATGACCCACAGTCAGATTCACCCTGTGAAGTGTAAAACACCCCCACTGTCCTCAGGAATATTAACACACTGACAGAGAACACAGATTAATATTAACACACTCACTGACACACTGTGTACATCATGACTCACAGTCAGATACACCCTGTGAAGTGTAAAACACCCCCACTGTCCTCAGGAATATTAACACACTGACAGAGAACACAGATTAATATTAACACACTCACTGACACACTGTGTATATCATGACCCACAGTCGGATACACCCTGTGAAGTGTAAAACACCCCCACTGTCCTCAGGAATATTAACACACTGACAGAGAACACAGATTAATATTAACACACTCACTGACACACTGTGTATATCATGACTCACAGTCAGATACACCCTGTGAAGTGTAAAACACCCCCACTGTCCTCAGTAATATTAACACACTGACAGAGAACACAGATTAATATTAACACACTCACTGACACACAGTGAAAATCATGACCCACAGTCAGATACACCCTGTGAAGTGTAAAACACCCCCACTGTCCTCAGGAATATTAACACAATGACAGAGAACACAGATTAATATTAACACACCCACTGACACACTGTGTATATCATGACCCACAGTCAGATACACCCTGTGAAGTGCAAAACACCCCCACTGTCCTCAGCAATATTAACACACTGACAGAGAACACAGATTAATATTAACACACTCACTGACACACTGTGTATATCATGACCCACAGTCAGATACACCCTGTGAAGTGAAAAAAAAACCCCACTGTCCTCAGGAATATTAACACACTGACAGAGAACACAGAATAATGTTAACACACTCACTGAAACACTGTGTACATCATGACCCACCGTCAGATACACCCTGTGAAGTGTAAAACACCATCACCGTCCTCAGCAATATTAACACACTGACAGAGAACACAGATTAATATTAACACACTCACTGACACACTGTGTATATCATGACCCACAGTCAGAAACACCCTGTGAAGTGTAAAACACCCCAACTGTCCTCAGTAATATTAACACACTGACAGAGAACACAGATTAATATTAACACACTCACTGACACACTGTGTACATCATGACCCACAGTCAGATACACCCTGTGAAGTGTAAAACACCATCACCGCCCTCAGCAATATTAACACACTGACAGAGAACACAGATAAAGATTAACACACTCACTGACACACTGTATACATCATGACCCACAGTCAGATACACCCTGTGAAGTGTAAAACACCCCCACTGTCCTCAGTAATATTAACACACTGACAGAGAACACAGATTAATATTAACACACTCACTGACACACTGTGTATATCAAGACTCACAGTCAGATACACCCTGTGAAGTGTAATACACCCCCACTGTCCTCAGTAATATTAACACACTGACAGAGAACACAGATTAATATTAACACACTCACTGAAACACTGTGTATATCATGACTCACAGTCAGATACACCCTGTGAAGTGTAAAACATCCCCACTGTCCTCAGTAATATTAACACACTGACAGAGAACACAGATTAATATTAACACACTCACTGACACACTGTGTACATCATCACCCACAGTCAGATACACCCTGTGAAGTGTAAAACACCCCCACTGTCCTCAGTAATATTAACACACTGACAGAGAACACAGATTAATATTAACACACTCACTGACACACTGTGTATATCATGACCCACAGTCAGATACACCCTGTGAAGTGTAAAACATCCCCACTGTCCTCAGTAATATTAACACACTGACAGAGAACACAGATTAATATTAACACATTCACTGACACACTGTGTATATCATGACCCACATCCAGATACACCCTGTGAAGTGTAAAACATTCCCACTGTCCTCAGTAATATTAACACACTGACAGAGTACACAGATTAATATTAACACACTCACTGACACACTGTGTACATCATGACCCACAGTCAGATACACCCTGTGTAGTGTAAAACACCCCCACTGTCCTCAGGAATATTAACACACTGAGAGAGAACACAGATTAATATTAACACACTCACTGACACACTGTGTATATCATGACCCACCGTCAGATACACCCTGTGAAGTGTAAAACACCATCACCGTCCTCAGCAATATTAACACACTGACAGAGAACACAGATTAATATTAACACACTCACTGACACACTGTGTATATCATGACCCACAGTCAGAAACACCCTGTGAAGTGTAAAACACCCCAACTGTCCTCAGTAATATTAACACACTGACAGAGAACACAGATTAATATTAACACACTCACTGACACACTGTGTACATCATGACCCACAGTCAGATACACCCTGTGAAGTGTAAAACACCCCCACTGTCCTCAGTAATATTAACACACTGACAGAGAACACAGATTAATATTAACACACTCACTGACACACTGTGTATATCAAGACTCACAGTCAGATACACCCTGTGAAGTGTAATACACCCCCACTGTCCTCAGTAATATTAACACACTGACAGAGAACACAGATTAATATTAACACACTCACTGAAACACTGTGTATATCATGACTCACAGTCAGATACACCCTGTGAAGTGTAAAACATCCCCACTGTCCTCAGTAATATTAACACACTGACAGAGAACACAGATTAATATTAACACACTCACTGACGCACTGTGTACATCATCACCCACAGTCAGATACACCCTGTGAAGTGTAAAACACCCCCACTGTCCTCAGTAATATTAACACACTGACAGAGAACACAGATTAATATTAACACACTCACTGACACACTGTGTATATCATGACCCACAGTCAGATACACCCTGTGAAGTGTAAAACATCCCCACTGTCCTCAGTAATATTAACACACTGACAGAGAACACAGATTAATATTAACACATTCACTGACACACTGTGTATATCATGACCCACATCCAGATACACCCTGTGAAGTGTAAAACATTCCCACTGTCCTCAGTAATATTAACACACTGACAGAGTACACAGATTAATATTAACACACTCACTGACACACTGTGTACATCATGACCCACAGTCAGATACACCCTGTGTAGTGTAAAACACCCCCACTGTCCTCAGGAATATTAACACACTGAGAGAGAACACAGATTAATATTAACACACTCACTGACACACTGTGTATATCATGACCCACAGTCAGATACACCCTGTGAATTGTAAATAACCCCAACTGTCCTCAGTAATATTAACACACTGACAGAGAACACAGATAAATATTAACACACTCACTGACACACTGTGTATATCATGACCCACAGTCAGATACACCCTGTGAAGTGTAAAACACCCCCACTGTCCTCAGGAATATTAACACACTGACAGAGAACACAGATTAATATTAACACACTCACTGACACAATGTGTATAGCATGACCCACAGTCAGATAAACCCTGTGAAGTGTAAAACACCCCCACTGTCCTCAGTAATATTATCACACTGACAGAGAACACAGACTAATATTAACACACTCACTGACACACTGTGTACATCATGACCCACAGTCAGATACACCCTGTTAAATGTAAAACACCCCCACTGTCCTCAGTAATATTAACACACTGACAGAGAACACAGATTAATATTAACACAATCACTGACACACTGTGTACATCATGACCCACAGTCAGATACACCCTGTGAAGTGTAAAATATCCCCACTGTCCTCAGTAATATTAATACACTGACAGAGAACACAGATTAATATTAACACACTCGCTGACACACTGTGTAAATCATGACCCACAGTCAGACACACCCTGTGAAGTGTAAAACACCCCCACTGTCCTCAGTAATATTAACACACTGACAGAGAACACAGATTAATATTAACACACTCACTGACACACTGTGTACATCATGACCCACAGTCAGATACACCCTGTGAAGTGTAAAACACCCCCACTGTCCTCAGGAATATTAACACACTGACAGAGAACACAGATTAATATTAACACACTCACTGACACACTGTGTATATCATGACTCACAGTCAGATACACCCTGTGAAGTGTAAAACACCCCCACTGTCCTCAGGAATATTAACACAATGACAGAGAACACAGATTAATATTACCACACCCACTGACACACTGTGTATATCATGACCCACAGTCAGATACACCCTGTGAAGTGTAAAACACCCCCACTGTCCTCAGCAATATTAACACACTGACAGAGAACACAGATTAATATTAACACACTCACTGACACACTGTGTATATCATGACCCACAGTCAGATACACCCTGTGAAGTGAAAAAAAAACCCCACTGTCCTCAGGAATATTAACACACTGACAGAGAACACAGAATAATATTAACACACTCACTGACACACGGTGTACATCATGACCCACCGTCAGATACACCCTGTGAAGTGTAAAACACCATCACCGTCCTCAGCAATATTAACACACTGACAGAGAACACAGATTAATATTAACACACTCACTGACACACTGTGTATATCATGACCCACAGTCAGAAACACCCTGTGAAGTGTAAAACACCCCAACTGTCCTCAGTAATATTAACACACTGACAGAGAACACAGAATAATATTAACACACTCACTGACACACGGTGTACATCATGACCCACCGTCAGATACACCCTGTGAAGTGTAAAACACCATCACCGTCCTCAGCAATATTAACACACTGACAGAGAACACAGATTAATATTAACACACTCACTGACACACTGTGTATATCATGACCCACAGTCAGAAACACCCTGTGAAGTGTAAAACACCCCAACTGTCCTCAGTAATATTAACACACTGACAGAGAACACAGATTAATATTAACACACTCACTGACACACTGTGTACATCATGACCCACAGTCAGATACACCCTGTGAAGTGTAAAACACCATCACCGCCCTCAGCAATATTAACACACTGACAGAGAACACAGATAAATATTAACACACTCACTGACACACTGTGTACATCATGACCCACAGTCAGATACACCCTGTGAAGTGTAAAACACCCCCACTGTCCTCAGTAATATTAACACACTGACAGAGAACACAGATTAATATTAACACACTCACTGACACACTGTGTATATCAAGACTCACAGTCAGATACACCCTGTGAAGTGTAATACACCCCCACTGTCCTCAGTAATATTAACACACTGACAGAGAACACAGATTAATATTAACACACTCACTGAAACACTGTGTATATCATGACTCACAGTCAGATACACCCTGTGACGTGTAAAACATCCCCACTGTCCTCAGTAATATTAACACACTGACAGAGAACACAGATTAATATTAACACACTCACTGACACACTGTGTACATCATCACCCACAGTCAGATACACCCTGTGAAGTGTAAAACACCCCCACTGTCCTCAGTAATATTAACACACTGACAGAGAACACAGATTAATATTAACACACTCACTGACACACTGTGTATATCATGACCCACAGTCAGATACACACTGTGAAGTGTAAAACATCCCCACTGTCCTCAGTAATATTAACACACTGACAGAGAACACAGATTAATATTAACACACTCACTGACACACTGTGTATATCATGACCCACAGCCAGATACACCCTGTGAAGTGTAAAACATTCCCACTGTCCTCAGTAATATTAACACACTGACAGAGTACACCGATTAATATTAACACACTCACTGACACACTGTGTACATCATGACCCACAGTCAGATACACCCTGTGTAGTGTAAAACACCCCCACTGTCCTCAGGTATATTAACACACTGACAGAGAACACAGATTAATATTAACACACTCACTGACACACTGTGTATATCATGACCCACAGTCAGATCCACCCTGTGAATTGTAAATAACCCCAACTGTCCTCAGTAATATTAACACACTGACAGAGAACACAGATAAATATTAACACACTCACTGACACACTGTGTATATCATGACCCACAGTCAGATACACCCTGTGAAGTGTAAAACACCCCCACTGTCCTCAGGAATATTAACACACTGACAGAGAACACAGATTAATATTAACACACTCACTGACACACTGTGTATAGCATGACCCACAGTCAGATAAACCCTGTGAAGTGTAAAACACACCCACTGTCCTCAGTAATATTAACACACTGACAGAGAACACAGACTAATATTAACACACTCACTGACACACTGTGTACATCATGACCCACAGTCAGATACACCCTGTTAAATGTAAAAAACCACCACTGTCCTCAGTAATATTAACACACTGACAGAGAACACAGATTAATATTAACACACTCACTGACACACTGTGTACATCATGACCCACAGTCAGATACACCCTGTGAAGTGTAAAACATCCCCACTGTCCTCAGTAATATTAACACACTGACAGAGAACACAGATTAATATTAACACACTCGCTGACACACTGTGTAAATCATGACCCACAGTCAGACACACCCTGTGAAGTGTAAAACACCCCCACTGTCCTCAGTAATATTAACACACTGACAGAGAACACAGATTAATATTAACACACTCACTGACACACTGTGTACATCATGACCCACAGTCAGATACACCCTGTGAAGTATAAAACACCCCCACTGTCCTCAGGAATATTAACACACTGACAGAGAACACAGATTAATATTAACACACTCACTGACACACTGTGTATATCATGACTCACAGTCAGATACACCCTGTGAAGTGTAAAACATCCCCACTGTCCTCAGTAATATTAACACACTGACAGAGAACACAGATTAATATTAACACACTCGCTGACACACTGTGTAAATCATGACCCACAGTCAGACACACCCTGTGAAGTGTAAAACACCCCCACTGTCCTCAGTAATATTAACACACTGACAGAGAACACAGATTAATATTAACACACTCACTGACACACTGTGTACATCATGACCCACAGTCAGATACACCCTGTGAAGTGTAAAACACCCCCACTGTCCTCAGGAATATTAACACACTGACAGAGAACACAGATTAATATTAACACACTCACTGACACACTGTGTATATCATGACTCACAGTCAGATACACCCTGTGAAGTGTAAAACACCCCCACTGTCGTCAGTAATATTAACACACTGACAGAGAACACAGAATAATATTAACACACTCACTGACACACGGTGTACATCATGACCCACCGTCAGATACACCCTGTGAAGTGTAAAACACCATCACCGTCCTCAGCAATAATAACACACTGACAGAGAACACAGATTAATATTAACACACTCACTGACACACTGTGTATATCATGACCCACAGTCAGAAACACCCTGTGAAGTGTAAAACACCCCAACTGTCCTCAGTAATATTAACACACTGACAGAGAACACAGATTAATATTAACACACTCACTGACACACTGTGTACATCATGACCCACAGTCAGATACACCCTGTGAAGTGTAAAACACCATCACCGCCCTCAGCAATATTAACACACTGACAGAGAACACAGATAAATATTAACACACTCACTGACACACTGTGTACATCATGACCACAGTCAGATACACCCTGTGAAGTGTAAAACACCCCCACTGTCCTCAGTAATATTAACACACTGACAGAGAACACAGATTAATATTAACACACTCACTGACACACTGTGTATATCAAGACTCACAGTCAGATACACCCTGTGAAGTGTAATACACCCCCACTGTCCTCAGTAATATTAACACACTGACAGAGAACACAGATTAATATTAACACACTCACTGAAACACTGTGTATATCATGACTCACAGTCAGATACACCCTGTGAAGTGTAAAAAATCCCCACTGTCCTCAGTAATATTAACACACTGACAGAGAACACAGATTAATATTAACACACTCACTGACACACTGTGTACATCATCACCCACAGTCAGATACACCCTGTGAAGTGTAAAACACCCCCACTGTCCTCAGTAATATTAACACACTGACAGAGAACACAGATTAATATTAACACACTCACTGACACACTGTGTATATCATGACCCACAGTCAGATACACACTGTGAAGTGTAAAACATCCCCACTGTCCTCAGTAATATTAACACACTGACAGAGAACACAGATTAATATTAACACACTCACTGACACACTGTGTATATCATGACCCACAGCCAGATACACCCTGTGAAGTGTAAAACATTCCCACTGTCCTCAGTAATATTAACACACTGACAGAGTACACCGATTAATATTAACACACTCACTGACACACTGTGTACATCATGACCCACAGTCAGATACACCCTGTGTAGTGTAAAACACCCCCACTGTCCTCAGGTATATTAACACACTGACAGAGAACACAGATTAATATTAACACACTCACTGGCACACTGTGTATATCATGACCCACAGTCAGATACACCCTGTGAATTGTAAATAACCCCAACTGTCCTCAGTAATATTAACACACTGACAGAGAACACAGATAAATATTAACACACTCACTGACACACTGTGTATATCATGACCCACAGTCAGATACACCCTGTGAAGTGTAAAACACCCCCACTGTCCTCAGGAATATTAACACACTGACAGAGAACACAGATTAATATTAACACACTCACTGACACACTGTGTATAGCATGACCCACAGTCAGATAAACCCTGTGAAGTGTAAAACACACCCACTGTCCTCAGTAATATTAACACACTGACAGAGAACACAGACTAATATTAACACACTCACTGACACACTGTGTACATCATGACCCACAGTCAGATACACCCTGTTAAATGTAAAACACCACCACTGTCCTCAGTAATATTAACACACTGACAGAGAACACAGATTAATATTAACACACTCACTGACACACTGTGTACATCATGACCCACAGTCAGATACACCCTGTGAAGTGTAAAACATCCCCACTGTCCTCAGTAATATTAACACACTGACAGAGAACACAGATTAATATTAACACACTCGCTGACACACTGTGTAAATCATGACCCACAGTCAGACACACCCTGTGAAGTGTAAAACACCCCCACTGTCCTCAGTAATATTAACACACTGACAGAGAACACAGATTAATATTAACACACTCACTGACACACTGTGTACATCATGACCCACAGTCAGATACACCCTGTGAAGTGTAAAACACCCCCACTGTCCTCAGGAATATTAACACACTGACAGAGAACACAGATTAATATTAACACACTCACTGACACACTGTGTATATCATGACTCACAGTCAGATACACCCTGTGAAGTGTAAAACACCCCCACTGTCGTCAGTAATATTAACACACTGACAGAGAACACAGATTAATATTAACACACTCACTGACACACTGTGTATATCATGACCCACAGTCAGATACACCCTGTGAAGTGTAAAACACCCCCACTGTCCTCAGTAATATTAACACACTGACGGAGAACACAGATTAATATTAACACACTCACTGACACACTGTGTACATCATGACCCACAGTCAGATACACCCTGTGAAATGTAAAACACCCCCACTGTCCTCAGTAATATTAACACACTGACAGAGAACACAGATTAATATTAACACACTCACTGACACACTGTGTATATCATGACCCACAGTCAGATACACCCTGTGAAGTGTAAAACACCCCCACTGTCCTCAGGAATATTAACACACTGACAGAGAACACAGATTAATATTAACACACTCACTGACACACTGTGTATATCATGACCAACAGTCAGATAAACCCTGTGAAGTGTAAAACACCCCCACTGTCCTCAGTAATATTAACACACTGACAGAGAACACAGATTAATATTAACACACTCACTGACACACTGTGTATATCATGACCCACAGTCAGATACACCCTGTGAAGTGTAAAACATCCCCACTGTCCTCAGGAATATTAGCACACTGACAGAGAACACAGATTAATATTAACACACTCACTAACACACTGTGCACATCATGACCCACAGTCAGATACACCCTGTGAAGTGAAAAAAAAAACCCACTGTCCTCAGGAATATTAACACACTGACAGAGAACACAGATTAATATTAACACACTCACTGACACACTGTGTACATCATGACCCACAGTCAGATACACCCTGTGAAGTGTAAAACACCCCCACTGTCCTCAGTAATATTAACACACTGACAGAGAACACAGATTAATATTAACACACTCACTGACACACTGTGTATATCAAGACTCACAGTCAGATACACCCTGTGAAGTGTAAAACACCCCCACTGTCCTCAGTAATATTAACACACTGACAGAGAACACAGATTAATATTAACACACTCACTGAAACACTGTGTATATCATGACTCACAGTCAGATACACCCTGTGAAGTGTAAAACATCCCCACTGTCCTCAGTAATATTAACACACTGACAGAGAACACAGATTAATATTAACACACTCACTGACACACTGTGTATATCATGACCCACAGCCAGATACACCCTGTGAAGTGTAAAACATTCCCACTGTCCTCAGTAATATTAACACACTGACAGAGTACACAGATTAATATTTACACACTCACTGACACACTGTGTACATCATGACCCACAGTCAGATACACCCTGTGTAGTGTAAAACACCCCCACTGTCCTCAGGAATATTAACACACTGACAGAGAACACAGATTAATATTAACACACTCACTGACACACTGTGTATATCATGACCCACTGTCAGATACACCCTGTGAAGTGTAAATAACCCCAACTGTCCTCAGTAATATTAACACACTGACAGAGAACACAGATAAATATTAACACACTCACTGACACACTGTGTATATCATGACCCACAGTCAGATACACCCTGTGAAGTGTAAAACAAACCCACTGTCCTCAGGAATATTAACACACTGACAGAGAACACAGATTAATATTAACACACTCACTGACACACTGTGTATAGCATGACCCACAGTCAGATACACCCTGTGAAGTGTAAATAACCCCAACTGTCCTCAGTAATATTAACACACTGACAGAGAACACAGATTAATATGAACACACTCACTGACACACTGTGTACATCATGACCCACAGTCAGATACACCCTGTTAAATGTAAAACACCCCCACTGTCCTCAGTAATATTAACACACTGACAGAGAACACAGATTAATATTAACACACTCACTGACACACTGTGTACATCATGACCCACAGTCAGATACACCCTGTGAAGTGTAAAACATCCCCACTGTCCTCAGTAATATTAACACACTGACAGAGAACACAGATTAATATTAACACACTCGCTGACACACTGCGTAAATCAAGACCCACAGTCAGACACACCCTGTGAAGTGTAAAACACCCCCACTGTCCTCAGTAATATTAACACACTGACAGAGAACACAGATTAATATTAACACACTCACTGACACACTGTGTACATCATGACCCACAGTCAGATACACCCTGTGAAGTGTAAAACACCCCCACTGTCCTCAGGAATATTAACACACTGACAGAGAACACAGATTAATATTAACACACTCACTGACACACTGTGTATATCATGACTCACAGTCAGATACACCCTGTGAAGTGTAAAACACCCCCACTGTCGTCAGTAATATTAACACACTGACAGAGAACACAGATTAATATTAACACACTCACTGACACACTGTGTATATCATGACCCACAGTCAGATACACCCTGTGAAGTGTAAAACACCCCCACTGTCCTCAGTAATATTAACACACTGACGGAGAACACAGATTAATATTAACACACTCACTGACACACTGTGTACATCATGACCCACAGTCAGATACACCCTGTGAAGTGTAAAACACCCCCACTGTCCTCAGTAATATTAACACACTGACAGAGAACACAGATTAATATTAACACACTCACTGACACACTGTGTCTATCATGACCCACAGTCAGATACACCCTGTGAAGTGTAAAACACCCCCACTGTCCTCAGGAATATTAACACACTGACAGAGAACACAGATTAATATTAACACACTCACTGACACACTGTGTATATCATGACCAACAGTCAGATAAACCCTGTGAAGTGTAAAACACCCCCACTGTCCTCAGTAATATTAACACACTGACAGAGAACACAGATTAATATTAACACACTCAATGACACACTGTGTATATCATGACCCACAGTCAGATACACCCTGTGAAGTGTAAAACATCCCCACTGTCCTCAGGAATATTAGCACACTGACAGAGAACACAGATTAATATTAACACACTCACTGACACACTGTGTACATCATGCCCACCGTCAGATACACCCTGTGAATTTAAAAATAAAACCCCACTGTCCTCAGGAATATTAACACACTGACAGAGAAAACAGATTAATATTAACACACTCACTGACACACTGTGTACATCATGCCCACCGTCAGATACACCCTGTGAAGTGTAAAACACCATCACCGTCCGCAGCAATATTAACACACTGACAGAGAACACAGATTAATATTAACACACTCACTGACACACTGTGTATATCATGACCCACAGTCAGATACACCCTGTGAAGTGAAAAAAAACCCCACTGTCCTCAGGAATATTAACACACTGACAGAGAACACAGATTAATATTAACACACTCACTGACACACTGTGTACATCATGACCCAACGTCAGATACACCCTGTGAAGTGTAAAACACCATCACCGTCCTCAGCAATATTAACACACTGACAGAGAACACAGATTAATATTAACACACTCACTGACACACTGTGTATATCATGACCCACAGTCAGAAACACCCTGTGAAGTGTAAAACACCCCAACTGTCCTCAGTAATTTTAACACACTGACAGAGAACACAGATTAATATTAACACACTCACTGACACACTGTGTACATCATGACCCACAGTCAGATACACCCTGTGAAGTGTAAAACACCATGACCGTCCTCAGCAATATTAACACACTGACAGAGAACACAGATTAATATTAACACACTCACTGACACACTGTGTATATCATGACCCACAGTCAGAAACACCATGTGAAGTGTAAAACACCCCAACTGTCCTCAGTAATTTTAACACACTGACAGAGAACACAGATTAATATTAACACACTCACTGACACACTGTGTACATCATGACCCACAGTCAGATACACCCTGTGAAGTGTAAAACACCCCCACTGTCCTCAGTAATATGAACACACTGACAGAGAACACAGATTAATATTAACACACTCACTGACACACTGTGTATATCATGACTCACAGTCAGATACACCCTGTGAAGTGTAAAACACCCCCACTGTCCTCAGTAATATTAACACACTGACAGAGAACACAGATTAATATTAACACACTCACTGACACACTGTGTACATCATGACCCACAGTCAGATACACCCTGTGAAGTGTAAAACATCCCCACTGTCCTCAGGAATATTAGCACACTGACAGAGAACACAGATTAATATTAACACACTCACTGACACACTGTGTATATCATGACCCACAGTCAGATACACCCTGTGAAGTGTAAAACACCCCCACTGTCCTCAGGAATATTAACACACTGACAGAGAACACAGATTAATATTAACACACTCACTGACACACTGTGTTTATCATGACCCACAGTCAGATACACCCTGTGAAGTGTAAAACACCATCACCGTCCTCAGCAATATTAACACACTGACAGAGAACACAGATTAATATTAACACACTCACTGACACACTGTGTATATCATGACCCACAGTCAGATACACCCTGTGAAGTGAAAAAAAAACCCACTGTCCTCAGGAATATTAACACACTGACAGAGAACACAGATTAATATTAACACACTCACTGACACACTGTGTATATCATGACCCACAGTCAGAAACACCCTGTGAAGTGTAAAACACCCCAACTGTCCTCAGTAATTTTAACACACTGACAGAGAACACAGATTAATATTAACACACTCACTGACACACTGTGTACATCATGACCCACAGTCAGATACACCCTGTGAAGTGTAAAACACCATCACCGTCCTCAGCAATATTAACACACTGACAGAGAACACAGATAAATATTAACACACTCACTGACACAATGTGTACATCATGACCCACAGTCAGATACACCCTGTGAAGTGTAAAACACCCCCACTGTCCTCAGTAATATGAACACACTGACAGAGAACACAGATTAATATTAATACACTCACTGACACACTGTGTATATCATGACTCACAGTCAGATACACCCTGTGAAGTGTAAAACACCCCCACTGTCATCAGTAATATTAACACACTGACAGAGAACACAGATTAATATTAACACACTCACTGACACACTGTGTACATCATGACCCACAGTCAGATACACCCTGTGAAGTGTAAAACATCCCCACTGTCCTCAGGAATATTAGCACACTGACAGAGAACACAGATTAATATTAACACACTCACTGACACACTGTGCATATCATGACCCACAGTCAGATACACCCTGTGAAGTGTAAAACACCCCCACTGTCCTCAGGAATATTAACACACTGACAGAGAACACAGATTAATATTAACACACTCACTGACACACTGTGTACATCATGACCCACAGTCAGATACACCCTGTGAAGTGAAAAAAAAAACCCCACTGTCCTCAGGAATATTAACACACTGACAGAGAACACAGATTAATATTAACACACTCACTGACACACTGTGTATATCATGACCCACAGTCAGATACACCCTGTGAAGTGTAAAACACCCCAACTGCCCTCAGTAATATTAACACACTGACAGAGAACACAGATAAATATTAACACACTCACTGACACACTGTGTATATCATGACCCACAGTCAGATGCACCCTGTGAAGTGTAAAACACCCCCACTGTCCTCAGGAATATTAACACACTGACAGAGAACACAGATTAATATTAACACACTCACTGACACACTGTGTACATCATGACCCACAGTCAGATAAACCCTGTGAAGTGTAAAACACCCCCACTGTCCTCAGTAATATTAACACACTGACAGAGAACACAGATTAATATTAACACACTCACTGACACGCTGTGTACATCATGACCCACAGTCAGATACACCCTGTGAAGTGTAAAACACCCCCACTGTCCTCAGTAATATTAACACACTGACAGAGAACACAGCTTAATATTAACACACTCACTGACACACTGTGTACATCATGACCCACAGTCAGATACACCCTGTGAAGTGTAAAACATCCCCACTGTCCTCAGTAATATTAACACACTGACAGAGAACACAGATTAATATTAACACACTCACTGACACAATGTGTACATCATGACCCACAGTCAGACACACCCTGTGAAGTGTAAAACACCCCCACTGTCCTCAGTAATATTAACACACTGACAGAGAACACAGATTAATATTAACACACGCACTGACACACTGTGTACATCATGACCCACAGTCAGATACACCCTGTGAAGTGTAAAACACACCTACTGTCCTCAGTAATATTAACACACTGACAGAGAACACAGATTAATATTAACACACTCACTGACACATTGTGTATATCATGACCCACAGTCAGATAGACCCTGTGAAGTGTATAACACCCCCACTGTCCTCAGGAATATTAACACACTGACAGAGAACACAGATTAATATTAACACACTCACTGACACGCTGTGTACATCATGACCCACAGTCAGATACACCCTGTGAAGTGTAAAACACCCCCACTGTCCTCAGTAATATTAACACACTGACAGAGAACAGAGATTAATATTAACACACTCACTGACACACTGTGTACATCATGACCCACAGTCAGACACACCCTGTGAAGTGTAAAACACCCCCACTGTCCTCAGTAATATTAACACACTGACAGAGAACACAGATTAATATTAACACACGCACTGACACACTGTGTACATCATGACCCACAGTCAGATACACCCTGTGAAGTGTAAAACACACCCACTGTCCTCAGTAATATTAACACACTGACAGAGAACACAGATTAATATTAACACACTCACTGACACATTGTGTATATCATGACCCACAGTCAGATACACCCTGTGAAGTGTATAACACCCCCACTGTCCTCAGGAATATTAACACACTGACAGAGAACACAGATTAATATTAACACACTCACTGACACACTGTGTATATCATGACCCACAGTCAGATACACCCTGTGAAGTGTAAAACACGCCCACTGTCCTCAGGAATATTAACACACTGACAGAGAACACAGATTAATATTAACACTCTCACTGACACACTGTGTACATCATGACCCACAGTTAGATACACCCTGTGAAGTGTAAAACACCCCCACTGTCCTCAGTAATATTAACACACTGACAGAGAACACAGATTAATATTAACACACTCACTGACACACTGTGTACATCATGACCCACAGTCAGATTCACCCTGTGAAGTGTAAAACACCCCCACTGTCCTCAGGAATATTAACACACTGACAGAGAACACAGATTAATATTAACACACTCACTGACACACTGTGTATATCATGACCCACAGTTAGATACACCCTGTGAAGTGTAAAACACCCCCACTGTCCTCAGTAATATTAACACACTGACAGAGAACACAGATTAATATTAACACACTCACTGACACACTGTGTATATCATGACCCACAGTTAGATACACCCGGTGAAGTGTAAAACACCCCCACTGTCCTCAGTAATATTAACACACTGACAGAGAACACAGATTAATATTAACACACTCACTGACACACTGTGTCTTTCATGACCCACAGTCAGATACACCCTGTGAAGTGTAAAACACCCCCACTGTCCTCAGGAATATTAACACACTGACAGAGAACACAGATTAATATTATCACACTCACTGACACACTGTGTATATCATGACCCACAGTCAGATACACCCTGTGAAGTGTAAAACACCCCCACTGTCCTCAGCAATATTAACACACTGACAGAGAACACAGATTAATATTAACACACTCACTGACACACTGTGTACATCATGACCCACAGTCAGATACACCCTGTGAAGTGTAAAACACCCCCACTGTCCTCAGGAATATTAACACACTGACAGAGAACACAGATTAATATTAACACACTCACTGACACACTGTGTATATCATGACCCACAGTCGGATACACCCTGTGAAGTGTAAAACACCCCCACTGTCCTCAGGAATATTAACACACTGACAGAGAACACAGATTAATATTAACACACTCACTGACACACTGTGTATATCATGACTCACAGTCAGATACACCCTGTGAAGTGTAAAAAACCCCCACTGTCCTCAGTAATATTAACACACTGACAGAGAACACAGATTAATATTAACACACTCACTGACACACTGTGAAAATCATGACCCACAGTCAGATACACCCTGTGAAGTGTAAAACACCCCCACTGTCCTCAGGAATATTAACACACTGACAGAGAACACAGATTATTATTAACACACACACTGACACACTGTGTATATCATGACCCACAGTCAGATACACCCTGTGAAGTGTAAAACACCCCCACTGTCCTCAGGAATATTAACACACTGACAGAGAACACAGATTAATATTAACACACTCACTGACACACTGTGTATATCATGACCCAGAGTCAGATACACCCTGTGAAGTGTAAAACATCCCCACTGTCCTCAGTAATATTAACACAATGACAGAGAACACAGATTAATATTAACACACTCACTGACACACTGTGTACATCATGACCCACAGTCAGATACACTCTGTGAAGTGTAAAACATCCCCACTGTCCTCAGCAATATTAACACACTGACAGAGAACACAGATTAATATTAACACACTCACTGACACACTGTGTATATCATGACCCACAGTCAGATACACCCTGTGAAGTGTAAAACACCCCCACTGTCCTCAGGAATATTAACACACTGACAGAGAACACAGATTAATATTAACACACTCACTGACACACTGTGTATATCATGACCCACAGTCAGATACACCCTGTGAAGGGTAAAACACCCCCACTGTCCTCAGCAATATTAACACACTGACAGAGAACACAGATTAATATTAACACACTCACTGACACACTGTGTACATCATGACCCACAGTCAGATACACCCTGTGAAGTGTAAAACACCCCCACTGTCCTCAGGAATATTAACACACTGACAGAGAACACAGATTAATATTAACACACTCACTGACACACTGTGTATATCATGACCCACAGTCGGATACACCCTGTGAAGTGTAAAACAGCCCCACTGTCCTCAGGAATATTAACACACAGACAGAGAACACAGATTAATATTAACACACTCACTGACACACTGTGTATATCATGACTCACAGTCAGATACACCCTGTGAAGTGTAAAACACCCCCACTGTCCTCAGTGATATTAACACACTGACAGAGAACACAGATTAATATTAACACACTCACTGACACACTGTGAAAATAATGACCCACAGTCAGATACACCCTGTGAAGTGTAAAACACCCCCACTGTCCTCAGGAATATTAACACACTGACAGAGAACACAGATTAATATTAACACACACACTGACACACTGTGTATATCATGACCCACAGTCAGATACATCCTGTGAAGTGTAAAACACCCCCACTGTCCTCAGGAATATTAACACACTGACAGAGAACACAGATTAATATTAACACACTCACTGACACACTGTGTATATCATGACCCAGAGTCAGATACACCCTGTGAAGTGTAAAACATCCCCACTGTCCTCAGTAATATTAACACAATGACAGAGAACACAGATTAATATTAACACACTCACTGACACACTGTGTACATCATGACCCACAGTCAGATACACCCTGTGAAGTGTAAAACATCCCCACTGTCCTCAGCAATATTAACACACTGACAGAGAACACAGATTAATATTAACACACTCACTGACACACTGTGTATATCATGACCCACAGTCAGATACACCCTGTGAAGTGTAAAACATCCCCACTGTCCTCAGGAATATTAACACACTGACAGAGAACACAGTTTAATATTAACACACTCACTGACACACTGTGTATATCATGACCCACAGTCAGATCCACCCTGTGAAGTGCAAAACATCCCCACTGTCCTCAGGAATATTAACACACAGACAGAGAGCACAGATTAATATTAACACACTCACTGACACACTGCGTACATCATGACCCACAGTCAGATACACCCTGTGAAGTGTAAAACACCATCACCGTCCTCAGCAATATTAACACACTGACAGAGAACACAGATTAATATTAACACACTCACTGACACACTGTGTATATCATGACTCACTGTCAGATACACCCTGTGAAGTGTAAAACACCCCCACTGTCCTCAGTAATATTAACACGCTGACAGAGAACACAGATTAATATTAACACACTCACTGACACACTGTGTATATCATGACCCACAGTCAGATACACCCTGTGAAGTGTAAAACACCCCAACTGTCCTCAGTAATATTAACACACTGACAGAGAACACAGATTAATATTAACACACTCACTGACACACTGTGTCTATCATGACCCACAGTCAGATACACCCTGTGAAGTGTAAAACACCATCACCGTCCTCAGCAATATTAACACACTGACAGAGAACACAGATTAATATTAACACACTCACTGACACAATGTGTACATCATGACCCACAGTCAGATACACCCTGTGAAGTGTAAAACACCCCCACTGTCCTCAGTAATATTAACACACTGACAGAGAACACAGATTAATATTAACACACTCACTGACACACTGTGTATATCATGACTCACAGTCAGATACACCCTGTGAAGTGTAAAACATCCCCACTGTCCTCAGGAATATTAGCACACTGACAGAGAACACAGATTAATATTAACACACTCACTGACACACTGTGTACATCATGACCCACAGTCAGATACACCCTGTGAAGTGTAAAACACCCCCACTGTCCTCAGCAATATTAACACACTGACAGAGAACACAGATTAATATTAACACACTCACTGACACACTGTGTACATCATGACCCACAGTCAGATACACCCTGTGAAGTGTAAAACACCCCCACTGTCCTCAGGAATATTAACACCTGAAAGAGAACACAGATTAATATTAACACACTCACTGACACACTGTGTATATCATGACCCACAGTCAGATACACCCTGTGAAGTGAAAAAAAAAACCACTGTCCCCAGGAATATTAACACACTGACAGAGAACACAGATTAATATTAACACACTCACTGACACACTGTGTACATCATGACCCACAGTCAGATACACCCTGTGAAGTGTAAAACACCATCACCGTCCTCAGTAATATTAACACACTGACAGAGAACACAGATTAATATTAACACACTCACTGACACACTGTGTATATCATGACTCACAGTCAGATACACCCTGTGAAGTGCAAAACACCCCCACTGTCCTCAGTAATATTAACACACTGACAGAGAACACAGATTAATATTAACACACTCACTGACACACTGTGTATATCATGATCCACAGTCAGATACACCCTGTGAAGTGTAAAACACCCCCACTGTCCTCAGTAATATTAACACACTGACAGAGAACACAGATTAATATTAACACACTCACTGACACAATGTGTATATCATGACCCACAGTCAGATACACCCTGTGAAGTGTAAAACACCCCCACTGTCCTCAGGAATATTAACACACTGACAGAGAACACAGATTAATATTAACACACTCACTGACACACTGTGTATATCATGATCCACAGTCAGATACACCCTGTGAAGTGTAAAACACCCCCACTGTCCTCAGTAATATTAACACACTGACAGAGAACACAGATTAATATTAACACACTCACTGACACACTGTGTATATCATGACCCACAGTCAGATACACCCTGTGAAGTGTAAAACACCCCCACTGTCCTCAGTAATATTAACACACTGACAGAGAACACAGATTAATATTAACACACTCACTGACACAATGTGTATATCATGACCCACAGTCAGATAGACCCTGTGAAGTGTAAAACACCCCCACTGTCCTCAGGAATATTAACACCTGAAAGAGAACACAGATTAATATTAACACACTCACTGACACACTGTGTATATCATGACCCACAGTCAGATACACCCTGTGAAGTGAAAAAAAAAACCACTGTCCCCAGGAATATTAACACACTGACAGAGAACACAGATTAATATTAACACACTCACTGACACATTGTGTACATCATGACCCACAGTCAGATACACCCTGTGAAGTGTAAAACACCATCACCGTCCTCAGTAATATTAACACACTGACAGAGAACACAGATTAATATTAACACACTCACTGACACACTGTGTATATCATGACTCACAGTCAGATACACCCTGTGAAGTGCAAAACACCCCCACTGTCCTCAGTAATATTAACACACTGACAGAGAACACAGATTAATATTAACACACTCACTGACACACTGTGTATATCATGATCCACAGTCAGATACACCCTGTGAAGTGTAAAACACCCTCACTGTCCTCAGTAATATTAACACACTGACAGAGAACACAGATTAATATTAACACACTCACTGACACAATGTGTATATCATGACCCACAGTCAGATACACCCTGTGAAGTGTAAAACACCCCCACTGTCCTCAGGAATATTAACACACTGACAGAGAACACAGATTAATATTAACACACTCACTGACACACTGTGTATATCATGATCCACAGTCAGATACACCCTGTGAAGTGTAAAACACCCCCACTGTCCTCAGTAATATTAACACACTGACAGAGAACACAGATTAATATTAACACACTCACTGACACACTGTGTATATCATGACCCACAGTCAGATACACCCTGTGAAGTGTAAAACACCCCCACTGTCCTCAGTAATATTAACACACTGACAGAGAACACAGATTAATATTAACACACTCACTGACACAATGTGTATATCATGACCCACAGTCAGATAGACCCTGTGAAGTGTAAAACACCCCCACTGTCCTCAGTAATATTAACACACTGACAGAGAACACAGATTAATATTAACACACTCACTGACACACTGTGTATATCATGACCCACAGTCAGATACACCCTGTGAAGTGTAAAACACCCACACTGTCCTCAGGAATATTAACACACTGACAGAGAACACAGATTAATATTAACACAGTCACTGACACACTGTGTACATCATGACCCACAGTCAGATACACCCTGTGAAGTGTAAAACAGCCCCACTGTCCTCAGTAATATTAACACACTGACAGAGAACACAGATTAATATTAACACACTCACTGACACACTGTGTATATCATGACCCACAGTCAGATACACCCTGTGAAGTGTAAAACACCCCCACTGTCCTCAGGAATATTAACACACAGACAGAGAACACAGATTAATATTAACACACTCACTGACACACTGTGTATATCATGACCCGCAGTCAGATACACCCTGTGAAGTGTAAAACACCCCCACTGTCCTCAGGAATATTAACACACTGACAGAGAACACAGATTAATATTAACACACTCACTGACACACTGTGTATATCATGACCCACAGTCAGATACACCCTGTGAAGTGTAAAACACCCCCACTGTCCTCAGCAATATTAACACACTGACAGAGAACACAGAAAGTAATATTAACACACGCACTGACACACTGTGCACATCATGACCCACAGTCAGATACACCCTGTGAAGTGAAAAAAAAACCCCACTGTCCTCAGGAATATTAACACACTGACAGAGAACACAGATTAATATTAACACACTCACTGACACACTGTGTACATCATGACCCACAGTCAGATACACCCTGTGAAGTGTAAAACACCATCACCGTCCTCAGCAATATTAACACACTGACAGAGAACACAGATTAATATTAACACACTCACTGACACACTGTGTATATCATGACTCACAGTCAGATACACCCTGTGAAGTGTACAACACCCCCACTGTCCTCAGTAATATTAACACGCTGACAGAGAACACAGATTAATATTAACACACTCACTGACACACTGTGTATATCATGACCCACAGTCAGATACACCCTGTGAAGTGTAAAACACCCCAACTGTCCTCAGTAATATTAACACACTGACAGAGAACACAGATTAATATTAACACACTCACTGACACACTGTGTATATCATGACCCACAGTCAGATACACCCTGTGAAGTGTAAAACACCATTACCGTCCTCAGCAATATTAACACACTGACAGAGAACACAGATAAATATTAACACACTCACTGACACACTGTGTACATCATGACCCACAGTCAGATACACCCTGTGAAGTGTAAAACACCCCCACTGTCCTCAGTAATATTAACACACTGACAGAGAACACAGATTAATATTAACACACTCACTGACACACTGTGTATATCATGACTCACAGTCAGATACACCCTGTGAAGTGTAAAACATCCCCACTGTCCTCAGGAATATTAGCACACTGACAGAGAACACAAATTAATATTAACACACTCACTGACACACTGTGTACATCATGACCCACAGTCAGATACACCCTGTGAAGTGTAAAACACCCCCACTGTCCTCAGCAATATTAACACACTGACAGAGAACACAGATTAATATTAACACACTCACTGACACACTGTGTACATCATGACCCACAGTCAGATACACCCTGTGAAGTGTAAAACACCCCCACTGTCCTCAGGAATATTAACACCTGAAAGAGAACACAGATTAATATTAACACACTCACTGACACACTGTGTATATCATGACCCACAGTCAGATACACCCTGTGAAGTGAAAAAAACCCCACTGTCCTCAGGAATATTAACACACTGACAGAGAACACAGATTGATATTAACACACTCACTGACACACCGTGTACATCATGACCCACAGTCAGATACACCCTGTGAAGTGTAAAACACCCACACTGTCCTCAGCAATATTAACACACTGACAGAGAACACAGAAAGCAATATTAACACACTCACTGACACACTGTGCACATCATGACCCACAGTCAGATACACCCTGTGAAGTGAAAAAAAAAACCCACTGTCCTCAGGAATATTAACACTCTGACAGAGAGCACAGATTAATATTAACACACACACTGACACACTGTGTACATCATGACCCACAGTCAGATACACCCTGTGAAGTGTAAAACACCATCACCGTCCTCAGCAATATTAACACACTGACAGAGAACACAGATTAATATTAACACACTCACTGACACACTGTGTATATCATGACCCACAGTCAGATACACCCTGTGAAGTGTAAAACACCCACACTGTCCTCAGGAATATTAACACACTGACAGAGAACACAGATTAATATTAACACAGTCACTGACACACTGTGTACATCATGACCCACAGTCAGATACACCCTGTGAAGTGTAAAACAGCCCCACTGTCCTCAGTAATATTAACACACTGACAGAGAACACAGATTAATATTAACACACTCACTGACACACTGTGTATATCATGACCCACAGTCAGATACACCCTGTGAAGTGTAAAACACCCCCACTGTCCTCAGGAATATTAACACACAGACAGAGAACACAGATTAATATTAACACACTCACTGACACACTGTGTATATCATGACCCGCAGTCAGATACACCCTGTGAAGTGTAAAACACCCCCACTGTCCTCAGGAATATTAACACACTGACAGAGAACACAGATTAATATTAACACACACACTGACACACTGTGTATATCATGACCCACAGTCAGATACACCCTGTGAAGTGTAAAACACCCCCACTGTCCTCAGCAATATTAACACACTGACAGAGAACACAGAAAGTAATATTAACACACGCACTGACACACTGTGCACATCATGACCCACAGTCAGATACACCCTGTGAAGTGAAAAAAAAACCCCACTGTCCTCAGGAATATTAACACACTGACAGAGAACACAGATTAATATTAACACACTCACTGACACTGTGTACATCATGACCCACAGTCAGATACACCCTGTGAAGTGTAAAACACCATCACCGTCCTCAGCAATATTAACACACTGACAGAGAACACAGATTAATATTAACACACTCACTGACACACTGTGTGTATCATGACTCACAGTCAGATACACCCTGTGAAGTGTACAACACCCCCACTGTCCTCAGTAATATTAACACGCTGACAGAGAACACAGATTAATATTAACACACTCACTGACACACTGTGTATATCATGACCCACAGTCAGATACACCCTGTGAAGTGTAAAACACCCCAACTGTCCTCAGTAATATTAACACACTGACAGAGAACACAGATTAATATTAACACACTCACTGACACACTGTGTATATCATGACCCACAGTCAGATACACCCTGTGAAGTGTAAAACACCATTACCGTCCTCAGCAATATTAACACACTGACAGAGAACACAGATAAATATTAACACACTCACTGACACACTGTGTACATCATGACCCACAGTCAGATACACCCTGTGAAGTGTAAAACACCCCCACTGTCCTCAGTAATATTAACACACTGACAGAGAACACAGATTAATATTAACACACTCACTGACACACTGTGTATATCATGACTCACAGTCAGATACACCCTGTGAAGTGTAAAACATCCCCACTGTCCTCAGGAATATTAGCACACTGACAGAGAACACAAATTAATATTAACACACTCACTGACACACTGTGTACATCATGACCCACAGTCAGATACACCCTGTGAAGTGTAAAACACCCCCACTGTCCTCAGCAATATTAACACACTGACAGAGAACACAGATTAATATTAACACACTCACTGACACACTGTGTACATCATGACCCACAGTCAGATACACCCTGTGAAGTGTAAAACACCCCCACTGTCCTCAGGAATATTAACACCTGAAAGAGAACACAGATTAATATTAACACACTCACTGACACACTGTGTATATCATGACCCACAGTCAGATACACCCTGTGAAGTGAAAAAAACCCCACTGTCCTCAGTAATATTAACACGCTGACAGAGAACACAGATTAATATTAACACACTCACTGACACACTGTGTATATCATGACCCACAGTCAGATACACCCTGTGAAGTGTAAAACACCCCAACTGTCCTCAGTAATATTAACACACTGACAGAGAACACAGATTAATATTAACACACTCACTGACACACTGTGTATATCATGACCCACAGTCAGATACACCCTGTGAAGTGTAAAACACCATTACCGTCCTCAGCAATATTAACACACTGACAGAGAACACAGATAAATATTAACACACTCACTGACACACTGTGTACATCATGACCCACAGTCAGATACACCCTGTGAAGTGTAAAACAGCCCCACTGTCCTCAGTAATATTAACACACTGACAGAGAACACAGATTAATATTAACACACTCACTGACACACTGTGTATATCATGACCCACAGTCAGATACACCCTGTGAAGTGTAAAACACCCCCACTGTCCTCAGGAATATTAACACACAGACAGAGAACACAGATTAATATTAACACACTCACTGACACACTGTGTATATCATGACCCGCAGTCAGATACACCCTGTGAAGTGTAAAACACCCCCACTGTCCTCAGCAATATTAACACACTGACAGAGAACACAGAAAGCAATATTAACACACTCACTGACACACTGTGCACATCATGACCCACAGTCAGATACACCCTGTGAAGTGAAAAAAAAAACCCACTGTCCTCAGGAATATTAACACTCTGACAGAGAGCACAGATTAATATTAACACACACACTGACACACTGTGTACATCATGACCCACAGTCAGATACACCCTGTGAAGTGTAGAACACCATCACCGTCCTCAGCAATATTAACACACTGACAGAGAACACAGATTAATATTAACACACTCACTGACACACTGTGTATATCATGACCCACAGTCAGATACACCCTGTGAAGTGTAAAACACCCACACTGTCCTCAGGAATATTAACACACTGACAGAGAACACAGATTAATATTAACACAGTCACTGACACACTGTGTACATCATGACCCACAGTCAGATACACCCTGTGAAGTGTAAAACAGCCCCACTGTCCTCAGTAATATTAACACACTGACAGAGAACACAGATTAATATTAACACACTCACTGACACACTGTGTATATCATGACCCACAGTCAGATACACCCTGTGAAGTGTAAAACACCCCCACTGTCCTCAGGAATATTAACACACAGACAGAGAACACAGATTAATATTAACACACTCACTGACACACTGTGTATATCATGACCCGCAGTCAGATACACCCTGTGAAGTGTAAAACACCCCCACTGTCCTCAGGAATATTAACACACTGACAGAGAACACAGATTAATATTAACACACACACTGACACACTGTGTATATCATGACCCACAGTCAGATACACCCTGTGAAGTGTAAAACACCCCCACTGTCCTCAGCAATATTAACACACTGACAGAGAACACAGAAAGTAATATTAACACACGCACTGACACACTGTGCACATCATGACCCACAGTCAGATACACCCTGTGAAGTGAAAAAAAAACCCCACTGTCCTCAGGAATATTAACACACTGACAGAGAACACAGATTAATATTAACACACTCACTGACACTGTGTACATCATGACCCACAGTCAGATACACCCTGTGAAGTGTAAAACACCATCACCGTCCTCAGCAATATTAACACACTGACAGAGAACACAGATTAATATTAACACACTCACTGACACACTGTGTATATCATGACTCACAGTCAGATACACCCTGTGAAGTGTACAACACCCCCACTGTCCTCAGTAATATTAACACGCTGACAGAGAACACAGATTAATATTAACACACTCACTGACACACTGTGTATATCATGACCCACAGTCAGATACACCCTGTGAAGTGTAAAACACCCCAACTGTCCTCAGTAATATTAACACACTGACAGAGAACACAGATTAATATTAACACACTCACTGACACACTGTGTATATCATGACCCACAGTCAGATACACCCTGTGAAGTGTAAAACACCATTACCGTCCTCAGCAATATTAACACACTGACAGAGAACACAGATAAATATTAACACACTCACTGACACACTGTGTACATCATGACCCACAGTCAGATACACCCTGTGAAGTGTAAAACACCCCCACTGTCCTCAGTAATATTAACACACTGACAGAGAACACAGATTAATATTAACACACTCACTGACACACTGTGTATATCATGACTCACAGTCAGATACACCCTGTGAAGTGTAAAACATCCCCACTGTCCTCAGGAATATTAGCACACTGACAGAGAACACAAATTAATATTAACACACTCACTGACACACTGTGTACATCATGACCCACAGTCAGATACACCCTGTGAAGTGTAAAACACCCCCACTGTCCTCAGCAATATTAACACACTGACAGAGAACACAGATTAATATTAACACACTCACTGACACACTGTGTACATCATGACCCACAGTCAGATACACCCTGTGAAGTGTAAAACACCCCCACTGTCCTCAGGAATATTAACACCTGAAAGAGAACACAGATTAATATTAACACACTCACTGACACACTGTGTATATCATGACCCACAGTCAGATACACCCTGTGAAGTGAAAAAAACCCCACTGTCCTCAGTAATATTAACACGCTGACAGAGAACACAGATTAATATTAACACACTCACTGACACACTGTGTATATCATGACCCACAGTCAGATACACCCTGTGAAGTGTAAAACACCCCAACTGTCCTCAGTAATATTAACACACTGACAGAGAACACAGATTAATATTAACACACTCACTGACACACTGTGTATATCATGACCCACAGTCAGATACACCCTGTGAAGTGTAAAACACCATTACCGTCCTCAGCAATATTAACACACTGACAGAGAACACAGATAAATATTAACACACTCACTGACACACTGTGTACATCATGACCCACAGTCAGATACACCCTGTGAAGTGTAAAACACCCCCACTGTCCTCAGTAATATTAACACACTGACAGAGAACACAGATTAATATTAACACACTCACTGACACACTGTGTATATCATGACTCACAGTCAGATACACCCTGTGAAGTGTAAAACATCCCCACTGTCCTCAGGAATATTAGCACACTGACAGAGAACACAAATTAATATTAACACACTCACTGACACACTGTGTACATCATGACCCACAGTCAGATACACCCTGTGAAGTGTAAAACACCCCCACTGTCCTCAGCAATATTAACACACTGACAGAGAACACAGATTAATATTAACACACTCACTGACACACTGTGTACATCATGACCCACAGTCAGATACACCCTGTGAAGTGTAAAACACCCCCACTGTCCTCAGGAATATTAACACCTGAATGAGAACACAGATTAATATTAACACACTCACTGACACACTGTGTATATCATGACCCACAGTCAGATACACCCTGTGAAGTGAAAAAAACCCCACTGTCCTCAGGAATATTAACACACTGACAGAGAACACAGATTGATATTAACACACTCACTGACACACCGTGTACATCATGACCCACAGTCAGATACACCCTGTGAAGTGTAAAACACCCACACTGTCCTCAGCAATATTAACACACTGACAGAGAACACAGAAAGCAATATTAACACACTCACTGACACACTGTGCACATCATGACCCACAGTCAGATACACCCTGTGAAGTGAAAAAAAAAACCCACTGTCCTCAGGAATATTAACACTCTGACAGAGAGCACAGATTAATATTAACACACACACTGACACACTGTGTACATCATGACCCACAGTCAGATACACCCTGTGAAGTGTAAAACACCATCACCGTCCTCAGCAATATTAACACACTGACAGAGAACACAGATTAATATTAACACACTCACTGACACACTGTGTATATCATGACTCACAGTCAGATACACCCTGTGAAGTGTAAAACACCCCCACTGTCCTCAGTAATATTAACACGCTGACAGAGAACACAGATTAATATTAACACACTCACTGACACACTGTGTATATCATGACCCACAGTCAGATACACCCTGTGAAGTGTAAAACACCCCCACTGTCCTCAGGAATATTAACACACTGACAGAGAACACAGATTAATATTAACACACTCACTGACACACTCTGTATATCATGACCCACAGTCAGATACACCCTGTGAAGTGTAAAACACCATCACCGTCCTCAGCAATATTAACACACTGACAGAGAACACAGATAAATATTAACACACTCACTGACACACTGTGTACATCATGACCCACAGTCAGATACACCCTGTGAAGTGTAAAACACCCCCACTGTCCTCAGTAATATTAACACAATGACAGAGAACACAGATTAATATTAACACACTCACTGACACACTGTGTATATCATGACTCACAGTCAGATACACCCTGTGAAGTGTAAAACTTCCCCACTGTCCTCAGGAATATTAGCACACTGACAGAGAACACAGATTAATATTAACACACTCACTGACACACTGTGTACATCATGACCCACAGTCAGATACACCCTGTGAAGTGTAAAACACCCCCACTGTCCTCAGCAATATTAACACACTGACAGAGAACACAGATTAATATTAACACACTCACTGACACACTGTGTACATCATGACCCACAGTCAGATACACCCTGTGAAGTGTAAAACACCCCCACTGACACAGGAATATTAACACCTGAAAGAGAACACAGATTAATATTAACACACTCACTGACACACTGTGTATATCATGACCCACAGTCAGATACACCCTGTGAAGTGAAAAAAAAACCCCACTGTCCTCAGGAATATTAACACACTGACAGAGAACACAGATTAATATTAACACACTCACTGACACACTGTGTATATCATGACCCACAGTCAGATACACCCTGTGAAGTGTAAAACACCCCCACTGTCCTCAGGAATATTAACACACTGACAGAGAACACAGATTAATATTAAAACACTCACTGACACACTGTGCAAATCATGACCCACAGTCAGATACACCCTGTGAAGTGTAAAACAGCCCCACTGTCCTCAGTAATATTAACACACTGACAGAGAACACAGATTAATATTAACACACTCACTGACACACTGTGTATATCATGACCCACAGTCAGTTACACCCTGTGAAGTGTAAAACACCCCCACTGTCCTCAGGAATATTAACACACAGACAGAGAACACAGATTAATATTAACACACTCTCTGACACACTGTGTATATCATGACCCACAGTCAGATACACCCTGTGAAGTGTAAAACACCCCCACTGTCCTCAGGAATATTAACACACTGACAGAGAACACAGATTAATATTAACACACTCACTGACACACTGTGTATATCATGACCCACAGTCAGATACACCCTCTGAAGTGTAAAACACCCCCACTGTCCTCAGTAATATTAACACACTGACAGAGAACACAGATTAATATTAACACACTCACTGACACACTGTGTACATCATGACCCACAGTCAGATTCACCCTGTGAAGTGTAAAACACCCCCACTGTCCTCAGTAATATTAACACACTGACAGAGAACACAGATTAATATTAACACACTCACTGACACACTGTGTACATCATGACCCACATTCAGATTCACCCTGTGAAGTGTAAAACACCCCCACTGTCCTCAGGAATATTAACACACTGACAGAGAACACAGATTAATATTAACACACTCACTGACACACTGTGTATATCATGACCCACAGTCAGATACACCCGGTGAAGTGTAAAACATCCCCACTGTCCTCAGGAATATTAACACACTGACAGAGAACACAGATTAATATTAACACACTCACTGACACACTGTGTATATCATAAACCACAGTCAGATACACCCTGTGAAGTGTAAAACACCCCCACTGTCCTCAGGAATATTAACACACTGACGGAGAACACAGATTAATATTAACACACTCACTGACAAACTGTGTATATCATGACCCACAGTCAGATACACCCTGTGAAGTGTAAAACACCCCCACTGTCCTCAGCAATATTAACACACTGACAGAGAACACAGCTTAATATTAACACACTCACTGACACACTGTGTATATCATGACCCACAGTCAGATACACCCTGTGAAGTGTAAAACATCCCCACTGTCCTCAGTAATATTAACACACTGACAGAGAACACAGATTAATATTAACACACTCACTGACACACTGTGTATATCATGACCCACAGTCAGATACACCCTGTGAAGTGTAAAACACCCCGACTGTCCTCAGTAATATTAACACACTGACAGAGAACACAGATTAATATTAACACACTCACTGACACACTGTGCACATCATGACCCACAGTCAGATACACCCTGTGAAGTGTAAAACACCCCCACTGTCCTCAGTAATATTAACACACTGACAATGAACACAGATTAATATTAACACACTCACTGACACACTGTGTATATCATGACCCACAGCCAGATACACCCTGTGAAGTGTAAAACACCCCCACTGTCCTCAGGAATATTAACACACTGACAGAGAACACAGATTAATATTAACACACTCACTGACACACTGTGTATTTCATGACCCAGAGTCAGATAAACCCTGTGAAGTGTAAAACACCCCCACTGTCCTCAGGAATATTAACACACTGACAGAGAACACAGATTAATATTAACACACTCACTGACACACTGTGTATATCATGACCCACAGTCAGATACACCCTGTGAAGTGTAAAACATCCCCACTGTCATCAGCAATATTAACACACTGACAGAGAACACAGATTAATATTAACACACTCACTGACACACTGTGTATATCATGACCCACAGTCAGATACACCCTGTGAAGTGTAAAACACCCCCACTGTCCTCAGTCATATTAACCCACTGACAGAGAACACAGATTAATATTAACACGCTCACTCTGGCAGTTCCATAGACATTTATAAGTGCAAAGTAACAGAAACGTTTAACACACCATTCACTTCCAATGCCCTGGACCTTTTTAGCATGCTTGACTATTGGAATGCAAAGGCCGATTGCAGTGTAATTGTACCTCGCAGTACAGGAACCTCTGACAGTGTAATTGTACCTCGCAGTACAGGAACCTCTGACAGGGTAATTGTACCTCGCAGTACAGGAACCTCTGACAGGGTAATTGTACCTCGCAGTCCAGGAACCTCTGACAGGGTAATTGTACCTCGCAGTACAGGAACCTCTCACAGGGTAATTGTACCTCGCAGTACAGGAACCTCTGACAGGGTAATTGTACCTCACAGTGCAGGAACCTCTGGCAGAGTAATTGTACCTCGCAGTACAGGTACATCTGACAGGGTAATTGTACCTCGCAGTACAGGAACCTCTGACAGGGTAATTGTACCTCGCAGTGCAGGAACCTCTGACAGTGTAATTGTACCTCGCAGTACAGGAACCTCTGACAGTGTAATTGTACCTCGCAGTACAGGAACCTCTGACAGGGTAATAGTACTTCGCAGTGCAGGAACCTCTGACAGGGTAATTGTACCTCGCAGTACAGGAACCTCTGACAAGGTAATTGTACCTCGCAGTGCAGGAACCTCTGACAGGGTAATAGTACCTCGCAGTACAGGAACCTCTGACAGGGTAATAGTACCTCGCAGTACAGGAATCTCTGACAGGGTAATTGTACCTCGCAGTGCAGGAATCTCTGACAGGGTAATTGTACCTCGCAGTACAGGAACCTCTGACAGGGTAATTGTACCTCGCAGTGCAGGAACCTCTGACAGGGTAATTGTACCTCGCAGTACAGGAACCTCTGACAGGGTAATTGTACCTCGCAGTGCAGGAATCTCTGACAGGGTAATTGTACCTCGCAGTGCAGGAACCTCTGACAGGGTAATTGTACCTCGCAGTGCAGGAACCTCTGACAGTGTAATTTTACCTCGCAGTGCAGGAACCTCTGACAGGGTAATTGTACCTCGCAGTACAGGAACCTCTGACAGGGTAATTGTACCTCGCAGTACAGGAACCTTTGACCGGGTAATAGTACCTCGCAGTACAGGAACCTCTGAGAGGGTAATTGTTCCTCGCAGTGCAGGAACCTCTGACAGGGTAATTGTACCTCGCAGTACAGGAACCTCTGACAGTGTAATTGTACCTCGCAGTACAGGAACCTCTGACAGGATAATTGTACCTCGCAGTACAGGAACCTCTGACAGTGTAATTGTACCTCGCAGTACAGGAACCTCTGACAGGGTAATTGTACCTCGCAGTACAGGAACCTCTGACAGTGTAATTGTACCTCGCAGTACAGGAACCTCTGACAGTGTAATTGTACCTCGCTGTGCAGGAAACTCTGACAGGGTAATTGTACCTCGCAGTACAGGAACCTCTGACAGGGTAATTGTACCTCGCAGTACAGGAACCTCTGACAGGGTAATTGTACCTCGCAGTACAGGAACCTCTGACAGGGTAATTGTACCTCGCAGTACAGGAACCTCTGACAGGGTAATTGTACCTCGCAGTGCAGGAACCTCTGACAGTGTAATTGTACCTCGCAGTACAGGAACCTCTGACAGTGTAATTGTACCTCGCAGTGCAGGAACCTCTGACAGGGTAATTGTGGCTCGCAGTACAGGAACCTCTGACAGTGTAATTGTACCTCGCAGTGCAGGAACCTCTGACAGGGTAATTGTACCTCGCAGTACAGGAACCTCTGACAGGGTAATTGTACCTCGCAGTCCAGGAACCTCTGACAGGGTAATTGTACCTCGCAGTGCAGGAACCTCTGACAGGGTAATTGTACCTCGCAGTGCAGGAACCTCTGACAGGGTAATTGTGCCTCGCAGTACAGGAACCTCTGACAGTGTAATTGGACCTCGCAGTGCAGGAACCTCTGACAGTGTAGTTGTACCTGGCAGTGCAGGAACCTCTGACAGGGTAATTGTACCTCGCAGTACAGGAACCTCTGACAGGGTAATTGTACCTCGCAGTACAGGAACCTCTGACAGTGTAATTGTTCCTCGCAGTACAGGAACCTCTGACAGGATAATTGTACCTCGCAGTACAGGAACCTCTGACAGTGTAATTGTACCTCGCAGTGCAGGAACCTCTGACAGGGTAATTGTACCTCGCAGTGCAGGAACCTCTGACAGGGTAATTGTACCTCGCAGTACAGGAACCTCTGACAGTGTAATTGCACCTCGCAGTACAAGAACCTCTGACAGGGTAATTGTACCTCGCAGTACAGGAACCTCTCACAGGGTAATTGTACCTCGCAGTACAGGAACCTCTGACAGGGTTATTGTACCTCACAGTGCAGGAACCTCTGGCAGGGTAATTGTACCTCGCAGTACAGGAACCTCTGACAGGGTAATTGTACGTCGCAGTACAGGAACCTCTGACAGGGTAATTGTACCTCGCAGTGCAGGAACCTCTGACAGTGTAATTGTACCTCGCAGTACAGGAACCTCTGACAGTGTAATTGTACCTCGCAGTACAGGAACCTCTGACAGGGTAATAGTACTTCGCAGTGCAGGAACCTCTGACAGGGTAATTGTACCTCGCAGTACAGGAACCTCTGACAAGGTAATTGTACCTCGCAGTGCAGGAACCTCTGACAGGGTAATTGTACCTCGCAGTGCAGGAACCTCTGACAGGGTAATTGTACCTCGCAGTACAGGAACCTCTGACAGGGTAATAGTACCTCGCAGTACAGGAATCTCTGACAGGGTAATTGTACCTCGCAGTGCAGGAACCTCTGACAGGGTAATTGTACCTCGCAGTACAGGAACCTCTGACAGGGTAATTGTACCTCGCAGTGCAGGAACCTCTGACAGGGTAATTGTACCTCGCAGTACAGGAACCTCTGACAGGGTAATTGTACCTCGCAGTGCAGGAATCTCTGACAGGGTAATTGTACCTCGCAGTGCAGGAACCTCTGACAGGGTAATTGTACCTCGCAGTGCTGGAACCTCTGACAGTGTAATTTTACCTCGCAGTGCAGGAACCTCTGACAGGGTAATTGTACCTCGCAGTACAGGAACCTCTGACAGGGTAATTGTACCTCGCAGTACAGGAACCTCTGACCGGGTAATAGTACCTTGCAGTACAGGAACCTCTGACAGGGTAATTGTTCCTCGCAGTGCAGGAACCTCTGACAGGGTAATTGTACCTCGCAGTACAGGAACCTCTGAAAGTGTAATTGTACCTCGCAGTACAGGAACCTCTGACAGGATAATTGTACCTCGCAGTACAGGAACCTCTGACAGTGTAATTGTACCTCGCAGTACAGGAACCTCTGACAGGATAATTGTACCTCGCAGTACAGGAACCTCTGACAGTGTAATTGTACCTCGCAGTACAGGAACCTCTGACAGGGTAATTGTACCTCGCAGTACAGGAACCTCTGACAGTGTAATTGTACCTCGCAGTACAGGAACCTCTGACAGTGTAATTGTACCTCGCTGTGCAGGAAACTCTGACAGGGTAATTGTACCTCGCAGTACAGGAACCTCTGACAGGGTAATTGTACCTCGCAGTACAGGAACCTCTGACAGGGTAATTGTACCTCGCAGTTCAGGAACCTCTGACAGGGTAATTGTACCTCGCAGTACAGGAACCTCTGACAGGGTAATTGTACCTCGCAGTGCAGGAACCTCTGACAGTGTGATTGTACCTCGCAGTACAGGAACCTCTGACAGTGTAATTGTACCTCGCAGTACAGGAACCTCTGACAGTGTAATTGTACCTCGCAGTGCAGGAACCTCTGACAGGGTAATTGTGGCTCGCAGTACAGGAACCTCTGACAGTGTAATTGTACCTCGCAGTGCAGGAACCTCTGACAGTGTAATTGTACCTCGCAGTACAGGAACCTCTGACAGGGTAATTGTACCTCGCAGTCCAGGAACCTCTGACAGGGTAATTGTACCTCGCAGTGCAGGAACCTCTGACAGGGTAATTGTACCTCGCAGTGCTGGAACCTCTGACAGGGTAATTGTGCCTCGCAGTACAGGAACCTCTGACAGTGTAATTGGACCTCGCAGTGCAGGAACCTCTGACAGTGTAGTTGTACCTGGCAGTGCAGGAACCTCTGACAGGGTAATTGTACCTCGCAGTACAGGAACCTCTGACAGGGTAATTGTACCTCGCAGTACAGGAACCTCTGACAGTGTAATTGTTCCTCGCAGTACAGGAACCTCTGACAGGATAATTGTACCTCGCAGTACAGGAACCTCTGACAGTGTAATTGTACCTCACAGTACAGGAACCTCTGACAGGGGAATTGTACCTCGCAGTGCAGGAACCTCTGACAGGATAATTGTACCTCGCAGTACAGGAACCTCTGACAGGGTAATTGTACCTCGCAGTGCAGGAACCTCTGACAGGCTAATTGTACCTCGCAGTACAGGAACCTCTGACAGGGTAATTGTACCTCGCAGTACAGGAACCTCTGACAGGGTAATTGTACCTCGCAGTGCAGGAACCTCTGACAGGGTAATTGTACCTCGCAGTGCAGGAACCTCTGACAGGGTAATTGTACCTCGCAGTACAGGAACCTCTGACAGTGTAATTGCACCTCGCAGTACAGGAACCTCTGACAGGGTAATTGTACCTCGCAGTACAGAAACCTCTCACAGGGTAATTGTACCTCGCAGTACAGGAACCTCTGACAGGGTAATTGTACCTCACAGTGCAGGAACCTCTGGCAGGGTAATTGTACCTCGCAGTACAGGAACCTCTGACAGGGTAATTGTACGTCGCAGTACAGGAACCTCTGACAGGGTAACTGTACCTCGCAGTGCAGGAACCTCTGACAGTGTAATTGTACCTCGCAGTACAGGAACCTCTGACAGTGTAATTGTACCTCGCAGTACAGGAACCTCTGACAGGGTAATAGTACTTCGCAGTGCAGGAACCTCTGACAGGGTAATTGTACCTCGCAGTACAGGAACCTCTGACAAGGTAATTGTACCTCGCAGTGCAGGAACCTCTGACAGGGTAATTGTACCTCGCAGTGCAGGAACCTCTGACAGGGTAATTGTACCTCGCAGTACAGGAACCTCTGACAGGGTAATAGTACCTCGCAGTACAGGAATCTCTGACAGGGTAATTGTACCTCGCAGTGCAGGAACCTCTGACTGGGTAATTGTACCTCGCAGTACAGGAACCTCTGACAGGGTAATTGTACCTCGCAGTGCAGGAACCTCTGACAGGGTAATTGTACCTCGCAGTACAGGAACCTCTGACAGGGTAATTGTACCTCGCAGTGCAGGAATCTCTGACAGGGTAATTGTACCTCGCAGTGCAGGAACCTCTGACAGGGTAATTGTACCTCGCAGTGCAGGAACCTCTGACAGTGTAATTTTACCTCGCAGTGCAGGAACCTCTGACAGGGTAATTGTACCTCGCAGTACAGGAACCTCTGACAGGGTAATTGTACCTCGCAGTACAGGAACCTCTGACCGGGTAATAGTACCTCGCAGTACAGGAACCTCTGACAGGGTAATTGTTCCTCGCAGTGCAGGAACCTCTGACAGGGTAATTGTACCTCGCAGTACAGGAACCTCTGACAGTGTAATTGTACCTCGCAGTACAGGAACCTCTGACAGGATAATTGTACCTCGCAGTACAGGAACCTCTGACAGTGTAATTGTACCTCGCAGTACAGGAACCACTGACAGGGTAATTGTACCTCGCAGTACAGGAACCTCCGACAGTGTAATTGTACCTCGCAGTACAGGAACCTCTGACAGTGTAATTGTACCTCGCTGTGCAGGAAACTCTGACAGGGTAATTGTACCTCGCAGTACAGGAACCTCTGACAGGGTAATTGTACCTCGCAGTACAGGAACCTCTGACAGGGTAATTGTACAACGCAGTACAGGAACCTCTGACAGGGTAATTGTACCTCGCAGTACAGGAACCTCTGACAGGGTAATTGTACCTCGCAGTGCAGGAACCTCTGACAGTGTAATTGTACCTCGCAGTACAGGAACCTCTGACAGTGTAATTGTACCTCGCAGTACAGGAACCTCTGACAGTGTAATTGTACCTCGCAGTGCAGGAACCTCTGACAGGGTAATTGTGGCTCGCAGTACAGGAACCTCTGACAGTGTAATTCTACCTCGCAGTGCAGGAACCTCTGACAGGGTAATTGTACCTCGCAGTACAGGAACCTCTGACAGGGTAATTGTACCTCGCAGTCCAGGAACCTCTGACAGGGTAATTGTACCTCGCAGTGCAGGAACCTCTGACAGGGTAATTGTACCTCGCAGTGCAGGAACCTCTGACAGGGTAATTGTGCCTCGCAGTACAGGAACCTCTGACAGTATAATTGTACCTCGCAGTGCAGGAACCTCTGACAGTGTAGTTGTACCTGGCAGTGCAGGAACCTCTGACAGGGTAATTGTACCTCGCAGTACAGGAACCTCTGACAGGGTAATTGTACCTCGCAGTACAGGAACCTCTGACAGTGTAATTGTACCTCGCAGTACAGGAACCTCTGACAGGATAATTGCACCTCGCAGTACAGGAACCTCTGACAGTGTAATTGTACCTCGCAGTACAGGAACCTCTGACAGGGGAATTGTACCTCGCAAAACAGGAACCTCTGACAGGATAATTGTACCTCGCAGTACAGGAACCTCTGACAGGGTAATTGTACCTCGCAGTGCAGGAACCTCTGACAGGCTAATTGTACCTCGCAGTACAGGAACCTCTGACAGGGTAATTGTACCTCGCAGTACAGGAACCTCTGACAGGGTAAATGTACCTCGCAGTACAGGAACCTCTGACAGGGTAATTGTACCTCGCAGTACAGGAACCTCTGACAGGGTAATTGTACCTCGCAGTACAGGAACCTCTGACAGGGTAATTGTACCTCGCAGTGCAGGAACCTCTGACAGGGTAATAGTACCTCGCAGTACAGGAACCTCTGACAGGGTAATTGTACCTCGCAGTACAGGAACCTCTGACAGGGTAATTGTACCTCGCAGTGCAGGAACCTCTGACAGGGTAATTGTACCTCGCAGTGCAGGAACCTCTGACAGGGTAATTGTACCTCGCAGTGCAGGAACCGCTGACAGTGTAATTGTACCTCGCAGTACAGGAACCTCTGACAGGGTAATTGTACCTCGCAGTACAGGAACCTCTGACAGGGTAATTGTACCTCGCAGTACAGGAACCTCTGACAGGATACTTGTACCTCGCAGTACAGGAACCTCTGACAGGTTAATTGTACCTCGCAGTACAGGAACCTCTGACAGGGTAATTGTACCTCGCAGTACAGGAACCTCTGACAGGGTAATTCTACCTCGCAGTACAGGAACCTCTGACAGGGTAATAGTACCTCGCAGTACAGGAACCTCTGACAGGGTAATTGTACCTCGCAGTACAGGAACCTCTGACAGGGTAATTGTACCTCGCAGTGCAGGAACCTCTGACAGTGTAATTGTACATCGCAGTACAGGAACCTCTGACAGGGTAATTGTACCTCGCAGTGCAGGAACCTCTGACAATGTAATTGTACCTCGCAGTACAGGAACCTCTGACAGGGTAATTGTACTTCGCAGTACAGGAACCTCTGACAGTGTAATTGTACCTCGCAGTGCAGCAACCTCTGACAGTGTAATTGTACCTCGCAGTACAGGAACCTCTGACAGGGTAATTGTACCTCGCAGTACAGGAACATCTGACAGTGTAATTGTACCTCGCAGTACAGGAACCTCTGACAGGGCAATTGTACCTCGCAGTACAGGAACCTCTGACAGGGTAATTGTACCTCGCAGTACAGGAACCTCTGACAGGGTAATTGTACCTCGCAGTACAGGAAACTCTGACAGGGTAATAGTACCTCGCAGTACAGGAACCTCTGACAGGGTAATTGTACCTCGCAGTACAGGAACCTCTGACAGGGTAATTGTACCTCACAGTGCAGGAACCTCTGACAGGGTAATTGTACCTCGCAGTACAGGAACCTCTGACAGGGTAATTGTACCTCGCAGTACAGGAACCTCTGACAGGGTAATTGTACCTCGCAGTGCAGGAACCTCTGACAGTGTAATTGTACCTCGCAGTACAGGAACATCTGACAGGGTAATAGTACCTCGCAGTACAGGAATCTATGACAGGGTAATTGTACCTCGCAGTGCAGGAATCTCTGACAGGGTAATTGTACCTCGCAGTGCAGGAACCTCTGACAGGGTAATTGTACCTCGCAGTGCAGGAACCTCTGACAGTGTAATTTTACCTCGCAGTGCAGGAACCTCTGACAGGGTAATTGTACCTCGCAGTACAGGAACCTCTGACAGGGTAATTGTACCTCGCAGTGCAGGAACCTCTGACAGGGTAATAGTACCTCGCAGTACAGGAACCTCTGACAGGGTAATTGTACCTCGCAGTACAGGAACCTCTGACAGGGTAATTGTACCTCGCAGTGCAGGAACCTCTGACAGGGTAATTGTACCTCGCAGTGCAGGAACCTCTGACAGGGTAATTGTACCTCGCAGTGCAGGAACCGCTGACAGTGTAATTGTACCTCGCAGTACAGGAACCTCTGACAGGGTAATTGTACCTCGCAGTACACGAACCTCTGACAGGGTAATTGTACCTCGCAGTACAGGAACCTCTGACAGGGTAATTGTACTTCGCAGTGCAGGAACCTCTGACAGTGTAATTGTACCTCGCAGTGCAGCAACCTCCGACAGTGTAATTGTACCTCGCAGTACAGGAACCTCTGACAGGGTAATTGTACCTCGCAGTACAGGAACATCTGACAGTGTAATTGTACCTCGCAGTACACGAACCTCTGACAGGGTAATTGTACCTCGCAGTACAGGAACCTCTGACAGGGTAATTGTACTTCGCAGTGCAGGAACCTCTGACAGGGTAATTGTACCTCGCAGTGCAGCAACCTCCGACAGTGTAATTGTACCTCGCAGTACAGGAACCTCTGACAGGGTAATTGTACCTCGCAGTACAGGAACCTCTGACAGTGTAATTGTACCTCGCAGTACAGGAACCTCTGACAGGGTAATTTTACCTCGCAGTACAGGAACCTCTGACAGGGTAATTGTACCTCGCAGTACAGGAACCTCTGACAGGGTAATTGTACCTCGCAGTGCAGGAACCTCTGACAGTGTAATTGTACCTCGCAGTACAGGAGCATCTGACAGGGTAATAGTATCTCGCAGTACAGGAATCTCTGACAGGGTAATTGTACCTCGCAGTGCAGAAACCTCTGACAGGGTAATTGTACCTCGCAGTACAGGAACCTCTGACAGGGTAATTGTACCTCGCAGTGCAGGAACCTCTGACAGGGTAATTGTACCTCGCAGTACAGGAACCTCTGACAGGGTAATTGTACCTCGCAGTGCAGGAATCTCTGACAGGGTAATTGTACCTCGCAGTGCAGGAACCTCTGACAGGGTAATTGTACCTCGCAGTGCAGGAACCTCTGACAGTGTAATTTTACCTCGCAGTGCAGGAACCTCTGACAGGGTAATTGTACCTCGCAGTACAGGAACCTCTGACAGGGTAATTGTACCTCGCAGTACAGGAACCTCTGACCGGGTAATAGTACCACGCAGTACAGGAACCTCTGACAGGGTAATTGTTCCTCGCAGTGCAGGAACCTCTGACAGTGTAATTGTACCTCGCAGTACAGGAACCTCTGACAGGATAATTGTACCTCGCAGTACAGGAACCTCTGACAGTGTAATTGTACCTCGCAGTACAGGAACCTCTGACAGGGTAATTGTACCTCGCAGTACAGGAACCTCTGACAGTGTAATTGTACCTCGCAGTACAGGAACCTCTGACAGGGTAATTGTACCTCGCAGTACAGGAACCTCTGACAGGGTAATTGTACCTCGCAGTACAGGAACCTCTGACAGGGTAATTGTACCTCGCAGTACAGGAACCTCTGACAGGGTAATTGTACCTCGCAGTGCCGGAACCTCTGACAGTGTAATTGTACCTCGCAGTACAGGAACCTCTGACAGTGTAATTGTACCTCGCAGTACAGGAACCTCTGACAGTGTAATTGTACCTCGCAGTGCAGGAACCTCTGACAGGGTAATTGTGGCTCGCAGTACAGGAACCGCTGACAGTGTAATTGTACCTCGCAGTGCAGGAACCTCTGACAGGGTAATTGTACCTCGCAGTAAAGGAACCTCTGACAGGGTAATTGTACCTCGCAGTCCAGGAACCTCTGACAGGGGAATTGTACCTCGCAGTGCAGGAACCTCTGACAGGGTAATTGTACCTCGCAGTGCAGGAACCTCTGACAGGGTAATTGTGCCTCGCAGTACAGGAACCTCTGACAGTGTAATTGTACCTCGCAGTGCAGGAACCTCTGACAGTGTAGTTGTACCTGGCAGTGCAGGAACCTCTGACAGGGTAATTGTACCTCGCAGTACAGGAACCTCTGACAGGGTAATTGTACCTCGCAGTACAGGAACCTCTGACAGTGTAATTGTACCTCGCAGTACAGGAACCTCTGACAGGATAATTGCACCTCGCAGTACAGGAACCTCTGACAGTGTAATTGTACCTCGCAGTACAGGAACCTCTGACAGGGGAATTGTACGTCGCAGTACAGGAACCTCTGACAGGATAATTGTACCTCGCAGTACAGGAACCTCTGACAGGGTAATTGTACCTCGCAGTGCAGGAACCTCTGACAGGCTAATTGTACCTCGCAGTACAGGAACCTCTGACAGGGTAATTGTACCTCGCAGTACAGGAACCTCTGACAGGGTAATTGTACCTCGCAGTACAGGAACCTCTGACAGGGTAATTGCAACTCGCAGTACAGGAACCTCTGACAGGGTAATTGTACCTCGCAGTACAGGAACCTCTGACAGGGTAATTGTACCTCGCAGTGCAGGAACCTCTGACAGGGTAATAGTACCTCGCAGTACAGGAACCTCTGACAGGGTAGTTGTACCTCGCAGTACAGGAACCTCTGACAGGGTAACTGTACCTCGCAGTGCAGGAACCTCTGACAGGGTAATTGTACCTCGCAGTGCAGGAACCTCTGACAGGGTAATTGTACCTCGCAGTGCAGGAACCTCTGACAGTGTAATTGTACCTCGCAGTACAGGAACCTCTGACAGGGTAATTGTACCTCGCAGTACATGAACCTCTGACAGGGTAATTGTACCTCGCAGTACAGGAACCTCTGACAGGATACTTGTACCTCGCAGTACAGGAACCTCTGACAGGTTAATTGTACCTCGCAGTACAGGAACCTCTGACAGGGTAATTGTACCTCGCAGTACAGGAACCTCTGACAGGGTAATTGTACCTCGCAGTACAGGAACCTCTGACAGGGTAATAGTACCTCGCAGTACAGGAACCTCTGACAGGGTAATTGTACCTCGCAGTACAGGAACCTCTGACAGTGTAATTGTACCTCGCAGTGCAGGAACCTCTGACAGTGTAATTGTACCTCGCAGTACAGGAAACTCTGACAGGGTAATTGTACCTCGCAGTGCAGGAACCTCTGACAGTGTAATTGTACCTCGCAGTACAGGAACCTCTGACAGGGTAATTGTACTTCGCAGTACAGGAACCTCTGACAGTGTAATTGTACCTCGCAGTGCAGCAACCTCTGACAGTGTAATTGTACCTCGCAGTACAGGAACCTCTGACAGGGTAATTGTACCTCGCAGTACAGGAACATCTGACAGTGTAATTGTACCTCGCAGTACAGGAACCTCTGACAGTGTAATTGTACCTCGCAGTACAGGAACCTCTGACAGGGTAATTGTACCTCGCAGAACAGGAACCTCTGACAGGGTAATTGTACCTCGCAGTACAGGAAACTCTGACAGGGTAATTGTACCTCGCAGTACAGGAACCTCTGACAGGGTAATTGTACCTCGCAGTGCAGGAACCTCTGACAGGGTAATTGTACATCGCAGTACAGGAACCTCTGACAGGGTAATTGTACCTCGCAGTACAGGAACCTCTGACAGGGTAATTGTACCTCGCAGTGCAGGAACCTCTGACAGTGTAATTGTACCTCGCAGTACAGGAATCTCTGACAGGGTAATTGTACCTCGCAGTACAGGAACCTCTGACAGGATAATTGTACCTCGCAGTACAGGAACCTCTGACAGTGTAATTGTACCTCGCAGTACAGGAACCTCTGACAGGGTAATTGTACCTCGCAGTACAGGAACCTCTGACAGTGTAATTGTACCTCGCAGTACAGGAACCTCTGACAGGGTAATTGTACCTCGCAGTACAGGAACCTCTGACAGGGTAATTGTACCTCGCAGTACAGGAACCTCTGACAGGGTAATTGTACCTCGCAGTACAGGAACCTCTGACAGAGTAATTGTACCTCGCAGTGCCGGAACCTCTGACAGTGTAATTGTACCTCGCAGTACAGGAACCTCTGACAGTGTAATTGTACCTCGCAGTACAGGAACCTCTGACAGTGTAATTGTACCTCGCAGTGCAGGAACCTCTGACAGGGTAATTGTGGCTCGCAGTACAGGAACCGCTGACAGTGTAATTGTACCTCGCAGTGCAGGAACCTCTGACAGGGTAATTGTACCTCGCAGTAAAGGAACCTCTGACAGGGTAATTGTACCTCGCAGTCCAGGAACCTCTGACAGGGGAATTGTACCTCGCAGTGCAGGAACCTCTGACAGGGTAATTGTACCTCGCAGTGCAGGAACCTCTGACAGGGTAATTGTGCCTCGCAGTACAGGAACCTCTGACAGTGTAATTGTACCTCGCAGTGCAGGAACCTCTGACAGTGTAGTTGTACCTGGCAGTGCAGGAACCTCTGACAGGGTAATTGTACCTCGCAGTACAGGAACCTCTGACAGGGTAATTGTACCTCGCAGTACAGGAACCTCTGACAGTGTAATTGTACCTCGCAGTACAGGAACCTCTGACAGGATAATTGCACCTCGCAGTACAGGAACCTCTGACAGTGTAATTGTACCTCGCAGTACAGGAACCTCTGACAGGGGAATTGTACCTCGCAGTACAGGAACCTCTGACAGGATAATTGTACCTCGCAGTACAGGAACCTCTGACAGGGTAATTGTACCTCGCAGTGCAGGAACCTCTGACAGGCTAATTGTACCTCGCAGTACAGGAACCTCTGACAGGGTAATTGTACCTCGCAGTACAGGAACCTCTGACAGGGTAATTGTACCTCGCAGTAAAGGAACCTCTGACAGGGTAATTGTACCTCGCAGTACAGGAACATCTGACTGGGTAATTGTACCTCGCAGTACAGGAACCTCTGACAGGGTAATTGTACCTCGCAGTGCAGGAACCTCTGACAGGGTAATAGTACCTCGCAGTACAGGAACCTCTGACAGGGTAATTGTACCTCGCAGTACAGGAACCTCTGACAGGGTAATTGTACCTCGCAGTGCAGGAACCTCTGACAGGGTAATTGTACCTCGCAGTGCAGGAACCTCTGACAGGGTAATTGTACCTCGCAGTGCAGGAACCTCTGACAGTGTAATTGTACCTCGCAGTACAGGAACCTCTGACAGGGTAATTGTACCTCGCAGTACATGAACCTCTGACACGGTAATTGTACCTCGCAGTACAGGAACCTCTGACAGGATACTTGTACCTCGCAGTACAGGAACCTCTGACAGGTTAATTGTACCTCGCAGTACAGGAACCTCTGACAGGGTAATTGTACCTCGCAGTACAGGAACCTCTGACAGGGTAATTGTACCTCGCAGTACAGGAACCTCTGACAGGGTAATAGTACCTCGCAGTACAGGAACCTCTGACAGGGTAATTGTACCTCGCAGTACAGGAACCTCTGACAGTGTAATTGTACCTCGCAGTGCAGGAACCTCTGACAGTGTAATTGTACCTCGCAGTACAGGAAACTCTGACATGGTAATTGTACCTCGCAGTGCAGGAACCTCTGACAGTGTAATTGTACCTCGCAGTACAGGAACCTCTGACAGGGTAATTGTACTTCGCAGTACAGGAACCTCTGACAGTGTAATTGTACCTCGCAGTGCAGCAACCTCTGACAGTGTAATTGTACCTCGCAGTACAGGAACCTCTGACAGGGTAATTGTACCTCGCAGTACAGGAACATCTGACAGTGTAATTGTACCTCGCAGTACAGGAACCTCTGACAGTGTAATTGTACCTCGCAGTACAGGAACCTCTGACAGGGTAATTGTACCTCGCAGAACAGGAACCTCTGACAGGGTAATTGTACCTCGCAGTACAGGAAACTCTGACAGGGTAATTGTACCTCGCAGTACAGGAACCTCTGACAGGGTAATTGTACCTCGCAGTACAGGAACCTCTGACAGCGTAATTGTACCTCGCAGTGCAGGAACCTCTGACAGGGTAATTGTACATCGCAGTACAGGAACCTCTGACAGGGTAATTGTACCTCGCAGTACAGGAACCTCTGACAGGGTAATTGTACCTCGCAGTGCAGGAACCTCTGACAGTGTAATTGTACCTCGCAGTACAGGAACCTCTGACAGGGTAATTGTACCTCGCAGTGCAGGAACCTCTGACAGTGTAATTGTACCTCGCAGTACAGGAACCTCTGACAGGGTAATTGTACTTCGCAGTACAGGAACCTCTGACAGTGTAATTGTACCTCGCAGTGCAGCAACCTCTGACAGTGTAATTGTACCTCGCAGTACAGGAACCTCTGACAGGGTAATTGTACCTCGCAGTACAGGAACATCTGACAGTGTAATTGTACCTCGCAGTACAGGAACCTCTGACAGTGTAATTGTACCTCGCAGTACAGGAACCTCTGACAGGGTAATTGTACCTCGCAGTACAGGAACCTCTGACAGGGTAATTGTACCTCGCAGTACAGGAAACTCTGACAGGGTAATTGTACCTCGCAGTACTGGAACATCTGACAGGGTAATTGTACCTCGCAGTACAGGAACCTCTGACAGGGTAATTTTACCTCGCAGTGCAGGAACCTCTGACAGTGTAATTGTACCTCGCAGTACAGGAACCTCTGACAAGGTAATTGTACCTCGCAGTACAGGAACCTCTGACAAGGTATTTGTACCTCGCAGTACAGGAACCTCTGACAGTGTAATTGTACCTCGCAGTGCAGGAACCTCTGACAGTGTAATTGTACCTCGCAGTACAGGAACCTCTGACAGGGTAAGTGTACCTCGCAGGACAGGAACCTCTGACAGGGTAATTGTACCTCGCAGTACAGGAACCTCTGACAGGGTAATTGTACCTCGCAGTGCAGGAACCTCTGACAGGGTAATTGTACCTCGCAGTACAGGAACCTCTGACAGGGTAATTGTACCTCGCAGTACAGGAACCTCTGACAGGGTAAGTGTACCTCGCAGGACAGGAACCTCTGACAGGGTAATTGTACCTCGCAGTACAGGAACCTCTGACAGGGTAATTGTACCTCGCAGTACAGGAACCTCTGACAGGGTAATTGTACCTCGCAGTGCAGGAACCTCTGACAGGCTAATTGTACCTCGCAGTACAGGAACCTCTGACAGGGTAATTGTACCTCGCAGTACAGGAACCTCTGACAGGGTAATTGTACCTCGCAGTACAGGAACCTCTGACAGGGTAATTGTACCTCGCAGTACAGGAACCTCTGACAGGGTAATTGTACCTCGCAGTACAGGAACCTCTGACAGGGTAATTGTACATCGCAGTACAGGAACCTCTGACAGTGTAATTGTACCTCGCAGTGCAGCAACCTCTGACAGTGTAATTGTACCTCGCAGTACAGGAACCTCTGACAGGGTAATTGTACCTCGCAGTACAGGAACATCTGACAGTGTAATTGTACCTCGCAGTACAGGAACCTCTGACAGTGTAATTGTACCTCGCAGTACAGGAACCTCTGACAGGGTAATTGTACCTCGCAGTACAGGAACCTCTGACAGGGTAATTGTACCTCGCAGTACAGGAAACTCTGACAGGGTAATTGTACCTCGCAGTACAGGAACCTCTGACAGGGTAATTGTACCACGCAGTACAGGAACCTCTGACAGGGTAATTGTACCTCGCAGTGCAGGAACCTCTGACAGGGTAATTGTACCTCGCAGTACAGGAACCTCTGACAGGGTAATTGTACCTCGCAGTACAGGAACCTCTGACAGGGTAATTGTACCTCGCAGTGCAGGAACCTCTGACAGTGTAATTGTACCTCGCAGTACAGGAACCTCTGACAGGGTAATTGTACCTCGCAGTGCAGGAACCTCTGACAGTGTAATTGTACCTCGCAGTACAGCAACCTCTGACAGTGTAATTGTACCTCGCAGTACAGGAACCTCTGACAGGGTAATTGTACCTCGCAGTACAGGAACATCTGACAGTGTAATTGTACCTCGCAGTACAGGAACCTCTGACAGTGTAATTGTACCTCGCAGTACAGGAACCTCTGACAGGGTAATTGTACCTCGCAGTACAGGAACCTCTGACAGGGTAATTGTACCTCGCAGTACAGGAAACTCTGACAGGGTAATTGTACCTCGCAGTACAGGCACCTCTGACAGGGTAATTGTACCTCGCAGTACAGGAACCTCAGACAGGGTAATTGTACCTCGCAGTGCAGGAACCTCTGACAGGGTAATTGTACCTCGCAGTACAGGAACCTCTGACAGGGTAATTGTACCTCGCAGTACAGGAACCTCTGACAGGGTAATTGTACCTCGCAGTGCAGGAACCTCTGACAGTGTAATTGTACCTCGCAGTACAGGAACCTCTGACAGGGTAATTGTACCTCGCAGTGCAGGAACCTCTGACAGTGTAATTGTACCTCGCAGTACAGCAACCTCTGACAGTGTAATTTTACCTCGCAGTACAGGAACCTCTGACAGGCTAATTGTACCTCTCAGTACAGGAACATCTGACAGTGTAATTGTACCTCGCAGTACAGGAACCTCTGGCAGTGTAATTGTACCTCGCAGTACAGGATCCTCTGACAGGGTAATTGTACCTCGCAGTGCAGGAACCTCTGATCGGGTAATTGTACCTCGCAGTGCAGGAACCTCTGACAGGGTAATTGTACGTCGCAGTACAGGAACCTCTGACAGGATAATTGTACCTCGCAGTACAGGAACCTCTGACAGGGTAATTGTACCTCGCAGTACAGGAACCTCTGACAGGGTAATTGTACCTCGCAGTACAGGAACCTCTGACAGGGTAATAGTACCTCGCAGTACAGGAATCTCTGACAGGGTAATTGTACCTCGCAGTGCAGGAACCTCTGACAGGGTAATTGTACCTCGCAGTACAGGAACCTCTGACAGGGTAATTGTACCTCGCAGTGCAGGAACCTCTGACAGTGTAATTGTACCTCGCAGTACAGGAACCTCTGACAGGGTAATTGTACCTCGCAGTACAGGAACCTCTGACAGGGTAATTGTACCTCGCAGTGCAGGAACCTCTGACAGGGTAATTGTACCTCGCAGTACAGGAACCTCTGACAGGGTAATTGTACCTCGCAGTACAGGAACCTCTGACAGGGTAATTGTACCTCGCAGTACAGGAACCTCTGACAGGGTAATTGTACCTCGCAGTGCAGGAACCTCTGACAGTGTAATTGTACCTCGCAGTACAGGAACCTCTGACAAGGTAATTGTACCTCGCAGTACAGGAACCTCTGACAGGGTAGTTGTACCTCGCAGTACAGGAACCTCTGACAAGGTATTTGTACCTCGCAGTGCAGGAACCTCTGACAGGGTAATTGTACCTCGCAGTACAGGAACCTCTGACAGGGTAATAGTACCTCGCAGTACAGGAACCTCTGACAGGGTAATTGTACCTCGCAGTACAGGAACGTCTGACAGGGTAATTGTACCTCGCAGTGCAGGAACCTCTGACAGGGTAATAGTACCTCGCAGTGCAGGAACCTCTGACAGGGTAATTGTACCTCGCAGTGCAGGAACCTCTGACAGTGTAATTGTACCTCGCAGTGCAGGAACCTCTGACAGGGTAATTGTACCTCGCAGTACAGGAACCTCTGACAGGGTAATTGTACCTCGCAGTACAGGAACCTCTGACCGGGTAAAAGTACCTCGCAGTACAGGAACCTCTGACAGGGTAATTGTTCCTCGCAGTGCAGGAACCTCTGACAGGGTAATTGTACCTCGCAGTACAGGAACCTCCGACAGTGTAATTGTACCTCGCAGTACAGGAACCTCTGACAGGATAATTGTACCTCGCAGTACAGGAACCTCTGACAGTGTAATTGTACCTCGCAGTACAGGAACCTCTGACAGGGTAATTGTACCTCGCAGTACAGGAACCTCTGACAGGGTAATTGTCCCTCGCTGTACAGGAACCTCTGACAGTGTAATTGTACCTCGTATTGCAGGAACCTCTGACAGGGTAATTGTACCTCGCAGTACAGGAACCTCTGACAGGGTAATTGTACCTCGCAGTACAGGAAACTCTGACAGGGTAATTGTACCTCGCAGTACAGGAACCTCTGACAGGGTAATTGTACCTCGCAGTACAGGAACCTCTGACAGGGTAATTGTACCTCGCAGTGCAGGAACCTCTGACAGTGTAATTGTACCTCGCAGTACAGGAACCTCTGACAGTGTAATTGTACCTCGCAGTACAGGAACCTCTGACAGTGTAATTGTACCTCGCAGTGCAGGAACCTCTGACAGGGTAATTGTGGCTCGCAGTACAGGAGCCTCTGACAGGGTAATTGTACCTCGCATTCCAGGAACCTCTGACAGGGTAATTGTACCTCGCAGTGCAGGAACCTCTGACAGGGTAATTGTACCTCGCAGTGCAGGAACCTCTGACAGGGTAATTGTGCCTCGCAGTACAGGAACCTCTGACAGTGCAATTGTACCTCGCAGTGCAGGAACCTCTGACAGCGTAGTTGTACCTGGCAGTGCAGGAACCTCTGACAGGGTAATTGTAAATCGCAGTAAAGGAACCTCTGACAGGGTAATTGTACCTCGCAGTACAGGAACCTCTGACAGTGTAATTGTACCTCGCAGTACAGGAACCTTTGACAGGATAATTGTACCTCGCAGTACAGGAACCTCTGACAGTGTAATTGTACCTCGCAGTACAGGAACCTCAGACAGGGGAATTGTACCACGCAGTACAGGAACCTCTGACAGGATAATTGTACCTCGCAGTACAGGAACCTCTGACAGTGTAATTGTACCTCGCAGTGCAGGAACCTCTGACAGGGTAATTGTACCTCGCAGTACAGGAACCTCTGACAGGGTAATTGTACCTCGCAGTACAGGAACCTCAGACAGGGTAAGTGTACCTCGCAGGACAGGAATCTCTGACAGGGTAATTGTACCTCGCAGTGCAGGAACCTCTGACAGGGTAATTGTACCTCGCAGTACAGGAACCTCTGACAGGGTAATTGTACCTCGCAGTGCAGGAACCTCTTACAGTGTAATTGTACCTCGCAGTACAGGAACCTCTGACAGGGTAATTGTACCTCGCAGTACAGGAACCTCTGACAGGGTAATTGTACCTCGCAGTGCAGGAACCTCTGACAGGGTAATTGTACCTCGCAGTACAGGAACCTCTGACAGGGTAATTGTACCTCGCAGTACAGGAACCTCTGACAGGGTAATTGTACCTCGCAGTACAGGAACCTCTGACAGGGTAATTGTACCTCGCAGTGCAGGAACCTCTGACAGTGTAATTGTACCTCGCAGTACAGGAACCTCTGACAAGGTAATTGTACCTCGCAGTACAGGAACCTCTGACAGGGTAGTTGTACCTCGCAGTACAGGAACCTCTGACAAGGTATTTGTACCTCGCAGTGCAGGAACCTCTGACAGGGTAATTGTACCTCGCAGTACAGGAACCTCTGACAGGGTAATAGTACCTCGCAGTACAGGAACCTCTGACAGGGTAATTGTACCTCGCAGTACAGGAACGTCTGACAGGGTAATTGTACCTCGCAGTGCAGGAACCTCTGACAGGATAATAGTACCTCGCAGTGCAGGAACCTCTGACAGGGTAATTGTACCTCGCAGTGCAGGAACCTCTGACAGTGTAATTGTACCTCGCAGTGCAGGAACCTCTGACAGGGTAATTGTACCTCGCAGTACAGGAACCTCTGACAGGGTAATTGTACCTCGCAGTACAGGAACCTCTGACCGGGTAAAAGTACCTCGCAGTACAGGAACCTCTGACAGGGTAATTGTTCCTCGCAGTGCAGGAACCTCTGACAGGGTAATTGTACCTCGCAGTACAGGAACCTCTGACAGTGTAATTGTACCTCGCAGTACAGGAACCTCTGACAGGATAATTGTACCTCGCAGTACAGGAACCTCTGACAGTGTAATTGTACCTCGCAGTACAGGAACCTCTGACAGGGTAATTGTACCTCGCAGTACAGGAACCTCTGACAGGGTAATTGTCCCTCGCTGTACAGGAACCTCTGACAGTGTAATTGTTCCTCGTATTGCAGGAACCTCTGACAGGGTAATTGTACCTCGCAGTACAGGAACCTCTGACAGGGTAATTGTACCTCGCAGTACAGGAACCTCTGACAGGGTAATTGTACCTCGCAGTACAGGAACCTCTGACAGGGTAATTGTACCTCGCAGTACAGGAACCTCTGACAGGGTAATTGTACCTCGCAGTGCAGGAACCTCTGACAGTGTAATTGTACCTCGCAGTACAGGAACCTCTGACAGTGTAATTGTACCTCGCAGTACAGGAACCTCTGACAGTGTAATTGTACCTCGCAGTGCAGGAACCTCTGACAGGGTAATTGTGGCTCGCAGTACAGGAGCCTCTGACAGGGTAATTGTACCTCGCATTCCAGGAACCTCTGACAGGGTAATTGTACCTCGCAGTGCAGGAACCTCTGACAGGGTAATTGTACCTCGCAGTGCAGGAACCTCTGACAGGGTAATTGTGCCTCGCAGTACAGGAACCTCTGACAGTGTAATTGTACCTCGCAGTGCAGGAACCTCTGACAGCGTAGTTGTACCTGGCAGTGCAGGAACCTCTGACAGGGTAATTGTAAATCGCAGTACAGGAACCTCTGACAGGGTAATTGTACCTCGCAGTACAGGAACCTCTGACAGTGTAATTGTACCTCGCAGTACAGGAACCTCTGACAGGATAATTGTACCTCGCAGTTCAGGAACCTCTGACAGTGTAATTGTACCTCGCAGTACAGGAACCTCTGACAGGGGAATTGTACCACGCAGTACAGGAACCTCTGACAGGATAATTGTACCTCGCAGTACAGGAACCTCTGACAGTGTAATTGTACCTCGCAGTGCAGGAACCTCTGACAGGGTAATTGTACCTCGCAGTACAGGAACCTCTGACAGGGTAATTGTACCTCGCAGTACAGGAACCTCAGACAGGGTAAGTGTACCTCGCAGGACAGGAACCTCTGACAGGGTAATTGTACCTCGCAGTACAGGAACCTCTGACAGGGTAATTGTTCCTTGCAGTACAGGAACCTCTGACAGGGTAATTGTACCTCGCAGTGCAGGAACCTCTGACAGGGTAATTCTACCTCGCAGTACAGGAACCTCTGACAGGGTAATTGTACCTCGCAGTACAGGAACCTCTGACAGGGTAATTGTACCTCGCAGTGCAGGAACCTCTGACAGGGTAATTGTACCTCGCAGTGCAGGAACCTCTGACAGGGTAATTGTACCTCGCAGTGCAGGAACCTCTGACAGTGTAATTGTACCTCGCAGTACAGGAACCTCTGACAGGGTAATTGTACCTCGCAGTACAGGAACCTCTGACAGGGTAATTGTACCTCGCAGTACAGGAACCTCTGACAGGATAATTGTACCTCGCAGTACAGGAAACTCTGACAGGGTAATTGTACCTCGCAGTACAGGAACCTCTGACAGGGTAATTGTACCTCCCAGTACAGGAACCTCTGACAGGGTAATTGTACCTCGCAGTACAGGAACCTCTGACAGGGTAATTGTACCTCGCAGTACAGGAACCTCTGACAGGGTAATTGTACCTCGCAGTACAGGAACCTCTGACAGGGTAATTGTACCTCGCAGTGCAGGAACCTCTGACAGGTTAATTGTACCTCGCAGTACAGGAACCTCTGACAGGGTAATTGTACCTCGCAGTGCAGGAACCTCTGACAGTGTAATTGTACCTCGCAGTACAGGAACCTCTGACAGGGTAATTGTACCTCGCAGTACAGGAACCTCTGACAGTGTAATTATACCTCGCAGTGCAGGAACCTCTGACAGTGTAATTGTACCACGCAGTACAGGAACGTCTGACAGTGTAATTGTACCTCGCAGTACAGGAACCTCTGACAGTGTAATTGTACCTCGCAGTACAGGAACATCTGACAGTGTAATTGTACCTCGCAGTACAGGAACCTCTGACAGGGTAATTGTACCTCGCAGTACAGGAACCTCTGACAGGGTAATTGTACCTCGCAGAACAGGAACCTCTGACAGGTTAATTGTACCTCGCAGTACAGGAACCTCTGACAGGGTAATTGTACCTCGCAGTACAGGAACCTCTGACAGGGTAATTGTACCTCGCAGTGCAGGAACCTCTGACAGGGTAATTGTACCTCGCAGTACAGGAACCTCTGACAGGGTAATTGTACCTCGCAGTACAGGAACCTCTGCCAGGGTAATGGCACCTCGCAGAGCAGGAACCTCTGACAGGGTAATTGTACCTCGCAGTGCAGGAACCTCTGACAGTGTAATTGTACCTCGCAGTACAGGAACCTCTGATAGGGCAATTGTACCTCGCAGTACAGGAACCTCTGACAGGGTAATTGTACCTCGCAGTACAGGAACCTCTGACAGGGTAATTGTCCCTCGCAGTACAGGAACCTCTGATAGGGCAATTGTACCTCGCAGTACAGGAACCTCTGACAGGGTAACTGTACCTCGCAGTACAGGAACCTCTGACAGGGTAATTGTAACTCGCAGTACAGGAACCTCTGACAGGGTAATTGTACCTCGCAGTGCAGGAACCTCTGACAGGGTAATTGTACCTCGCAGTACAGGAGCCTCTGACAGGGTAATTGTACCTCGCAGTGCAGGAACCTCTGACAGTGTAATTGTACCTCGCAGTACAGGAACCTCTGACAGGGTAATTGTACCTCGCAGTACAGGAACCTCTGACAGTGTAATTGTACCTCGCAGTGCAGGAACCTCTGACATTGTAATTGTACCTCACAGTACAGGAACCTCTGTCAGGGTAATTGTACCTCGCAGTACAGGAACCTCTGACAGTGTAATTGTACCTCGCAGTACAGGAACCTCTGACAGTGGAATTGTACCTCGCAGTACAGGAACCTCTGACAGTGTCATTGTACCTCGCAGTACAGGAACCTCTGACAGGGTAATTGTACCTCGCAGTACAGGAACCTCTGATAGGATAATTGCACCTCGCAGTACAGGAACCTCTGACAGGGTAATTGTACCTCGCAGTACAGGAACCTCTGACAGGGTAATTGTACCTCGCAGTACAGGAACCTCTGACAGGGTAATTGTACCTCGCAGTACAGGAACCTCTGACAGGGTAATTGTACCTCGCAGTACAGGAACCTCTGACAGGGTAATTGTACCTCGCAGTACAGGAACCTCTGACAGGGTAATTGTACCTCGCAGTGCAGGAACCATTGACAGGGTAATTGTACCTCGCAGTACAGGAACCTCTGACAGGGTAATTGTACCTCTCAGTGCAGGAACCTCTGACAGTGTAATTGTACCTCGCAGTACAGGAACCTCTGACAGGGTAATTGTAACTCGCAGTACAGGAACCTCTGACAGTGTAATTGTACCTCGCAGTGCAGGAACCTCTGATAGTGTAATTGTACCTCGCAGTACAGGAACCTCTGACAGGGTAATTGTACCTCGCAGTTCAGGAACCTCTGACAGTGTAATTGTACCTCGCAGGACAGGAACCTCTGACAGTGTAATTGTACCTCGCAGTACAGGAACCTCTGACAGTGTAATTGTACCTCGCAGTACAGGAACCTCTGACAGTGTAATTGTACCTCGCAGTACAGGAACCTCTGACAGGGTAATTGCACCTCGCAGAGCAGGAACCTCTGACAGGGTAATTGTACCTCGCTGTGCAGGAACCTCTGACAGTGTAATTGTACCTCGCAGTGCAGGAACCTCTGACAGTGTAATTGTATCTCGCAGTACAGGAACCTCTGACAGGGTAATTGTACCTCGCAGTACAGGAACCTCTGACAGGGTAATTGTACCTCGCAGTACAGGAACCTCTGACAGGGTAATTGTACCTCGCAGTGCAGGAACCTCTGATAGTGTAATTGTACCTCGCAGTACAGGAACCTCTGACAGGGTAATTGTACCTCGCAGTTCAGGAACCTCTGACAGTGTAATTGTACCTCGCAGGACAGGAACCTCTGACAGTGTAATTGTACCTCGCAGTACAGGAACCTCTGACAGTGTAATTGTACCTCGCAGTACAGGAACCTCTGACAGTGTAATTGTACCTCGCAGTACAGGAACCTCTGACAGGGTAATTGCACCTCGCAGAGCAGGAACCTCTGACAGGGTAATTGTACCTCGCTGTGCAGGAACCTCTGACAGTGTAATTGTACCTCGCAGTGCAGGAACCTCTGACAGTGTAATTGTATCTCGCAGTACAGGAACCTCTGACAGGGTAATTGTACCTCGCAGTACAGGAACCTCTGACAGGGTAATTGTACCTCGCAGTACAGGAACCTCTGACAGGATAATTGTACCTCGCAGTACAGGAACCTCTGACAGGGTAATTGTACCTCGCAGTACAGGAACCTCTGACAGGGTAATTGTACCTCGCAGTACAGGAACCTCTGACAGGATAATTGTACCTCGCAGTACAGGAACCTCTGACAGGGTAATTGTACCTCGCAGTACAGGAACCTCGGACAGGGTAATTGTCCCTCGCAGTACAGGAACCTCTGACAGGGCAATTGTACCTCGCAGTACAGGAACCTCTGACAGGGTTTCTGTACCTCGCAGTACAGGAACCTCTGACAGGGTAATTGTAACTCGCAGTACAGGAACCTCTGACAGGGTAATTGTACCTCGCAGTGCAGGAACCTCTGACAGGGTAATTGTACCTCGCAGTACAGGAACCTCTGACAGGGTAATTGTACCTCGCAGTGCAGGAACCTCTGACAGTGTAATTGTACCTCGCAGTACAGGAACCACTGACAGGGTAATTGTACCTCGCAGTACAGGAACCTCTGACAGTGTAATTGTACCTCGCAGTGCAGGAACCTCTGACATTGTAATTGTACCTCACAGTACAGGAACCTCTGACAGGGTAATTGTACCTCGCAGTACAGGAACCTCTGACAGTGTAATTATACCTCGCAGTACAGGAACCTCTGACAGTGGAATTGTACCTCGCAGTACAGGAACCTCTGACAGTGTCATTGTACCTCGCAGTACAGGAACCTCTGACAGGGTAATTGTACCTCGCAGTACAGGAACCTCTGATAGGATAATTGCACCTCGCAGTACAGGAACCTCTGACAGGGTAATTGTACCTCGCAGTACAGGAACCTCTGACAGGGTAATTGTACCTCGCAGTACAGGAACCTCTGACAGGGTAATTGTACCTCGCAGTACAGGAACCTCTGACAGGGTAATTGTACCTCGCAGTACAGGAACCTCTGACAGGGTAATTGTACCTCGCAGTACAGGAACCTCTGACAGGGTAATTGTACCTCGCAGTGCAGGAACCATTGACAGGGTAATTGTACCTCGCAGTACAGGAACCTCTGACAGGGTAATTGTACCTCGCAGTGCAGGAACCTCTGACAGTGTAATTGTACCTCGCAGTACAGGAACCTCTGACAGGGTAATTGTACCTCGCAGTACAGGAACCTCTGACAGTGTAATTGTACCTCGCAGTGCAGGAACCTCTGATAGTGTAATTGTACCTCGCAGTGCAGGAACCTCTGACAGGGTAATTGTACCTCGCAGTACAGGAACCTCTGACAGTGTAATTGTACCTCGCAGGACAGGAACCTCTGACAGTGTAATTGTACCTCGCAGTACAGGAACCTCTGACAGTGTAATTGTACCTCGCAGTGCAGGAACCTCTGACATTGTAATTGTACCTCACAGTACAGGAACCTCTGACAGGGTAATTGTACCTCGCAGTACAGGAACCTCTGACAGTGTAATTATACCTCGCAGTACAGGAACCTCTGACAGTGGAATTGTACCTCGCAGTACAGGAACCTCTGACAGTGTCATTGTACCTCGCAGTACAGGAACCTCTGACAGGGTAATTGTACCTCGCAGTACAGGAACCTCTGATAGGATAATTGCACCTCGCAGTACAGGAACCTCTGACAGGGTAATTGTACCTCGCAGTACAGGAACCTCTGACAGGGTAATTGTACCTCGCAGTACAGGAACCTCTGACAGGGTAATTGTACCTCGCAGTACAGGAACCTCTGACAGGGTAATTGTACCTCGCAGTACAGGAACCTCTGACAGGGTAATTGTACCTCGCAGTACAGGAACCTCTGACAGGGTAATTGTACCTCGCAGTGCAGGAACCATTGACAGGGTAATTGTACCTCGCAGTACAGGAACCTCTGACAGGGTAATTGTACCTCGCAGTGCAGGAACCTCTGACAGTGTAATTGTACCTCGCAGTACAGGAACCTCTGACAGGGTAATTGTACCTCGCAGTACAGGAACCTCTGACAGTGTAATTGTACCTCGCAGTGCAGGAACCTCTGATAGTGTAATTGTACCTCGCAGTGCAGGAACCTCTGACAGGGTAATTGTACCTCGCAGTACAGGAACCTCTGACAGTGTAATTGTACCTCGCAGGACAGGAACCTCTGACAGTGTAATTGTACCTCGCAGTACAGGAACCTCTGACAGTGTAATTGTACCTCGCAGTACAGGAACCTCTGACAGTGTAATTGTACCTCGCAGTACAGGAACCTCTGACAGGGTAATTGTACCTCGCAGTACAGGAACCTCTGACAGGGTAATTGTACCTCGCAGTACAGGAACCTCTGACAGGGTAATTGTACCTCGCAGTGCAGGAACCTCTGACAGGATAATTGTACCTCGCAGTACAGGAACCTCTGACAGGGTAATTGTACCTCGCAGTACAGGAACCTCTGACAGGGTAATTGTACCTCGCAGTGCAGGAACCTCTGACAGGGTAATTGTACCTCGCAGTACAGGAACCTCTGACAGTGTAATTGTACCTCGCAGTACAGGAACCTCTGACAGGGTAATTGTACCTCGCAGTACAGGAACCAGGACAGGTTAATTGAACCTCGCAGTACAGGAACCTCTGACAGGGTAATTGTACCTCGCAGTACAGGAACATCTGACAGTGTAATTGTACCTCGCAGTACAGGAACCTATGACAGGGTAATTGTACCTCGCAGTGCAGGAACCTCTGACACATTAATTGTCCCTCGCAGTACAGGAACCTCTGACAGTGTAATTGTACCTCGCAGTGCAGGAACCTCTGACAGGGTAATTGTACCTCGCAGTGCAGGAACCTCTGACAGGGTAATTGTACCTCGCAGTACAGGATCCTCTGACAGTGTAATTGTACCTCGCAGTACAGGAACCTCTGACAGGGGAATTGTACCTCGCAGTACAGGAATCTCTGACAGGATAATTGTACCTCGCAGTACAGGAACCTCTGACAGTGTAATTGTACCTCGCAGTGCAGGAACCTCTGACAGGGTAATAGTACCTCGCAGTACAGGAACCTCTGACAGGGTAATTGTACCTCGCAGTGCAGGAACCTCTGACAGTGTAATAGTACCTCGCAGTACAGGAACCTCTGACAGGGTAATTGTACCTCGCAGTACAGGAACCTCTGACAGTGTAATTGTACCTCGCAGTGCAGGAACCTCTGACATTGTAATTGTACCTCACAGTACAGGAACCTCTGACAGGGTAATTGTACCTCGCAGTACAGGAACCTCTGACAGTGTAATTGTACCTCGCAGTACAGGAACCTCTGACAGTGGAATTGTACCTCGCAGTACAGGAACCTCTGACAGTGTCATTGTACCTCGCAGTACAGGAACCTCTGACAGGGTAATTGTACCTCGCAGTACAGGAACCTCTGATAGGATAATTGCACCTCGCAGTACAGGAACCTCTGACAGGGTAATTGTACCTCGCAGTACAGGAACCTCTGACAGGGTAATTGTACCTCGCAGTACAGGAACCTCTGACAGGGTAATTGTACCTCGCAGTACAGGAACCTCTGACAGGGTAATTGTACCTCGCAGTACAGGAACCGTTGACAGGGTAATTGTACCTCGCAGTACAGGAACCTCTGACAGGGTAATAGTACCTCGCAGTGCAGGAACCATTGACAGGGTAATTGTACCTCGCAGTACAGGAATCTCTGACAGGGTAATTGTACCTCGCAGTGCAGGAACCTCTGACAGTGTAATTGTACCTCGCAGTACAGGAACCTCTGACAGGGTAATTGTACCTCGCAGTACAGGAACCTCTGACAGTGTAATTGTACCTCGCAGTGCAGGAACCTCTGATAGTGTAATTGTACCTCGCAGTGCAGGAACATCTGACAGGGTAATTGTACCTCGCAGTACAGGAACCTCTGACAGTGTAATTGTACCTCGCAGGACAGGAACCTCTGACAGTGTAATTGGACCTCGCAGTACAGCAACCTCTGACAGTGCAATTGTACCTCGCAGTACAGGAACCTCTGACAGTGTAATTGTACCTCGCAGTACAGGAACCTCTGACAGGGTAATTGTACCTCGCAGTACAGGAACCTCTGACAGGATAATTGTACCTCCAGTACAGGAACCTCTGACAGGGTAATTGTACCTCGCAGTGCAGGAACCTCTGTCAGGATAATTGTACCTCGCAGTACAGGAACCTCTGACAGGGTAATTGTACCTCGCAGTGCAGCAACCTCTGACAGGGTAATTGTACCTCGCAGTACAGGAACCTCTGACAGTGTAATTGTACCTCGCAGTACAGGAACCTCTGACAGGGTAATTGTACCTCGCAGTGCAGGAACCTCTGACAGGGTAATTGTACCTCGCAGTACAGGAACCTCTGACCGGGTAATTGTACCTCGCAGTACAGGAACCTCTGACAGTGTAATTGTACCTCGCAGTACAGGAACCTCTGACAGGGTAATTGTACCTCGCAGTACATGATCCTCTGACATGGTAATTGTACGTCGCAGTACAGGAACCTCTGACAGGGTAATTGTACCTCGCAGTACAGGAACCTCTGACAGGGTAATTGTACCTCGCAGTACAGGAACATCTGACAGTGTAATTGTACCTCGCAGTACAGGAACCTCTGACAGGGTAATTGTACCTCGCAGTGCAGGAACCTCTGACAGGGTAATTGTTCCTCGCAGTACAGGAACCTCTGACAGTGTAATTGTACCTCGCAGTGCAGGAACCTCTGACAGGTTAATTGTACCTCGCAGTGCAGGAACCTCTGACAGGGTAATTGTACCTCGCAGTACAGGAACCTCTGACAGTGTAATTGTACCTCGCAGTACAGGAACCTCTGACAGGGGAATTGTACCTCGCAGTACAGGAACCTCTGACAGGATAATTGTACCTCGCAGTACAGGAACCTCTGACAGTGTAATTGTACCTCGCAGTGCAGGAACCTCTGACAGGGTAATTGTACCTCGCAGTACAGGAACCTCTGACAGGGTAATTGTACCTCGCAGTACAGGAACCTCTGACAGGGTAATTGTACCTCGCAGGACAGGAACCTCTGACAGGGTAATTGTACCTCGCAGTACAGGAACCTCTGACAGGGTAATTGTACCTCGCAGTACAGGAACCTCTGACAGGGTAATTGTACCTCGCAGTGCAGGAACCTCTGACAGGGTAATTGTACCTCGCAGTACAGGAACCTCTGACAGGGTAATTGTACCTCGCAGTACAGGAACCTCTGACAGGGTAATTGTACCTCGCAGTGCAGGAACCTCTGACAGCTAATTGTACCTCGCAGTGCAGGAACCTCTGACAGGGTAATTGTACCTCGCAGTGCAGGAACCTCTGACAGTGTAATTGTACCTCGCAGTACAGGAACCTCTGACAGGGTAATTGTACCTCGCAGTACAGGAACCTCTGACAGGGTAATTGCACCTCGCAGTACAGGAACCTCTGACAGGATAATTGTACCTCGCAGTACAGGAACCTCTGACAGGGTAATTGTACCTCGCAGTACAGGAACCTCTGACAGGGTAATTGTACCTCGCAGTACAGGAAACTCTGACAGGGTAATTGTACCTCGCAGTACAGGAACCTCTGACAGGGTAATTGTACCTCGCAGTACAGGAACCTCTGACAGGGTAATTGTACCTCGCAGGACAGGAACCTCTGACAGGGTAATTGTACCTCGCAGTACAGGAACCTCTGACAGGGTAATTGTACCTCGCAGTACAGGAACCTCTGACAGGGTAATTGTACCTCGCAGTGCAGGAACCTCTGACAGGGTAATTGTACCTCGCAGTACAGGAACCTCTGACAGGGTAATTGTACCTCGCAGTACAGGAACCTCTGACAGGGTAATTGTACCTCGCAGTGCAGGAACCTCTGACAGGGTAATTGTACCTCGCAGTGCAGGAACCTCTGACAGGGTAATTGTACCTCGCAGTACAGGAACCTCTGACAGGGGAATTGTACCTCGCAGTACAGGAACCTCTGACAGGATAATTGTACCTCGCAGTACAGGAACCTCTGACAGTGTAATTGTACCTCGCAGTGCAGGAACCTCTGACAGGGTAATTGTACCTCGCAGTACAGGAACCTCTGACAGGGTAATTGTACCTCGCAGTACAGGAACCTCTGACAGGGTAATTGTACCTCGCAGGACAGGAACCTCTGACAGGGTAATTGTACCTCGCAGTACAGGAACCTCTGACAGGGTAATTGTACCTCGCAGTACAGGAACCTCTGACAGGGTAATTGTACATCGCAGTGCAGGAACCTCTGACAGGGAAATTGTACCTCGCAGTACAGGAACCTCTGACAGGGTAATTGTACCTCGCAGTACAGGAACATCTGACAGTGTAATTGTACCTCGCAGTACAGGAACCTCTGACAGGGTAATTGTACCTCGCAGTGCAGGAACCTCTGACAGGGTAATTGTCCCTCGCAGTACAGGAACCTCTGACAGTGTAATTGTACCTCGCAGTGCAGGAACCTCTGACAGGGTAATTGTACCTCGCAGTACAGGAACCTCTGACAGTGTAATTGTACCTCGCAGTACAGGAACCTCTGACAGGGGAATTGTACCTCGCAGTACAGGAACCTCTGACAGGATAATTGTACCTCGCAGTACAGGAACCTCTGACAGTGTAATTCTACCTCGCAGAGCAGGAACCTCTGACAGGGTAATTGTACCTCGCAGTACAGGAACCTCTGACAGGGTAATTGTACCTCGCAGTACAGGAACCTCTGACAGGGTAATTGTACCTCGCTGGACAGGAACCTCTGACAGGGTAATTGTACCTCGCAGTACAGGAACCTCTGACAGGGTAATTGTACCTCGCAGTACAGGAACCTCTGACAGGGTAATTGTACCTCGCAGTGCAGGAACCTCTGACAGGGTAATTGTACCTCGCAGTACAGGAATCTCTGACAGGGTAATTGTACCTCGCAGTACAGGAACCTCTGACAGCGTAATTGTACCTCGCAGTGCAGGAACCTCTGACAGGGTAATTGTACCTCGCAGTGCAGGAACCTCTGACAGGGTAATTGTACCTCGCAGTGCAGGAACCTCTGACAGTGTAATTGTACCTCGCAGTACAGGAACCTCTGACAGGGTAATTGTACCTCGCAGTACAGGAACCTCTGACAGGGTAATTGTACCTCGCAGTACAGGAACCTCCGACAGGATAATTGTACCTCGCAGTACAGGAACCTCTGACAGGGTAATTGTACCTCGCAGTACAGGAACCTCTGACAGGGTAATTGTACCTCGCAGTACAGGAAACTCTGACAGGGTAATTGTACCTCGCAGTACAGGAACCTCTGACAGGGTAATTGTACCTCGCAGTACAGGAACCTCTGACAGGGTAATTGTACCTCGCAGTACAGGAACCTCTGACAGGGTAATTGTACCTCGCAGTGTAGGAACCTCTGACAGGTTAATTGTACCTCGCAGTACAGGAACCTCTGACAGGGTAATTGTACCTCGCAGTGCAGGAACCTCTGACAGTGTAATTGCACCTCGCAGTACAGGAACCTCTGACAGGGTAATTGTACCTCGCAGTACAGGAACCTCTGACTGTGTAATTGTACCTCGCAGTGCAGGAACCTCTGACAGTGTAATTGTACCACGCAGTACAGGAACGTCTGACAGTGTAATTGTACCTCGCAGTACAGGAACCTCTGACAGTGTAATTGTACCTCGCAGTACAGGAACATCTGACAGTGTAATTGTACCTCGCAGTACAGGAACCTCTGACAGGGTAACTGTACCTCGCAGTACAGGAACCTCTGACAGGGTAATTGTACCTCGCAGTACAGGAACCTCTGACAGGTTAATTGTACCTCGCAGTACAGGAACCTCTGACAGGGTAATCGTACCTCGCAGTACAGGAACCTCTGACAGGGTAATTGTACCTCGCAGTGCAGGAACCTCTGACAGGGTAATTGTACCTCGCAGTACAGGAACCTCTGACAGGGTAATTGTACCTCGCAGTACAGGAACCTCTGACAGGGTAATTGCACCTCGCAGAGCAGGAACCTCTGACAGGGTAATTGTACCTCGCTGTGCAGGAACCTCTGACAGGGTAATTGTACCTCGCAGTGCAGGAACCTCTGACAGTGTAATTGTACCTCGCAGTACAGGAACCTCTGACAGGGTAATTGTACCTCGCAGTACAGGAACCTCTGACAGGGTAATTGTACCTCGCAGTACAGGAACCTCTGACAGGATAATTGTACCTCGCAGTACAAGAACCTCTGAAAGGGTAATTGTACCTCGCAGTACAGGAACCTCTGACAGGGTAATTGTACCTCGCAGTACAGGAAACTCTGACAGGGCAATTGTACCTCGCAGAACAGGAACCTCTGACAGGGTAATTGTACCTCGCAGTACAGGAACCTCTGACAGGGTAATTGTAACTCGCAGTACAGGAACCTCTGACAGGGTAATTGTACCTCGCAGTGCAGGAACCTCTGACAGGGTAATTGTACCTCGCAGTACAGGAACCTCTGACAGGGTAATTGTACCTCGCAGTGCAGGAACCTCTGACAGTGTAATTGTACCTCGCAGTACAGGAACCTCTGACAGGTAATTGTACCTCGCAGTACAGGAACCTCTGACAGTGTAATTGTACCTCGCAGTGCAGGAACCTCTGACATTGTAATTGTACCTCAGAGTACAGGAACCTCTGACAGGGCAATTGTACCTCGCAGTACAGGAACCTCTGACAGTGTAATTGTACCTCGCAGTACAGGAACCTCTGACAGTGGAATTGTACCTCGCAGTACAGGAACCTCTGACAGTGTCATTGTACCTCGCAGTACAGGAACCTCTGACAGGGTAATTGTACCTCGCAGTACAGGAACCTCTGATAGGATAATTGCACCTCGCAGTACAGGAACCTCTGACAGGGTAATTGTACCTCGCAGTACAGGAACCTCTGACAGGGTAATTGTACCTCGCAGTACAGGAACCTCTGACAGTGTAATTGTACCTCGCAGTGCAGGAACCTCTGATAGTGTAATTGTACCTCGCAGGACAGGAACCTCTGACAGTGTAATTGTACCTGGCAGTACAGGAACCTCTGACAGTGTTACTGTACCTCGCAGTACAGGAACCTCTGACAGGGTAATTGTACCTCGCAGTACAGGAACCTCTGACAGAGTAATTGTACCTCGCAGTACAGGAACCTCTGACAGGATAATTGTACCTCGCAGTACAGGAACCTCTGACAGGGTAATTGCACCTCGCAGTGCAGGAACCTCTGACAGGATAATTGTACCTCGCAGTCCAGGAACCTCTGACAGGGTAATTGTACCTCGCAGTACAGGAACCTCTGACAGGGTAATTGTACCTCGCAGTGCAGGAACCTCTGACAGGGTAATTGTACCTCGCAGTACAGGAACCTCTGACAGTGTAATTGTACCTCGCAGTACAGGAACCTCTGACAGGGTAATTGTACCTCGCAGTGCAGGAACCTCTGACAGGGTAATTGTACCTCGCAGTACAGGAACCTCTGACCGGGTAATTGTACCTCGCAGTACAGGAACCTCTGACAGTGTAATTGTACCTCGCAGTACAGGAACCTCTGACAGGGTAATTGTACCTCGCAGTACAGGATCCTCTGACAGGGTAATTGTACTTCGCAGTACAGGAACCTCTGACAGGGTAATTGTACCTCGCAGTACAGCAACATCTGACAGTGTAATTGTACCTCGCAGTACAGGAACCTCTGACAGGGTAATTGTACCTCGCAGTGCAGGAACCTCTGACAGGGTAATTGTCCCTCGCAGTACAGGAACCTCTGACAGTGTAATTGTACCTCGCAGTGCAGGAACCTCTGACAGGGTAATTGTACCTCGCAGTGCAGGAACCTCTGACAGGGTAATTGTACCTCGCAGTACAGGAAACTCTGACAGGGTAATTGCAACTCGCAGTGCAGGAACCTCTGACAGGGTAATTGTACCTCGCAGTACAGGAACCTCTGACAGGGTAATTGTACCTCGCAGTACAGGAACCTCCGACAGGGTAATTGTACCTCGCAGTGCAGGAACCTCTGACAGGATAATTGTACCTCGCAGTACAGGAACCTCTGACAGGGTAATTGTACCTCGCAGTACAGGAACCTCTGACAGGGTAATTGTACCTCGCAGTGCAGGAACCTCTGACAGGGTAATTGTACCTCGCAGTACAGGAACCTCTGACAGTGTAATTGTACCTCGCAGTACAGGAACCTCTGACAGGGTAGTAGAACCTCGCAGTGCAATAACCTCTGACAGGGTAATTTTACCTCGCAGTGCAGGAACCTCTGACAGGGTAATTGTACCTCGCAGTGCAGGAACCTCTGACAGGGTAATTGTACCTCGCAGTGCAGGAACCTCTGACAGTGTAATTGTACCTCGCAGTACAGGAACCTCTGACTGGGTAATAGTACCTCGCAAAACAGGAACCTCTGACAGGGTAATTGTACCTCGCAGTACAGGAACCTCTGACAGGATAATTGTACCTCGCAGTACAGGAACCTCTGACAGGGTAATTGTACCTCGCAGTACAGGAACCTCTGACAGGGTAATTGTACCTCGCAGTACAGGAACCTCTGACAGGGTAATTGTACCTCGCAGTACAGGAACCTCTGACACGGTAATTGTACCTCGCAGTGCAGGAACCTCTGACAGGGTAATTGTACCTCGCAGTACAGGAACCTCTGACAGGGTAATTGTACCTCGCAGTGCAGGAACCTCTGACAGTGTAATTGTACCTCGCAGTACAGGAACCTCTGACAGTGTAATTGTACCTCGCAGTGCAGGAACCTCTGACAGTGTAATTGTACCTCGCAGTACAGGAACCTCTGACAGGGTAATTGTACCTCGCAGTGCAGGAACCTCTGACAGGGTAATTGTACCTCGCAGTACAGGAACCTCTGACAGTGTAATTGTACCTCGCAGTACAGGAACCTCTGACAGTGTAATTGTACCTCGCAGTACAGGAACCTCTGACAGTGTAATTGTACCTCGCAGTACAGGAACCTCTGACAGGGTAATTGTACCTCGCAGTACAGGAACCTCTGACAGTGTAATTGTACCTCGCAGTACAGGAACCTCTGACAGGGTAATTGTACCTCGCAGTACAGGAACCTCTGACAGGGTAATTGTACCTCGCAGTACAGGAACCTCTGACAGTGTAATTGTACCTCGCAGTGCAGGAACCTCTGACAGGGTAATTGTACCTCGCAGTGCAGGAACCTCTGACAGGGTAATTGTACCTCGCAGTACAGGAACCTCTGACAGGGTAATTGTACCTCGCAGTGCAGGAACCTCTGACAGGGTAATAGTACCTCGCAGTACAGGAACCTCTGACAGTGTAATTGTACCTCGCAGTACAGGAACCTCTGACAGGGTAGTAGAACCTCGCAGTGCAGGAACCTCTGACAGGGTAATTGTACCTCGCAGTGCAGGAACCTCTGACAGGGTAATTGTACCTCGCAGTGCAGGAACCTCTGACAGGGTAATTGTACCTCGCAGTGCAGGAACCTCTGACAGTGTAATTGTACCTCGCAGTACAGGAACCTCTGACAGGGTAATTGTACCTCGCAGTACAGGAACCTCTGACAGGGTAATTGTACCTGGCAGTACAGGAACCTCTGACAGGATAATTGTACCTCGCAGTACAGGAACCTCTGACAGGGTAATTGTACCTCGCAGTACAGGAACCTCTGACAGGGTAATTGGACCTCGCAGTACAGGAACCTCTGACAGGGTAATTGTACCTCGCAGTACAGGAACCTCTGACAGGGTAATTGTACCTCGCAGTACAGGAACCTCTGACAGGGTAATTGTACCTCGCAGTACAGGAACCTCTGACAGGGTAATTGTACCTCGCAGTGCAGGAACCTCTGACAGGGTAATTGTACCTCGCAGTACAGGAACCTCTGACAGGGTAATTGTACCTCGCAGTGCAGGAACTTCTGACAGTGTAATTGTACCTCGCAGTACAGGAACCTCTGACAGGGTAATTGTACCTCGCAGTACAGGAACCTCAGACAGTGTAATTGTACCTCGCAGTGCAGGAACCTCTGACAGTGTAATTGTACCTCGCAGTACAGGAACCTCTGACAGGGTAATTGTACCTCGCAGTACAGGAACCTCTGACAGTGTAATTGTACCTCGCAGTACAGGAACCTCTGACAGTGTAATTGTACCTCGCAGTACAGGAACCTCTGACAGTGTAATTGTACCTCGCAGTACAGGAACCTCCGACAGTGTAATTGTACCTCGCAGTACAGGAACCTCTGACAGGGTAATTGTATGTCGCAGTACAGGAACCTCTGACAGTGTAATTGTACCTCGCAGTACAGGAACCTCTGACAGGGTAATTGTACCTCGCAGTACAGGAACCTCTGACAGGGTAATTGTACCTCGCAGTAAAGGAACCTCTGACAGTGTAATTGTACCTCGCAGTGCAGGAACCTCTGACAGGGTAATTGTACCTCGCAGTGCAGGAACCTCTGACAGGGTAATTGTACCTCGCAGTACAGGAACCTCTGACAGGGTAATTGTACCTCGCAGTACAGGAACCTCTGACAGGGTAATTGTACCTCACAGTACAGGAACCTCTGACTGGGTAATTGTACCTCGCAGTACAGGAACCTCTGACAGGGTAATTGTCCCTCGCAGTACAGGAACCTCTGACAGGGTAATTGTACCTCGCAGTGCAGGAACCTCTGACAGGGTAATTGTACCTCGCAGTGCAGGAACCTCTGACAGTGTAATTGTACCTCGCAGTGCAGGAACCTCTGACAGGGTAATTGTACCTCGCAGTACAGGAACCTCTGACAGGGTAATTGTACCTCGCAGTGCAGGAACCTCTGACAGGGTAATTGAACCTCGCAGTACAGGAACCTCTGACAGTGTAATTGTACCTCGCAGTACAGGAACCTCTGACAGGGTAATTGTACCTCGCAGTGCAGGAACCTCTGACAGGGTAATTGTACCTCGCAGTGCAGGAACCTCTGACCGGGTAATTGTACTTGGCAGTGCAGGAACCTCTGACAGGATAATTGTACCTCGCAGTACAGGAACCTCTGACAGGGTAATTGTACCTCGCAGTACAGGAACCTCTGACAGGGTAATTGTACCTCGCAGTACAGGAACCTCTGACAGTATAATTGTACCTCGCAGTACAGGAACCTCTGACAGGGTAATTGTACCTCGCAGTGCAGGAACCTCTGACAGGGTAATTGTACCTCGCAGTACAGGAACCTCTGACAGTGTAATTGTACCTCGCAGTGCAGGAACCTCTGACAGGGTAATTGTACCTCGCAGTGCAGGAACCTCTGACACGGTAATTGTACCTCGCAGTACAGGAACCTCTGACAGGCTAATTGCAAGTCGCAGTGCAGGAACGTCTGACAGGGAAATTGTACCTCGCAGTACAGGAACCTCTGACAGGGTAATTGTACCTCGCAGTACAGGAACCTCTGACAGTATAATTGTACCTCGCAGTACAGGAACCTCTGACAGGGTAATTGTACCTCGCAGTACAGGAACCTCTGACAGGGTAATTGTACCTCGCAGTGCAGGAACCTCTGACAGGGTAATTGTACCTCGCAGTACAGGAACCTCTGACAGTGTAATTGTACCTCGCAGTGCAGGAACCTCTGACAGGGTAATTGTACCTCGCAGTGCAGGAACCTCTGACACGGTAATTGTACCTCGCAGTACAGGAACCTCTGACAGGGTAATTGCAAGTCGCAGTGCAGGAACCTCTGACAGGGAAATTGTACCTCGCAGTACAGGAACCTCTGACAGGGTAAATGTACCTCGCAGTGCAGGAACCTCTGACAGGGTAATTGTACCTCGCAGTGCAGGAACCTCTGACAGGGTAATTGTACCTCGCAGTACAGGAACCTCTGACAGGGTAATTGTACCTCGCAGTACAGGAACCTCTGACAGGATAATTGTACCTCGCAGTTCAGGAACCTCTGACAGGGTAATTGTACCTCGCAGTACAGGAACCTCTGACAGGGTAATTGTACCTCGCAGTGCAGGAACCTCTGACAGGGTAATTGTACCTCGCAGTACAGGAACCTCTGACAGGGTAATTGTACATCGCAGTGCAGGAACCTCTGACAGTGTAATTGTACCTCGCAGTACAGGAACCTCTGACAGGGTAATTGTACCTCGCAGTACAGGAACCTCTGACAGTGTAATTGTACCTCGCAGTGCAGGAACCTCTGACAGTGTAATTGTACCTCGCAGTAAAGGAACCTCTGACAGGGTAATTGTACCTCGCAGTACAGGAACCTCTGACAGTGTAATTGTACCTCGCAGTACAGGAACCTCTGACAGTGTAATTGTACCTCGCAGTACAGGAACCTCTGACAGTGTAATTGTACCTCGCAGTACAGGAACCTCTGACAGTGTAATTGTACCTCGCAGTACAGGAACCTCTGACAGGGTAATTGTACCTCGCAGTACAGGAACCTCTGACAGTGTAATTGTACCTCGCAGTACAGGAACCTCTGACAGGGTAATTGTACCTCGCAGTACAGGAACCTCTGACAGGGTAATTGTACCTCGCAGTACAGGAACCTCTGACAGTGTAATTGTACCTCGCAGTGCAGGAACCTCTGACAGGGTAATTGTACCTCGCAGTGCAGGAACCTCTGACAGGGTAATTGTACCTCGCAGTACAGGAACCTCTGACAGGGTAATTGTACCTCGCAGTGCAGGAACCTCTGACAGGGTAATTGTACCTCGCAGTGCAGGAACCTCTGACAGTGTAATTGTACCTCGCAGTGCAGGAACCTCTGACAGGGTAATTGTACCTCGCAGTACAAGAACCTCTGACAGGGTAATTGTACCTCGCAGTGCAGGAACCTCTGACAGGGTAATTGTACCTCGCAGTACAGGAACCTCTGACAGTGTAATTGTACCTCGCAGTACAGGAACCTCTGACAGTGTAATTGTACCTCGCAGTACAGGAACCTCTGACAGGGTAATTGTACCTCGCAGTACAGGAACCTCTGACAGGGTAATTGTACCTCGCAGTACAGGAACCTCTGACAGTGTAATTGTACCTCGCAGTGCAGGAACCTCTGACAGGGTAATTGTACCTCGCAGTGCAGGAACCTCTGACAGGGTAATTGTACCTCGCAGTACAGGAACCTCTGACAGGGTAATTGTACCTCGCAGTGCAGGAACCTCTGACAGGGTAATTGTACCTCGCAGTGCAGGAACCTCTGACAGTGTAATTGTACCTCGCAGTGCAGGAACCTCTGACAGGGTAATTGTACCTCGCAGTACAAGAACCTCTGACAGGGTAATTGTACCTCGCAGTGCAGGAACCTCTGACAGGGTAATTGTACCTCGCAGTACAGGAACCTCTGACAGTGTAATTGTACCTCGCAGTACAGGAACCTCTGACAGGGTAATTGTACCTCGCAGTGCAGGAACCTCTGACAGGGTAATTGTACCTCGCAGAGCAGGAACCTCTGACCGGGTAATTGTACCTGGCAGTGCAGGAACCTCTGACAGGGTAATTGTACCTCGCAGTACAGAAACCTCTGACAGGGTAATTGTACCTCGCAGTACAGGAACCTCTGACAGGGTAATTGTACCTCGCAGTACAGGAACCTCTGACAGTATAATTGTACCTCGCAGTACAGGAACCTCTGACAGGGTAATTGTACCTCGCAGTACAGGAACATCTGACAGGGTAATTGTACCTCGCAGTGCAGGAACCTCTGACAGGGTAATTGTACCTCGCAGTACAGGAACCTCTGACAGTGTAATTGTACCTCGCAGTGCAGGAACCTCTGACAGGGTAATTGTACCTCGCAGTGCAGGAACCTCTGACACGGTAGTTGTACCTCGCAGTACAGGAACCTCTGACAGGGTAATTGTACCTCGCAGTGCAGGAACCTCTGACAGTGTAATTGTACCTCGCAGTGAAGGAACCTCTGACAGGGTAATTGTACCTCGCAGTACAAGAACCTCTGACAGGGTAATTGTACCTCGCAGTGCAGGAACCTCTGACAGGGTAATTGTACCTCGCAGTACAGGAACCTCTGACAGGGTAATTGTACCTCGCTGTACAGGAACGTCTGACAGGGTTATTGTACCTCACAGTACAGGAACCTCTGACAGGGTAATAGTACCTCGCAGTACAGGAACCTCTGACAGGGTAATTGTACCTCGCAGTGCAGGATCCTCTGACAGGGTAATTGTACCTCACAGTACAGGAACCTCTGACAGGGTAATTGTACCTCGCAGTACAGGAACCTCTGACAGGGTAATTGTACCTCGCAGTGCAGTAACCTCTGACAGGGTAATAGTACCTCGCAGTGCAGGAACCTCTGACAGGGTAATTGTACCTCGCAGTGCAGGAACCTCTGACAGGGTAATTGTGCCTCGCAGTTCAGGAACCTCTGACAGGGTAATTGTACATCGCAGTACAGGAACCTCTGACAGTGTAATTGTACCTCGCAGTACAGGAACCTCTGACAGGGTAGTAGTACATCGCAGTTCAGGAACCTCTGACAGGGTAATTGTACATCGCAGTACAGGAACCTCTGACAGTGTAATTGTACATCGCAGTACAGGAACCTCTGACAGGGTAATTGTACCTCGCAGTACAGGAACCTCTGACAGGGTAGTAGTACCTCGCAGTACAGGAACCTCTGACAGGGTAATTGTACCTCGCAGTTCAGGAACCTCTGACAGTGTAATTGTACATCGCAGTACAGGAACCTCTGACAGTGTAATTGTACCTCGCAGTACAGGAACCTCTGACAGGGTAGTAGTACCTCGCAGTACAAGAATCTCTGACAGGTTAATTGTACCTCGCAGTGCAGGAACATCTGACAGGGTAATTGTACCTCGCAGTGCAGGAACCTCTGACAGTGTAATTGTACCTCGCAGTACAGGAACCTCTGACAGGGTAATTGTACCTCGCAGTACAGGAACCTCTGACAGGGTAATTGTACCTCGCAGTAGAGGAACATCTGACAGGATAATTGTACCTCGCAGTACAGGAACCTCTGACAGGGTAATTGTACCTCGCAGTACAGGAACCTCTGACAGGGTAATTGTACCTCGCAGTACAGGAACCTCTGACAGGGTAATTGTACCTCGCAGTACAGGAACCTCTGACAGGGTAATTGTACCTCGCAGTACAGGAACCTCTGACAGGCTAATTGTACCTCGCAGTACAGGAACCTCTGACAGGGTAATTGTCCCTCGCAGTGCAGGAACCTCTGACAGGGTAATTGCACCTCGCAGTACAGGAACCTCTGACAGGGTAATTGTACCTCGCAGTGCAGGAACCTCTGTCAGGGTAATTGTACCGCGCAGTGCAGGAACCTCTGACAGTGTAATTGTACCTCGCAGTGCAGGAACCTCTGACAGGGTAATTGTACCTCGCAGTACAGGAACCTCTGACAGGGTATTTGTACCTCGCAGTGCAGGAACCGCTGACAGGGTAATTGTACCTCGCAGTACAGGAACATCTGACAGTGTAATTGTACCTCGCAGTGCAGGAACTTCTGACAGTGTAATTGTACCTCGCAGTACAGGAACCTCTGACAGGATAATTGTACCTCGCAGTTCAGGAACCTCTGACAGGGTAAATGTACCTCGCAGTGCAGGAACCTCTGACAGGGTAATTGTACCTCGCAGTGCAGGAACCTCTGACAGGGTAATTGTACCTCGCAGTACAGGAACCTCTGACAGGGTAATTGTACCTCGCAGTACAGGAACCTCTGACAGGATAATTGTACCTCGCAGTGCAGGAACCTCTGACAGGATAATTGTACCTCGCAGTACAGGAACCTCTGACAGGGTAATTGTACCTCGCTGTACAGGAACCTCTGACAGGGTTATTGTACCTCACAGTACAGGTACCTCTGACAGGGTAATAGTACATCGCAGTACAGGAACCTCTGACAGGGTAATTGTACCTCGCAGTGCAGGATCCTCTGACAGGGTAATTGTACCTCACAGTACAGGAACCTCTGACAGGGTAATTGTACCTCGCAGTACAGGAACCTCTGACAGTGTAATTGTACCTCGCAGTACAGGAACCTCTGACAGTGTAATTGTACCTCGCAGTACAGGAACTTCTGACAGGGTAGTAGTACCTCGCACTACAGGAACCTCTGACAGGGTAATTGTACCTCGCAGTTCAGGAACCTCTGACAGGTTAATTGTACCTCGCAGTGCAGGAACCTCTGACAGGGTAATTGTACCTCGCAGTGCAGGAACCTCTGACAGTGTAATTGTACCTCGCAGTACAGGAACCTCTGACAGGGTAATTGTACCTCGCAGTACAGGAACCTCTGACAGGGTAATTGTACCTCGCAGTACAGGAACATCTGACAGGATAATTGTACCTCGCAGTACAGGAACCTCTGACAGGGTAATTGTACCTCGCAGTACAGGAACCTCTGACAGGGTAATTGTACCTCGCAGTACAGGAACCTCTGACAGGGTAATTGTACCTCGCAGTACAGGAACCTCTGACAGGGTAATTGTACCTCGCAGTACAGGAACCTCTGACAGGGTAATTGTCCCTCGCAGTGCAGGAACCTCTGACAGGGTAATTGTACCTCGCAGTACAGGAACCTCTGACAGGGTAATTGTACCTCGCAGTGCAGGAACCTCTGACAGGGTAATTGTACCGCGCAGTGCAGGAACCTCTGACAGTGTAATTGTACCTCGCAGTGCAGGAACCTCTGACAGGGTAATTGTACCTCGCAGTACAGGAACCTCTGACAGGGTAATTGTACCTCGCAGTGCAGGAACCTCTGACAGGGTAATTGTACCTCGCAGTACAGGAACCTCTGACAGTGTAATTGTACCTCGCAGTGCAGGAACCTCTGACAGTGTAATTGTACCTCGCAGTACAGGAACCTCTGACAGGGTAATTGTACCTCGCAGTGCAGGACCCTCTGACAGTGTAATTGTACCTCGCAGTACAGGAACCTCTGACAGGGTAATTGTACCTCGCAGTACAGGAACCTCTGACAGTGTAATTGTACCTCGCAGTGCAGGAACCTCTGACAGTGTAATTGTACCTCGCAGTACAGGAACCTCTGACAGGGTAATTGTACCTCGCAGTACAGGAACCTCTGACAGTGTAATTGTACCTCGCAGTACAGGAACCTCTGACAGTGTAATTGTACCTCGCAGTACAGGAACCTCTGACAGTGTAATTGTACCTCGCAGTACAGGAACCTCTGACAGTGTAATTGTACCTCGCAGTACAGGAACCTCTGACAGGGTAATTGTACCTCGCAGTACAGGAACCTCTGACAGTGTAATTGTACCTCGCAGTACAGGAACCTCTGACAGGGTAATTGTACCTCGCAGTACAGGAACCTCTGACAGGGTAATTGTACCTCGCAGTACAGGAACCTCTGACAGTGTAATTGTACCTCGCAGTGCAGGAACCTCTGACAGGGTAATTGTACCTCGCAGTGCAGGAACCTCTGACAGTGTAATTGTACCTCGCAGTACAGGAACCTCTGACAGGGTAATTGTACCTCGCAGTACAGGAACCTCTGACAGGGTAATTGTACCTCACAGTACAGGAACCTCTGACAGGGTAATTGTACCTCGCAGTACAGGCACCTCTGACAGGGTAATTGTCCCTCGCAGTACAGGAACCTCTGACAGGGTAATTGTACCTCGCAGTGCAGGAACCTCTGACAGGGTAATTGTACCTCGCAGTGCAGGAACCTCTGACAGTGTAATTGTACCTCGCAGTGCAGGAACCTCTGACAGGGTAATTGTACCTCGCAGTACAGGAACCTCTGACAGGGTAATTGTACCTCGCAGTGCAGGAACCTCTGACAGGGTAATTGTACCTCGCAGTACAGGAACCTCTGACAGTGTAATTGTACCTCGCAGTACAGGAACCTCTGACAGGGTAATTGTACCTCGCAGTGCAGGAACCTCTGACAGTGTAATTGCACCTCGCAGTACAGGAACCTCTGACAGGGTAATTGTACCTCGCAGTACAGGAACCTCTGACAGTGTAATTGTACCTCGCAGTGCAGGAACCTCTGACAGTGTAAATGTACCTCGCAGTACAGGAACCTCTGACAGGGTAATTGTACCTCGCAGTACAGGAACCTCTGACAGTGTAATTGTACCTCGCAGTACAGGAACCTCTGACAGGGTAGTAGTACCTCGCAGTACAGGAATCTCTGACAGGTTAATTGTACCTCGCAGTACAGGAACCTCTGACAGGGTAATTGTACCTCGCAGTAGAGGAACATCTGACAGGTTAATTGTACCTCGCAGTGCAGGAACATCTGACAGGGTAATTGTACCTCGCAGTACAGGAACCTCTGACAGGGTAATTGTACCTCGCAGTACAGGAACCTCTGACAGGCTAATTGTACCTCGCAGTACAGGAACCTCTGACAGGGTAATTGTCCCTCGCAGTGCAGGAACCTCTGACAGGGTAATTGCACCTCGCAGTACAGGAACCTCTGACAGGGTAATTGTACCTCGCAGTGCAGGAACCTCTGTCAGGGTAATTGTACCGCGCAGTGCAGGAACCTCTGACAGTGTAATTGTACCTCGCAGTGCAGGAACCTCTGACAGGGTAATTGTACCTCGCTGTACAGGAACCTCTGACAGGGTATTTGTACCTCGCAGTGCAGGAACCGCTGACAGGGTAATTGTACCTCGCAGTACAGGAACATCTGACAGTGTAATTGTACCTCGCAGTGCAGGAACTTCTGACAGTGTAATTGTACCTCGCAGTACAGGAACCTCTGACAGGATAATTGTACCTCGCAGTTCAGGAACCTCTGACAGGGTAAATGTACCTCGCAGTGCAGGAACCTCTGACAGGGTAATTGTACCTCGCAGTGCAGGAACCTCTGACAGGGTAATTGTACCTCGCAGTACAGGAACCTCTGACAGGGTAATTGTACCTCGCAGTACAGGAACCTCTGACAGGATAATTGTACCTCGCAGTGCAGGAACCTCTGACAGGATAATTGTACCTCGCAGTACAGGAACCTCTGACAGGGTAATTGTACCTCGCTGTACAGGAACCTCTGACAGGGTTATTGTACCTCACAGTACAGGTACCTCTGACAGGGTAATAGTACATCGCAGTACAGGAACCTCTGACAGGGTAATTGTACCTCGCAGTGCAGGATCCTCTGACAGGGTAATTGTACCTCACAGTACAGGAACCTCTGACAGGGTAATTGTACCTCGCAGTACAGGAACCTCTGACAGGGTAATTGTACCTCGCAGTGCAGTAACCTCTGACAGGGTAATTGTACCTCGCAGTACAGGAACCTCTGACCGGGTAATTGTACCTCGCAGTGCAGGAACCTCTGACAGGGTAATTGTGCCTCGCAGTACAGGAACCTCTGACAGTGTAATTGTACCTCGCAGTACAGGAACCTCTGACAGTGTAATTGTACCTCGCAGTACAGGAACTTCTGACAGGGTAGTAGTACCTCGCACTACAGGAACCTCTGACAGGGTAATTGTACCTCGCAGTTCAGGAACCTCTGACAGGTTAATTGTACCTCGCAGTGCAGGAACCTCTGACAGGGTAATTGTACCTCGCAGTGCAGGAACCTCTGACAGTGTAATTGTACCTCGCAGTACAGGAACCTCTGACAGGGTAATTGTACCTCGCAGTACAGGAACCTCTGACAGGGTAATTGTACCTCGCAGTACAGGAACATCTGACAGGATAATTGTACCTCGCAGTACAGGAACCTCTGACAGGGTAATTGTACCTCGCAGTACAGGAACCTCTGACAGGGTAATTGTACCTCGCAGTACAGGAACCTCTGACAGGGTAATTGTACCTCGCAGTACAGGAACCTCTGACAGGGTAATTGTACCTCGCAGTACAGGAACCTCTGACAGGGTAATTGTCCCTCGCAGTGCAGGAACCTCTGACAGGGTAATTGTACCTCGCAGTACAGGAACCTCTGACAGGGTAATTGTACCTCGCAGTGCAGGAACCTCTGACAGGGTAATTGTACCGCGCAGTGCAGGAACCTCTGACAGTGTAATTGTACCTCGCAGTGCAGGAACCTCTGACAGGGTAATTGTACCTCGCAGTACAGGAACCTCTGACAGGGTAATTGTACCTCGCAGTGCAGGAACCTCTGACAGGGTAATTGTACCTCGCAGTACAGGAACCTCTGACAGTGTAATTGTACCTCGCAGTGCAGGAACCTCTGACAGTGTAATTGTACCTCGCAGTACAGGAACCTCTGACAGGGTAATTGTACCTCGCAGTACAGGAACCTCTGACAGTGTAATTGTACCTCGCAGTACAGGAACCTTGACAGGGTAATTGTACCTCGCAGTGCAGGACCCTCTGACAGTGTAATTGTACCTCGCAGTACAGGAACCTCTGACAGGGTAATTGTACCTCGCAGTACAGGAACCTCTGACAGTGTAATTGTACCTCGCAGTGCAGGAACCTCTGACAGTGTAATTGTACCTCGCAGTACAGGAACCTCTGACAGGGTAATTGTACCTCGCAGTACAGGAACCTCTGACAGTGTAATTGTACCTCGCAGTACAGGAACCTCTGACAGTGTAATTGTACCTCGCAGTACAGGAACCTCTGACAGTGTAATTGTACCTCGCAGTACAGGAACCTCTGACAGTGTAATTGTACCTCGCAGTACAGGAACCTCTGACAGGGTAATTGTACCTCGCAGTACAGGAACCTCTGACAGTGTAATTGTACCTCGCAGTACAGGAACCTCTGACAGGGTAATTGTACCTCGCAGTACAGGAACCTCTGACAGGGTAATTGTACCTCGCAGTACAGGAACCTCTGACAGTGTAATTGTACCTCGCAGTGCAGGAACCTCTGACAGGGTAATTGTACCTCGCAGTGCAGGAACCTCTGACAGTGTAATTGTACCTCGCAGTACAGGAACCTCTGACAGGGTAATTGTACCTCGCAGTACAGGAACCTCTGACAGGGTAATTGTACCTCACAGTACAGGAACCTCTGACAGGGTAATTGTACCTCGCAGTACAGGCACCTCTGACAGGGTAATTGTCCCTCGCAGTACAGGAACCTCTGACAGGGTAATTGTACCTCGCAGTGCAGGAACCTCTGACAGGGTAATTGTACCTCGCAGTGCAGGAACCTCTGACAGTGTAATTGTACCTCGCAGTGCAGGAACCTCTGACAGGGTAATTGTACCTCGCAGTACAGGAACCTCTGACAGGGTAATTGTACCTCGCAGTGCAGGAACCTCTGACAGGGTAATTGTACCTCGCAGTACAGGAACCTCTGACAGTGTAATTGTACCTCGCAGTACAGGAACCTCTGACAGGGTAATTGTACCTCGCAGTGCAGGAACCTCTGACAGTGTAATTGCACCTCGCAGTACAGGAACCTCTGACAGGGTAATTGTACCTCGCAGTACAGGAACCTCTGACAGTGTAATTGTACCTCGCAGTGCAGGAACCTCTGACAGTGTAAATGTACCTCGCAGTACAGGAACCTCTGACAGGGTAATTGTACCTCGCAGTACAGGAACCTCTGACAGTGTAATTGTACCTCGCAGTACAGGAACCTCTGACAGTGTAATTGTACCTCGCAGTACAGGAACCTCTGACAGTGTAATTGTACCTCGCAGTACAGGAACCTCTGACAGTGTAATTGTACCTCGCAGTACAGGAACCTCTGACAGGGTAATTGTACCTCGCAGTACAGGAACCTCTGACAGTGTAATTGTACCTCGCAGTACAGGAACCTCTGACAGGGTAATTGTACCTCGCAGTACAGGAACCTCTGACAGGGTAATTGTACCTCGCAGTACAGGAACCTCTGACAGTGTAATTGTACCTCGCAGTGCAGGAACCTCTGACAGGGTAATTTTACCTCGCAGTGCAGGAACCTCTGACAGGGTAATTGTACCTCGCAGTACAGGAACCTCTGACAGGGTAATTGTACCTCGCAGTACAGGAACCTCTGACAGGGTAATTGTACCTCACAGTACAGGAACCTCTGACAGGGTAATTGTACCTCGCAGTACAGGCACCTCTGACAGGGTAATTGTACCTCGCAGTACAGGAACCTCTGACAGGGTAATTGTACCTCGCAGTGCAGGAACCTCTGACAGTGTAATTGTACCTCGCAGTGCAGGAACCTCTGACAGTGTAATTGTACCTCGCAGTGCAGGAACCTCTGACAGGGTAATTGTACCTCGCAGTACAGGAACCTCTGACAGGGTAATTGTACCTCGCAGTGCAGGAACCTCTGACAGGGTAATTGTACCTCGCAGTACAGGAACCTCTGACAGTGTAATTGTACCTCGCAGTACAGGAACCTCTGACAGGGTAATTGTACCTCGCAGTGCAGGAACCTCTGACAGGGTAATTGTACCTCGCAGTGCAGGAACCTCTGACCGGGTAATTGTACCTGGCAGTGCAGGAACCTCTGACAGGGTAATTGTACCTCGCAGTACAGGAACCTCTGACAGGGTAATTGTACCTCGCAGTACAGGAACCTCTGACAGGTTAATTGTACCTCGCAGTACAGGAACCTCTGACAGGGAAATTGTACCTCGCAGTACAGGAAACTCTGACAGTATAATTGTACCTCGCAGTACAGGAACCTCTGACAGGGTAATTGTACCTCGCAGTACAGGAACCTCTGACAGTGTAATTGTACCTCGCAGTACAGGAACCTCTGACAGGGTAATTGTACCTCGCAGTGCAGGAACCTCTGACAGGGTAATTGTACCTCGCAGTACAGGAACCTCTGACAGTGTAATTGTACCTCGCAGTGCAGGAACCTCTGACAGGGTAATTGTACCTCGCAGTGCAGGAACCTCTGACACGGTAATTGTACCTTGCAGTGCAGGAACCTCTGACAGGGTAATTGCAAGTCGCAGTGCAGGAACCTCTGACAGGGAAATTGTACCTCGCAGTACAGGAACCTCTGACAGGGTAAATGTACCTCGCAGCGCAGGAACCTCTGACAGGGTAATTGTACCTCGCAGTGCAGGAACCTCTGACAGGGTAATTGTACCTCGCAGTACAGGAACCTCTGACAGGGTAATTGTACCTCGCAGTACAGGAACCTCTGACAGGATAATTGTACCTCGCAGTGCAGGAACCTCTGACAGGATAATTGTACCTCGCAGTACAGGAACCTCTGACAGGGTAATTGTACCTCGCTGTACACGAACCTCTGACAGCGTTATTGTACCTCACAGTACAGGAACCTCTGACAGGGTAATAGTACCTCGCAGTACAGGAACCTCTGACAGGGTAATTGTACCTCGCAGTGCAGGATCCTCTGACAGGGTAATTGTACCTCACAGTACAGGAACCTCTGACAGGGTAATTGTACCTCGCAGTACAGGAACCTCTGACAGGGTAATTGTACCTCGCAGTGCAGTAACCTCTGACAGGGTAATAGTACCTCGCAGTGCAGGAACCTCTGACAGGGTAATTGTACCTCGCAGTGCAGGAACCTCTGACCGGGTAATTGTACCTCGCAGTACAGGAACCTCTGACAGGGTAATTGTACCTCGCAGTACAGGAACCTCTGACAGGGTAGTAGTACCTCGCAGTACAGGAACCTCTGACAGGGTAATTGTACCTCGCAGTTCAGGAACCTCTGACAGGTTAATTGTACTTCGCAGTGCAGGAACCTCTGACAGGGTAATTGTATCTCGCTGTGCAGGAACCTCTGACAGTGTAATTGTACCTCGCAGTACAGGAACCTCTGACAGGGTAATTGTACCTCGCAGTACAGGAACCTCTGACAGGGTAATTGTACCTCGCAGTACAGGAACATCTGACAGGATAATTGTACCTCGCAGTGCAGGAACCTCTGACAGGGTAATTGTACCTCGCAGTACAGGAACCTCTGACAGGGTAATTGTACCTCGCAGTACAGGAACCTCTGACAGGGTAATTGTACCTCGCAGTACAGGAACCTCTGACAGGGTAATTGTACCTCGCAGTACAGGAACCTCTGACAGGGTAATTGTACCTCGCAGTACAGGAACCTCTGACAGGGTAATTGTACCTCGCAGTGCAGGAACCTCTGACAGGGTAATTGTACCTCGCAGTACAGGAACCTCTGACAGGGTAATTGTACCTCGCAGTGCATGAACCTCTGACAGTGTAATTGTACCTCGCAGTACAGGAACCTCTGACAGTGTAATTGTACCTCGCAGTACAGGAACCTCTGACAGTGTAATTGTACCTCGCAGTGCAGGAACCTCTGACAGTGTAATTGTACCTCGCAGTACAGGAACCTCTGACAGGGTAATTGTACCTCGCAGTACAGGAACCTCTGACAGGGTAATTGTACCTCGCAGTACAGGAACCTCTGACAGTGTAATTGTACCTCGCAGTACAGGAACCTCTGACAGGGTAATTGTACCTCGCAGTACAGGAACCTCTGACAGGGTAATTGTACCTCGCAGTACAGGAACCTCTGACAGGATAATTGTACCTCGCAGTACAGGAGCCTCTGACAGGGTAATTGTACCTCGCAGTACAGGAACCTCTGACAGGGTAATTGTACCTCGCAGTACAGGAACCTCTGACAGCGTAATTGTACCTCGCAGTACAGGAACCTCTGACAGGGTAATTGTACCTCGCAGTACAGGAACCTCTGACAGGGTAATTGTACCTCGCAGTACAGAAACCTCTGACAGTGTAATTGTACCTCGCAGTGCTGGAACCTCTGACAGGGTAATTGTACCTCGCAGTACAGGAACCTCTGACAGGGTAATTGTACCTCGCAGTGCAGGAACCTCTGACAGTGTAATTGTACCTCGCAGTACAGGAACCTCTGACAGGGTAATTGTACCTCGCAGTACAGGAACCTCTGACAGTGTAATTGTACCTCGCAGTGCAGGAACCTCTGACAGTGTAATTGTACCTCGCAGTGCAGGAACCTCTGACAGGGTAATTGTACCTCGCAGTACAGGAACCTCTGAAAGTGTAATTGTACCTCGCAGTACAGGAACCTCTGACAGTGTAATTGTACCTCGCAGTACAGGAACCTCTGACAGTGTAATTGTACCTCGCAGTACAGGAACCTCTGACAGGGTAATTGTACCTCGCAGTACAGGAACCTCTGACAGGGTAATTGTACCTCGCAGTTCAGGAACCTCTGACAGGGTAATTGTACCTCGCAGTACAGGAACCTCTGACAGGGTAATTGTACCTCGCAGTACAGGAACCTCTGACAGGGTTATTGTACCTCGCAGTACAGGAACCTCTGACAGGGTAATTGTACCTCACAGTACAGGAACCTCTGACAGGGTAATTGTACCTCGCAGTACAGGCATCACTGACAGGGTAATTGTATCTCGCAGTACAGGAACCTCTGACAGGGTAATTGTACCTCGCAGTGCAGGAACCTCTGACAGGGTAATTGTACATCTCAGTGCAGGAACCTCTGACAGTGTAATTGTACCTCGCAGTGCAGGAACCTCTGACAGGGTAATTGTACCTCGCAGTACAGGAACCTCTGACAGGGTAATTGTACCTCGCAGTGCAGGAACCTCTGACAGGGTAATTGTACCTTGCAGTACAGGAACCTCTGACAGTGTAATTTTACCTCGCAGTACAGGAACCTCTGACAGGGTAATTGTACCTCGCAGTGCAGGAACCTCTGACAGGGTAATTGTACCTCGCAGTGCAGGAACCTCTGACCGGGTAATTGTACCTGGCAGTGCAGGAACCTCTGACAGGGTAATTGTACCTCGCAGTACAGGAACCTCTGACAGTGTAATTGTACCTCGCAGTACAGGAACCTCTGACAGGTTAATTGTACCTCGCAGTACAGGAACCTCTGACAGGGTAATTGTACCTCGCAGTACAGGAACCTCTGACAGTGTAATTGTACCTCGCAGTACAGGAACCTCTGACAGGGCAATTGTACCTCGCAGTGCAGGAACCTCTGACAGGGTAATTGTACCTCGCAGTGCAGGAACCTCTGACAGGGTAATTGTACCTCGCAGTACAGGAACCTCTGACAGTGTAATTGTACCTCGCAGTGCAGGAACCTCTGACAGGGTAATTGTACCTCGCAGTGCAGGAACCTCTGACACGGTAATTGTACCTCGCAGTACAGGAACCTCTGACAGGGTAATTGCAACTCGCAGTGCAGGAACCTCTGACAGTGTAATTGTACCTCGCAGTACCGGAACCTCTGACAGGGTAAATGTACCTCGCAGTGCAGGAACCTCTGACAGGGTAATTGTACCTCGCAGTGCAGGAACCTCTGACAGGGTAATTGTACCTCGCAGTACAGGAACCTCTGACAGGGTAATTGTACCTCGCAGTACAGGAACCTCTGACAGGGTAATTGTACCTCGCAGTACAGGAACCTCTGACAGTGTAATTGTACCTCGCAGTACAGGAACCTCTGACAGGGTAATTGTGCCTCGCAGTACAGGAACCTCTGACAGGATAATTGTACCTCGCAGTGCAGGAACCTCTGACAGTGTAATTGTACCTCGCAGTACAGGAACCTCTGACAGGGTAATTGTACCTCGCTGGACAGGAACCTCTGACAGGGTATTTGTACCTCACAGTACAGGAACCTCTGACAGGGTAATTGTACCTCGCAGTGCAGGATCCTCTGACAGGGTAATTGTACCTCGCAGTACAGGAACCTCTGACAGGGTAATTGTACCTCGCAGTGCAGGATCCTCTGACAGGGTAATTGTACCTCACAGTACAGGAACCTCTGACATGGTAATTGTACCTCGCAGTGCAGGAACCTCTGACAGGGTAATTGTACCTCGCAGTGCAGGAACCTCTGACAGGGTAATTGCACCTCGCAGTGCAGGAACCTCTGACAGGGTAATTGTACCTCGCAGTACAGGAACCTCTGACAGGGTAATTGTACCTCGCAGTACAGGAACCTCTGACAGGGTAATTGTACCTCGCAGTGCAGGAACCTCTGACAGGGTAATAATACCTCGCAGTACAGGTGCCTCTGACAGTGTAATTGTACCTCGCAGTACAGGAACCTCTGACAGGGTAATTGTACCTCGCAGTACAGGAACCTCTGACAGGGTAGTTGTACCTCGCAGTACAGGAACCTCTGACAGTGTAATTGTACCTCGCAGTGCAGGAACCTCTGACAGGGTAATTGTACCTCGCAGTACAGGAACGTCTGACAGGGTAATTGCAACTCGCAGTACAGGAACCTCTGACAGGGTAATAGTACCTCGCAGTACAGGAACCTCTGACAGGGTAATTGTACCTCGCAGTACAGGAACCTCTGACAGGGTAATTGTACCTCGCAGTACAGGAACCTCTGACAGGGTAATTGTATCTCGCAGTGCAGGAACCTCTGACAGGGTAATTGTACCTCGCAGTGCAGGAACCTCTGACAGGGTAATTGTACCTCGCAGTACAGGAACCTCTGACAGGGTAATAGTACCTCGCAGTACAGGAACCTCTGACAGTGTAATTGTACCTCGCAGTACAGGAACCTCTGACAGTGTAATTGTACCTCGCAGTACAGGAACCTCTGACAGGGTAATTGTACCTCGCAGTACAGGAACCTCTGACAGGATAATTGTACCTCGCAGTGCAGGAACCTCTGACAGGACAATTTTACTTCACAGTACAGGAACCTCTGACAGGGTAATTGTACCTCGCTGTACAGGAACCTCTGACAGGGTAATTGTACCTCACAGTACAGGAACCTCTGACAGGGTAATTGTACCTCGCAGTACAGGAACCTCTGACAGGGTAATTGTACCTCGCAGTGCAGGATCCTCTGACAGGGTAATTGTACCTCGCAGTACAGGAACCTCTGACAGGGTAATTGTACCTCGCAGTGCAGGATCCTCTGACAGGGTAATTGTACCTCACAGTACAGGAACCTCTGACAGGGTAATTGTACCTCGCAGTACAGGAACCTCTGACAGGGTAATTGTACCTCGCAGTACAGGAACCTCTGACAGGGTAATTGTACCTCGCATTGCAGTTACCTCTGACAGGGTAATTGCACCTCGCAGTGCAGGAACCTCTGACAGGGTAATTGTACCTCGCAGTACAGGAACCTCTGACAGGGTAATTGTACCTCGCAGTACAGGAACCTCTGACAGGGTAATTGTACCTCGCAGTGCAGGAACCTCTGACAGGGTAATACTACCTCGCAGTACAGGAACCTCTGACAGTGTAATTGTACCTCGCAGTACAGGAACCTCTGACAGGGTAATTGTACGTCGCAGTACAGGAACCTCTGACAGGGTAATTGTACCTCGCAGTACAGGAACCTCTGACAGTGTAATTGTACCTCGCAGTGCAGGAACCTCTGACAGGGTAATTGTACCTCGCAGTACAGGAACCTCTGACAGGGTAATTGCAACTCGCAGTACAGGAACCTCTGACAGGGTAATAGTACCTCGCAGTACAGGAACCCCTGACAGGGTAATTGTACCTCGCAGTACAGGAACCTCTGACAGGGTAATTGTACCTCGCAGTACAGGAACCTCTGACAGGGTAATTGTACCTCGCAGTGCAGGAACCTCTGACAGGGTAATTGTACCTCGCAGTACAGGAACCTCTGACAGGGTAATTGCAACTCGCAGTGCAGGAACCTCCGACAGGGTAATTGTACCTCGCAGTACAGGAACCTCTGACAGGGTAATTGTACCTCGCAGTACAGGCACCTCTGACAGTGTAATTGTACCTCGCAGTACAGGAACCTCTGACAGGGTAATTGTACCTCGCAGTACAGGAACCTCTGACAGGGTAATTGTACCTCGCAGTGCCGGAACCTCTGACAGGGTAATTGTACCTCGCAGTGCAGGAACCTCTGACAGGGTAATTGTACCTCGCAGTACAGGAACCTCTGACAGTGTAATTGTACCTCGCAGTGCAGGAAACTCTGACAGGGTAATTGTACCTCGCAGTACAGGAACATCTGACAGGGTAATTGTACCTCGCAGTGCAGGAACCTCTGACAGGGTAATTGAACCTCGCAGTGCAGGAACCTCTGACAGTGTAATTGTACTCGCAGTGCAGGAACCTCTGACAGTGTAATTGTACCTCGCAGTGCAGGAACCTCTGACAGGGTAATTGTACCTCGCAGTGCAGGAACCTCTGACAGGGTAATACTACCTCGCAGTACAGGAACCTCTGACAGTGTAATTGTACCTCGCAGTACAGGAACCTCTGACAGGGTAATTGTACCTCGCAGTACAGGAACCTCTGACAGGGTAATTGTACCTCGCAGTACAGGAACCTCTGACAGGGTAATTGTACCTCGCAGTGCAGGAACCTCTGACAGGGTAATTGTACCTCGCAGTGCAGGAACCTCTGACAGGGTAATTGTACCTCGCAGTACAGGAACCTCTGACAGGGTAATTGCAACTCGCAGTGCAGGAACCTCTGACAGGGTAATTGTACCTCGCAGTACAGGAACCTCTGACAGGGTAATTGTACCTCGCAGTACAGGCACCTCTGACAGTGTAATTGTACCTCGCAGTACAGGAACCTCTGACAGGGTAATTGTACCTCGCAGTACAGGAACCTCTGACAGGGTAATTGTACCTCGCAGTGCAGGAACCTCTGACAGGGTAATTGTACCTCGCAGTACAGGAAGCTCTGACAGGGTAATTGTACCTCGCAGTGCAGGAACCTCTGACAGGGTAATTGTACCTCGCAGTGCAGGAACCTCTGACAGTGTAATTGTACTCGCAGTGCAGGAACCTCTGACAGTGTAATTGTACCTCGCAGTGCAGGAACCTCTGACAGGATAATTGTACCTCGCAGTACAGGAACCTCTGACAGGGTAATTGTACCTCGCAGTACAGGAACCTCTGACAGGGTAATTGTACCTCGCAGTACAGGAACCTCTGACAGGATAATTGTCCCTCGCAGTGCAGGAACCTCTGACAGGGTAATTGTACCTCGCAGTACAGGAACCTCTGACAGGGTAGTTGTACCTCGCAGTGCAGGAACCTCTGACAGGGTAATTGTACCTCGCAGTACAGGAACCTCTGACAGGGTAATTGCAACTCGCAGTGCAGGAACCTCTGACAGGGTAATTGTACCTCGCAGTACAGGAACCTCTGACAGGGTAATTGTACCTCGCAGTACAGGAAGCTCTGACAGGGTAATTGTACCTCGCAGTACAGGAACCTCTGACAGGGCAATTGTACCTCGCAGTGCAGGAACCTCTGACAGGGTAATTGTACCTCGCAGTACAGGAACCTCTGACAGGGTAATTGCAACTCGCAGTGCAGGAACCTCTGACAGGGTAATTGTACCTCGCAGTACAGGAACCTCTGACAGGGTAATTGTACCTCGCAGTGCAGGAACCTCTGACAGGGTAATTGTACCTCGCAGTACAGGAACCTCTGACAGTGTAATTGTACCTCGCAGTACAGGAACCTCTGACAGTGTAATTGCAACTCGCAGTGCAGGAACCTCTGACAGGGTAATTGTACCTCGCAGTACAGGAACCTCTGACAGGGTAATCGTACCTCGCAGTGCAGGTACCTCTGACAGGGTAATTGTACCTCGCAGTGCAGGAACCTCTGACAGGGTAATTGTACCTCGCAGTACAGGAACCTCTGACAGGGTAATTGTACCTCGCAGTACAGGAACCTCTGACAGGGTAATTGTACCTCGCAGTACAGGAACCTCTGACAGGGTAATTGTACCTCGCAGTGCAGGAACCTCTGACAGGGTAATACTACCTCGCAGTACAGGAACCTCTGACAGTGTAATTGTACCTCGCAGTACAGGAACCTCTGACAGTGTAATTGCAACTCGCAGTGCAGGAACCTCTGACAGGGTAATTGTACCTCGCAGTACAGGAACCTCTGACAGGGTAATCGTACCTCGCAGTGCAGGTACCTCTGACAGGGTAATTGTACCTCGCAGTACAGGAACCTCTGACAGGGTAATTGTACCTCGCAGTACAGGAACCTCTGACAGGGTAATTGTACCTCGCAGTACAGGAACCTCTGACAGGGTAATTGTACCTCGCAGTACAGGAACCTCTGACAGGGTAATTGTACCTCGCAGTGCAGGAACCTCTGACAGGGTAATACTACCTCGCAGTACAGGAACCTCTGACAGTGTAATTGTACCTCGCAGTACAGGAACCTCTGTCAGGGTAATTGTACGTCGCAGTACAGGAACCTCTGACAGGGTAATTGGACCTCGCAGTACAGGAACCTCTGACAGTGTAATTGTACCTCGCAGTGCAGGAACCTCTGACAGCGTAATTGTACCTCGCAGTACAGGAACCTCTGACAGGGTAATTGCAACTCGCAGTACAGGAACCTCTGACAGGGTAATAGTACCTCGCAGTACAGGAACCTCTGACAGGGTAATTGTACCTCGCAGTACAGGAACCTCTGACAGGGTAATTGTACCTCGCAGTACAGGAACCTCTGACAGGGTAATTGTACCTCGCAGTGCAGGAACCTCTGACAGGGTAATTGTACCTCGCAGTACAGGAACCTCTGACAGGGTAATTGCAACTCGCAGTGCAGGAACCTCTGACAGGGTAATTGTACCTCGCAGTACAGGAACCTCTGACAGGGTAATTGTACCTCGCAGTACAGGCACCTCTGACAGTGTAATTGCACCTCGCAGTACAGGAACCTCTGACAGGGTAATTGTACCTCGCAGTACAGGAACCTCTGACAGGGTAATTGTACCTCGCAGTGCCGGAACCTCTGACAGGGTAATTGTACCTCGCAGTGCAGGAACCTCTGACAGGGTAATTGTACCTCGCAGTACAGGAACCTCTGACAGTGTAATTGTACCTCGCAGTGCAGGAACCTCTGACAGGGTAATTGTACCTCGCAGTACAGGAAGCTCTGACAGGGTAATTGTACCTCGCAGTGCAGGAACCTCTGACAGGGTAATTGTACCTCGCAGTGCAGGAACCTCTGACAGTGTAATTGTACTCGCAGTGCAGGAACCTCTGACAGTGTAATTGTACCTCGCAGTGCAGGAACCTCTGACAGGATAATTGTACCTCGCAGTACAGGAACCTCTGACAGGGTAATTGTACCTCGCAGTACAGGAACCTCTGACAGGGTAATTGTACCTCGCAGTACAGGAACCTCTGACAGGATAATTGTCCCTCGCAGTGCAGGAACCTCTGACAGGGTAATTGTACATCGCAGTACAGGAACCTCTGACAGGGTAATTGTACCTCGCAGTGCAGGAACCTCTGACAGGGCAATTGTACCTCGCAGTACAGGAACCTCTGACAGGGTAATTGCAACTCGCAGTGCAGGAACCTCCGACAGGGTAATTGTACCTCGCAGTACAGGAACCTCTGACAGGGTAATTGTACCTCGCAGTACAGGAACCTCTGAAAGGGCAATTGTACCTCGCAGTGCAGGAACCTCTGACAGGGTAATTGTACCTCGCAGTACAGGAACCTCTGACAGGGTAATTGCAACTCGCAGTGCAGGAACCTCTGACAGGGTAATTGTACCTCGCAGTACAGGAACCTCTGACAGGGTAATTGTACCTCGCAGTGCAGGAACCTCTGACAGGGTAATTGTACCTCGCAGTACAGGAACCTCTGACAGTGTAATTGTACCTCGCAGTACAGGAACCTCTGACAGTGTAATTGCAACTCGCAGTGCAGGAACCTCTGACAGGGTAATTGTACCTCGCAGTACAGGAACCTCTGACAGGGTAATTGTACCTCGCAGTGCAGGTACCTCTGACAGGGTAATTGTACCTCGCAGTACAGGAACCTCTGACAGTGTAATTGTACCTCGCAGTACAGGAAAATCTGACAGGGTAATTGTACCTCGCAGTACAGGAACCTCTGACAGGGTAATTGTACCTCGCAGTACAGGAACCTCTGACAGGGTAATTGTACCTCGCAGTACAGGAACCTCTGACAGGGTAATTGTACCTCGCAGTGCAGTAACCTCTGACAGGGTAATACTACCTCGCAGTACAGGAACCTCTGACAGTGTAATTGTACCTCGCAGTACAGGAACCTCTGACAGGGTAATTGTACGTCGCAGTACAGGAACCTCTGACAGGGTAATTGGACCTCGCAGTACAGGAACCTCTGACATTGTAATTGTACCTCGCAGTGCAGGAACCTCTGACAGGGTAATTGTACCTCGCAGTACAGGAACCTCTGACAGGGTAATTGCAACTCGCAGTACAGGAACCTCTGACAGGGTAATAGTACCTCGCAGTACAGGAACCTCTGACAGGGTAATTGTACCTCGCAGTACAGGAACCTCTGACAGGGTAATTGTACCTCGCAGTACAGGAACCTCTGACAGGGTAATTGTACCTCGCAGTGCAGGAACCTCTGACAGGGTAATTGTACCTCGCAGTACAGGAACCTCTGACAGGGTAATTGCAACTCGCAGTGCAGGAACCTCTGACAGGGTAATTGTACCTCGCAGTACAGGAACCTCTGACAGGGTAATTGTACCTCGCAGTACAGGCACCTCTGACAGTGTAATTGTACCTCGCAGTACAGGAACCTCTGACAGGGTAATTGTACCTCGCAGTACAGGAACCTCTGACAGGGTAATTGTACCTCACAGTGCCGGAACCTCTGACAGGGTAATTGTACCTCGCAGTGCAGGAACCTCTGACAGGGTAATTGTACCTCGCAGTACAGGAACCTCTGACAGTGTAATTGTACCTCGCAGTGCAGGAACCTCTGACAGGGTAATTGTAACTCGCAGTACAGGAACCTCTGACAGGGTAATTGTACCTCGCAGTGCAGGAACCTCTGACACGGTAATTGTACCTCGCAGTGCAGGAACCTCTGACAGTGTAATTGTACTCGCAGTGCAGGAACCTCTGACAGTGTAATTGTACCTCGCAGTGCAGGAACCTCTGACAGGATAATTGGACATCGCAGTACAGGAACCTCTGACAGGGTAATTGTACCTCGCAGTACTGGAACCTCTGACAGGGTAATTGTACCTCGCAGTACAGGAACCTCTGACAGGATAATTGTCCCTCGCAGTGCAGGAACCTCTGACAGGGTAATTGTACCTCGCAGTACAGGAACCTCTGACAGGGTAATTGTACCTCGCAGTGCAGGAACCTCTGACAGGGTAATTGTACCTCGCAGTACAGGAACCTCTGACAGGGTAATTGCAACTCGCAGTGCAGGAACCTCTGACAGGGTAATTGTACCTCGCAGTACAGGAACCTCTGACAGGGTAATTGTACCTCGCAGTACAGGAACCTCTGACAGGGTAATTGTACCTCGCAGTACAGGAACCTCTGACAGGGCAATTGTACCTCGCAGTGCAGGAACCTCTGACAGGGTAATTGTACCTCGCAGTACAGGAACCTCTGACAGGGTAATTGCAACTCGCATTGCAGGAACCTCTGACAGGGTAATTGTACCTCGCAGTACAGGAACCTCTGACAGGGTAATTGTACCTCGCAGTGCAGGAACCTCTGACAGGGTAATTGTACCTCGCAGTACAGGAACCTCTGACAGTGTAATTGTACCTCGCAGTACAGGAACCTCTGACAGTGTAATTGCAACTCGCAGTGCAGGAACCTCTGACAGGGTAATTGTACCTCGCAGTACAGGAACCTCTGACAGGGTAATTGTACCTCGCAGTGCAGGTACCTCTGACAGGGTAATTGTACCTAGCAGTACAGGAACCTCTGACAGTGTAATTGTACCTCGCAGTACAGGAACCTCTGACATGGTAATTGCAACTCGCAGTGCAGGAACCTCTGACAGTGTCATTGTACCTCGCAGTGCAGGAACCTCTGATAGGGTAATTGTACCGCGCAGTACAGGAACCTCTGACAGGATAATTGTACCTCGCAGTGCAGGAACCTCTGACAGGGTAATTGTACCTCGCAGTGCCGGAACCTCTGACAGGGTAATTGTACCTCGCAGTGCAGGAACCTCTGACATGGTAATTGTACCTCGCAGTACAGGAACCTCTGACAGTGTAATTGTACCTCGCAGTGCAGGAACCTCTGACAGGGTAATTGTACCTCGCAGTACAGGAACCTCTGACAGGGTAATTGTACCTCGCAGTGCAGGAACCTCTGACAGTGTAATTGTACTCGCAGTGCAGGAACCTCTGACAGTGTAATTGTACCTCGCAGTGCAGGAACCTCTGACAGGATAATTGTACCTCGCAGTACAGGAACCTCTGACAGGGTAATTGTACCTCGCAGTACAGGAACCTCTGACAGGGTAATTGTACCTCGCAGTGCAGGAACCTCTGACAGGGTAATTGTACCTCGCAGTACAGGAAGCTCTGACAGGGTAATTGCAACTTGCATTGCAGGAACCTCTGACAGGGTAATTGTACCTCGCAGTACAGGAACCTCTTACAGGGTAATTGTACCTCGCAGTACAGGCACCTCTGACAGTGTAATTGTACCTCGCAGTACAGGAACCTCTGACAGGGTAATTGTACCTCGCAGTACAGGCACCTCTGACAGTGTAATTGTACCTCGCAGTACAGGAACCTCTGACAGGGTAATTGTACCTCGCAGTACAGGAACCTCTGACAGGGTAATTGTACCTCGCAGTGCAGGAACCTCTGACGTGGTAATTGTACCTCGCAGTGCAGGAACCTCTGACAGTGTAATTGTACTCGCAGTGCAGGAACCTCTGACAGAGTAATTGTACCTCGCAGTGCAGGAACCTCTGACAGGATAATTGTACCTCGCAGTACAGGAACCTCTGACAGGGTAATTGTACCTCGCAGTACAGGAACCTCTGACAGGGTAATTGTACCTCGCAGTACAGGAACCTCTGACAGGATAATTGTCCCTCGCAGTGCAGGAACCTCTGACAGGGTAATTGTACCTCGCAGTACAGGAACCTCTGACAGGGTAATTGTACCTCGCAGTGCAGGAACCTCTGACAGGGTAATTGTACCTCGCAGTACAGGAACCTCTGACAGGGTAATTGCAACTCGCAGTGCAGGAACCTCTGACAGGGTAATTGTACCTCGCAGTACAGGATCCTCTGACAGGGTAATTGTACCTCACAGTACAGGAACCTCTGACAGGGTAATTGTACCTCGCAGTACAGGAACCTCTGACAGGGCAATTGTACCTCGCAGTGCAGGAATCTCTGACAGGGTAATTGTACCTCGCAGTACAGGAACCTCTGACAGGGTAATTGCAACTCGCAGTGCAGGAACCTCTGACAGGGTAATTGTACCTCGCAGTACAGGAACCTCTGACAGGGTAATTGTACCTCGCAGTGCAGGAACCTCTGACAGGGTAATTGTACCTCGCAGTACAGGAACCTCTGACAGTGTAATTGTACCTCGCAGTACAGGAACCTCTGACAGTGTAATTGCAACTCGCAGTGCAGGATCCTCTGACAGGGTAATTGTACCTCGCAGTACAGGAACCTCTGACAGGGTAATTGTACCTCGCAGTGCAGGTACCTCTGACAGGGTAATTGTACCTCGCAGTACAGGAACCTCTGACAGTGTAATTGTACCTCGCAGTACAGGAACCTCTGACATGGTAATTGCAACTCGCAGTGCAGGAACCTCTGACAGTGTCATTGTACCTCGCAGTGCAGGAACCTCTGCTAGGGTAATTGTACCGCGCAGTACAGGAACCTCTGACAGGGTAATTGTACCTCGCAGTGCAGGAACCTCTGACAGGGTAATTGTACCTCGCAGTGCCGGAACCTCTGACAGGGTAATTGTACCTCGCAGTGCAGGAACCTCTGACATGGTAATTGTACCTCGCAGTACAGGAACCTCTGACAGTGTAATTGTACCTCGCAGTGCAGGAACCTCTGACAGGGTAATTGTACCTCGCAGTACAGGAACCTCTGACAGGGTAATTGTACCTCGCAGTGCAGGAACCTCTGACAGTGTAATTGTACTCGCAGTGCAGGAACCTCTGACAGTGTAATTGTACCTCGCAGTGCAGGAACCTCTGACAGGATAATTGTACCTCGCAGTACAGGAACCTCTGACAGGGTAATTGTACCTCGCAGTACAGGAACCTCTGACAGGGTAATTGTACCTCGCAGTACAGGAACCTCTGACAGGATAATTGTCCCTCGCAGTGCAGGAACCTCTGACAGGGTAATTGTACCTCGCAGTACAGGAACCTCTGACAGGGTAATTGTACCTCGCAGTGCAGGAACCTCTGACAGGGTAATTGTACCTCGCAGTACAGGAACCTCTGACAGGGTAATTGCAACTCGCAAGCAGGAACCTCTGACAGGGTAATTGTACCTCGCAGTACAGGAACCTCTGACAGGGTAATTGTACCTCGCAGTACAGGAACCTCTGACAGGGTAATTGTACCTCGCAGTACAGGAACCTCTGACAGGGCAATTGTACCTCGCAGTGCAGGAACCTCTGACAGGGTAATTGTACCTCGCAGTACAGGAAACTCTGACAGGGTAATTGCAACTCGCAGTGCAGGAACCTCTGACAGGGTAATTGTACCTCGCAGTACAGGAACCTCTGACAGGGTAATTGTACCTCGCAGTGCAGGAACCTCTGACAGGGTAATTGTACCTCGCAGTACAGGAACCTCTGACAGTGTAATTGTACCTCGCAGAACATGAACCTCTGACAGTGTAATTGCAACTGGCAGTGCAGGAACCTCTGACAGGGTAATTGTACCTCGCAGTACAGGAACCTCTGACAGGGTAATTGTACCTCGCAGTGCAGGTACCTCTGACAGGGTAATTGTACCTCGCAGTACAGGAACCACTGACAGTGTAATTGTACCTTGCAGTGCAGGTACCTCTGACAGGGTAATTGTACCTCGCAGTGCAGGAACCTCTGACAGGATAATTGTACCTCGCAGTACAGGAACCTCTGACAGGGTAATTGTTCCTCGCAGTACAGGAACCTCTGACAGGGTAATTGTACCTCGCAGTACAGGAACCTCTGAAAGGGTAATTGTACCTCGCAGTACAGGAACCTCTGACAGGGTAATTGTACCTCGCAGTACAGGAACCTCTGACAGGGTAATTGTACCTCGCAGTACAGGAACCTCTGACAGGGTAATTGTACCTCGCAGTGCAGGAACCTCTGACAGGGTAATTGTACCTCGCAGTACAGGAACCTCTGACAGGGTAATTGTACCTCGCAGTGCAGGAACCTCTGACAGGGTAATTGTACCTCGCAGTACAGGAACCTCTGACAGGGTAATTGCAACTCGCAGTGCAGGAACCTCTGACAGGGTAATTGTACCTCGCAGTACAGGAACCTCTGACAGGGTAATTGTACCTCGCAGTACAGGAACCTCTGACAGGGTAATTGTACCTCGCAGTGCAGGAACCTCTGACAGGGTAATTGTACCTCGCAGTACAGGAACCTCTGACAGGATAATTGTCCCTCGCAGTGCAGGAACCTCTGACAGGGTAATTGTACCTCGCAGTACAGGAACCTCTGACAGGGTAATTGTACCTCGCAGTGCAGGAACCTCTGACAGGGTAATTGTACCTCGCAGTACAGGAACCTCTGACAGGGTAATTGCAACTCGCAGTGCAGGAACCTCTGACAGGGTAATTGTACCTCGCAGTACAGGAACCTCTGACAGGGTAATTGTACCTCGCAGTACAGGAACCTCTGACAGGGTAATTGTACCTCGCAGTACATGAACCTCTGACAGGGCAATTGTACCTCGCAGTGCAGGAACCTCTGACAGGGTAATTGTACCTCGCAGTACAGGAACCTCTGACAGGGTAATTGCAACTCGCAGTGCAGGAACCTCTGACAGGGTAATTGTACCTCGCAGTACAGGAACCTCTGACAGGGTAATTGTACCTCGCAGTGCAGAAACCTCTGACAGGGTAATTGTACCTCGCAGTACAGGAACCTCTGACAGTGTAATTGTACCTCGCAGTACAGGAACCTCTGACAGTGTAATTGCAACTCGCAGTGCAGGAGCCTCTGACAGGGTAATTGTACCTCGCAGTACAGGAACCTCTGACAGGGTAATTGTACCTCGCAGTGCAGGTACCTCTCACAGGGTAATTGTACCTCGCAGTACAGGAACCTCTGACAGTGTAATTGTACCTCGCAGTACAGGAACCTCTGACATGGTAATTGCAACTCGCAGTGCAGGAACCTCTGACAGTGTCATTGTAACTCGCAGTGCAGGAACCTCTGACAGGGTAATTGTACCTCGCAGTACAGGAACCTCTGACAGGGTAATTGTACCTCGCAGTGCAGGAACCTCTGACAGGGTAATTGTACCTCGCAGTGCAGGAACCTCTGACAGGGTAATTGTACCTCGCAGTGCAGGAACCTCTGACAGTGTAATTGTACCTCGCAGTGCAGGAACCTCTGACAGTGTAATTGTACCTCGTAGTGCAGGAACCTCTGACAGGATAATTGTACCTCGCAGTACAGGAACCTCTGACAGGGTAATTGTACCTCGCAGTACAGGAACCTCTGACAGGTTAATTGTACCTCGCAGTACAGGAACCTCTGAAAGGGTAATTGTACCTCGCAGTACAGGAACCTCTGACAGGGTAATTGTACCTCGCAGTACAGGAACCTCTGACAGGGTAATTGTACCTCGCAGTACAGGAACCTCTGACAGGGTAATTGTACCTCACAGTACAGGAACCTCTGACAGGGTAATTGTACCTCGCAGTGCAGGAACCTCTGACAGGGTAATTGTACCTCGCAGTACAGGAACCTCTGACAGGGTAATTGCAACTCGCAGTGCAGGAACCTCTGACAGGGTAATTGTACCTCGCAGTACAGGAACCTCTGACAGGGTAATTGTACCTCGCAGTACAGGAACCTCTGACAGGGTAATTGTACCTCGCAGTGCAGGAACCTCTGACAGGGTAACTGTACCTCGCAGTGCAGGAACCTCTGACAGGGTAATTGTACCTCGCAGTACAGGAACCTCTGACAGGGTAATAGTACCTCGCAGTACAGGAACCTCTGACAGGGTAATTGCAACTCGCAGTGCAGGAACCTCTGACAGGGTAATTGTACCTCGCAGTACAGGAACCTCTGACAGGGTAATTGTACCTCGCAGTACAGGAACCTCTGACAGGGTAATTGTACCTCGCAGTACAGGAACCTCTGAAAGGGTAATTGTACCTCGCAGTACAGGAACCTCTGACAGGGTAATTGTACCTCGCAGTACAGGAACCTCTGACAGGGTAATTGTACCTCGCAGTACAGGAACCTCTGACAGGGTAATTGTACCTCGCAGTGCAGGAACCTCTGACAGGGTAATTGTACCTCGCAGTACAGGAACCTCTGACAGGGTAATTGTACCTCGCAGTACAGGAACCTCTGACAGGGTAATTGTACCTCGCAGTGCAGGAACCTCTGACAGGGTAATTGTACCTCGCAGTACAGGAACCTCTGACAGGGTAATTGCAACTCGCAGTGCAGGAACCTCTGACAGGGTAATTGTACCTCGCACTACAGGAACCTCTGACAGGGTAATTGTACCTCGCAGTACAGGAACCTCTGACAGGGTAATTGTACCTCGCAGTGCAGGAACCTCTGACACTGTAATTGTACCTCGCAGTGCAGGAACCTCTGACAGGATAATTGTACCTCGCAGTACAGGAACCTCTGACAGGGTAATTGTACCTCGCAGTACAGGAACCTCTGACAGGGTAATTGTACCTCGCAGTACAGGAACCTCTGAAAGGATAATTGTCCCTCGCAGTGCAGGAACCTCTGACAAGGTAATTGTACCTCGCAGTACAGGAACCTCTGACAGGGTAATTGTACCTCGCAGTGCAGGAACCTCTGACAGGGTAATTGTACCTCGCAGTACAGGAACCTCTGACAGGGTAATTGCAACTCGCAGTGCAGGAACCTCTGACAGGGTAATTGTACCTCGCAGTACAGGAACCTCTGACAGGGTAATTGTACCTCGCAGTACAGGAACCTCTGACAGGGTAATTGTACCTCGCAGTACATGAACCTCTGACAGGGTAATTGTACCTCGCAGTGCAGGAACCTCTGACAGTGTAATTGTACCTCGCAGTGCAGGAACCTCTGACAGTGTAATTGTACCTCGTAGTGCAGGAACCTCTGACAGGATAATTGTACCTCGCAGTACAGGAACCTCTGACAGGATAATTGTACCTCGCAGTACAGGAACCTCTGACTGGTTAATTGTACCTCGCAGTACAGGAACCTCTGAAAGGGTAATTGCACCTCGCAGTACAGGAACCTCTGACAGGGTAATTGTACCTCGCAGTGCAGGAACCTCTGACAGGGTAATTGTACCTCGCAGTACAGGAACCTCTGACAGGGTAATTGTACCTCGCAGTACAGGAACCTCTGACAGGATAATTGTACCTCGCAGTGCAGGAACCTCTGACAGGGTAATTGTACCTCGCAGTACAGGAACCTCTGACAGGGTAATTGCAACTCGCAGTGCAGGAACCTCTGACAGGGTAATTGTACCTCGCGGTACAGGAACCTCTGACAGGGTAATTGTACCTCGCAGTACAGGAACCTCTGACAGGGTAATTGTACCTCGCAGTGCAGGAACCTCTGACAGGGTAACTGTACCTCGCAGTGCAGGAACCTCTGACAGGGTAATTGTACCTCGCAGTACAGGAACCTCTGACAGGGTAATAGTACCTCGCAGTACAGGAACCTCTGACAGGGTAATTGTACCTCGCAGTACAGGAACCTCTGACAGGGTAATTGTACCTCGCAGTACAGGAACCTCTGACAGGGTAATTGTACCTCGCAGTGCAGGAACCTCTGACAGGGTAATTGTACCTCGCAGTGCAGGAACCTCTGACAGGATAATTGTACCTCGCAGTGCAGGAACCTCTGACAGGGTAATTGTACCTCGCAGTACAGGAACCTCTGACATTGTAATTGTACCTCGCAGTACAGGAACCTCTGACAGGGTAATTGTACCTCGCAGTACAGGAACCTCTGACAGGGTAATTGCAACTCGCAGTGCAGGAACCTCTGACAGGGTAATTGTACCTCGCAGTACAGGAACCTCTGACAGGGTAATTGTACCTCGCAGTGCAGGTACCTCTGACAGGGTAATTGTACCTGGCAGTGCAGGAACCTCTGACAGGGTAATTGTACCTCGCAGTACAGGAACCTCTGACATTGTAATTGTACCTCGCAGTACAGGAACCTCTGACAGGGTAATTGTACCTCGCAGTACAGGAACCTCTGACAGGGTAATTGCAACTCGCAGTGCAGGAACCTCTGACAGGGTAATTGTACCTCGCAGTGCAGGAACCTCTGACAGTGTAATTGTACCTCGCAGTACAGGAACCTCTGACAGTGTAATTGTACCTCGCAGTACAGGAACCTCTGACAGTGTAATTGCAACTCGCAGTGCAGGAGCCTCTGACAGGGTAATTGTACCTCGCAGTCCAGGAACCTCTGACAGGGTAATTGTACCTCGCAGTGCAGGTACCTCTGACAGGGTAATTGTACCTCGCAGTACAGGAACCTCTGACAGTGTAATTGTACCTCGCAGTACAGGAACCTCTGACATGGTAATTGCAACTCGCAGTGCAGGAACCTCTGACAGGGTAATTGTAACTCGCAGTGCAGGAACCTCTGACAGTGTAATTGTACCTCGCAGTGCAGGAACCTCTGACAGTGTAATTGTACCTCGTAGTGCAGGAACCTCTGACAGGATAATTGTACCTCGCAGTACAGGAACCTCTGACAGGGTAATTGTACCTCGCAGTACAGGAACCTCTGACAGGTTAATTGTACCTCGCAGTACAGGAACCTCTGAAAGGGTAATTGCACCTCGCAGTACAGGAACCTCTGACAGGGTAATTGTACCTCGCAGTGCAGGAACCTCTGACAGGGTAATTGTACCTCGCAGTACAGGAACCTCTGACAGGGTAATTGTACCTCGCAGTACAGGAACCTCTGACAGGGTAATTGTACCTCGCAGTGCAGGAACCTCTGACAGGGTAATTGTACCTCGCAGTACAGGAACCTCTGACAGGGTAATTGCAACTCGCAGTGCAGGAACCTCTGACAGGGTAATTGTACCTCGCGGTACAGGAACCTCTGACAGGGTAATTGTACCTCGCAGTACATGAACCTCCGACAGGGTAATTGTACCTCGCAGTGCAGGAACCTCTGACAGGGTAACTGTACCTCGCAGTGCAGGAACCTCTGACAGGGTAATTGTACCTCGCAGTACAGGAACCTCTGACAGGGTAATAGTACCTCGCAGTACAGGAACCTCTGACAGGGTAATTGCAACTCGCAGTGCAGGAACCTCTGACAGGGTAATTGTACCTCGCAGTACAGGAACCTCTGACAGGGTAATTGTACCTCGCAGTACAGGAACCTCTGACAGGGTAATTGTACCTCGCAGTGCAGGAACCTCTGACAGGGTAATTGTACCTCGCAGTGCAGGAACCTCTGACAGGATAATTGTACCTCGCAGTGAAGGAACCTCTGACAGGGTAATTGTACCTCGCAGTACAGGAACCTCTGACATTGTAATTGTACCTCGCAGTACAGGAACCTCTGACAGGGTAATTGTACCTCGCAGTACAGGAACCTCTGACAGGGTAATTGCAACTCGCAGTGCAGGAACCTCTGACAGGGTAATTGTACCTCGCAGTACAGGAACCTCTGACAGGGTAATTGTACCTCGCAGTGCAGGAACCTCTGAGAGGTTAATTGTACCTCGCAGTGCAGGAACCTCTGACAGGGTAATTGTACCTCGCAGTGCAGGAACCTCTGACAGGATAATTGTACCTCGCAGTGCAGGAACCTCTGACAGGGTAATTGTACCTCGCAGTACAGGAACCTCTGACAGTGTAATTGTACCTCGCAGTACAGGAACCTCTGACAGGGTAATTGTACCTCGCAGTACAGGAACCTCTGACAGTGTAATTGTACCTCGCAGTACAGGAACCTCTGACAGGGTAATTGTACCTCGCAGTACAGGAACCTCTGACAGTGTAAATGTACCTCGCAGTACAGGAACCTCTGACAGGGTAATTGTACCTCGCAGTAGAGGAACCTCTGACAGGGTAATTGTACCTCGCAGTACAGGAACCTCTGACAGGGTAATTGTACCTCGCAGTGCAGGAACCTCTGACAGGATAATTGTACCTCGCAGTGCAGGAACCTCTGACAGGGTAATTGTACCTCGCAGTACAGGAACCTCTGACAGGGTAATTGTACCTCGCAGTACAGGCACCTCTGACAGGGTAATTGTACCTCGCAGTACAGGAGCCTCTGACAGGGTAATTGTACCTCGCAGTGCAGGAACCTCTGACAGGGTAATTGTACCTCGCAGTACAGGAACCTCTGACAGGGTAATTGTACCTCGCAGTACAGGAACCTCTGACAGGGTAATTGTACCTCGCAGTGCAGGAACCTCTGACAGGGTAATTGTACCTCACAGTACAGGAACCTCTGACAGGGTAATTGTACCTCGCAGTACAGGAACCTCTGACAGGGTAATTGTACCTCGCAGTGCAGGAACCTCTGACAGGGTAATTGTACCTCGCAGTACAGGAACCTCTGACAGGGTAATTGTACCTCGCAGTGCAGGAACCTCTGACAGGGTAATTGTACCTCGCAGTGCAGGAACCTCTAGCAGCACAATAGCATCTTGCAATGCAGAGGCCTTTCCTGTGCATTTGCCCTTGTAATGCAATGGGACTTGCTGTGTAAAATCCAATTGTAATGCAAATTTCCCATGCAGTGCTGCAGCCCCTTGTAGTGCAAAAAGCACCTTGAGATGTCATAGAATGTTGCAATGCAACAAGCATTTGAAATCCCATTGAAGATATGGTGCACTGGACCCTTACAATGCAACACAAAAAACTTGTGGTACAATAGCCTTTGCAGTACAACATCCACTAACAAAGCAATAGCCCCATGCAGTGCAATCTCCACTCACAGTGTAAAAACAACATGCAATGTAATAGTCTCTAAGAGTGACATAGCAATAACGTGAAGAAATGCTGTAGCCTTTTGAACACAACAGACCATGACAATTCAATAGCCTCTTGCAGTGCAAAAGCTCTTTGGTGTGCAATAGACCCTGACAATGTATTTTCCCCTTACAGTGCAACAGTTCAATGCTTTGCATAACATGCTTATGGTACAAAAGCCAGGTGCAGTCCAAGAGCAAATTGCCTTTTGATACCCTATTGAAATATAATATCCTCTCACAATGGAAACCATCTCGCAATACAAAATTTCCCTGCAGTGCAATAGCTATTTGTTTTGCAATTGTGACTTTCAATACAATAGGCACTTGCCATGTAACATCCAGTTGCAATGTAATGGAACCATTAGTGTGCATGATCCTTGTATTGCAATAGCCTCTTGCAGTGCAATAGCAGCTTGCAATGCAGGGACCTTTGGTAATGCAATAACTCCTTCCAATGCAAAGGTCTTTGAGTTTGCAATGGAGCGTGGTGTGCAACATCCACTTGCAATGAAAATGCGAAGGCACCTTGCAATACAAGAACTATTTGCAGAGCAAAAACTCCAGCAATGCAACACGCATTTCATTGCAATAGCGCTTGCAGTCCAACAGTCCCTCCCTTGCAGACTATTATCCTTGCAATGTCAGAGCCCCTTTCAATGCAATGGCCCCTTTCAATACAACATCCACATGCAACGCAAGAAAACCAAGAATGTTTGGCAATGCACTGCAACAACTACTTGCAATGCAATAGGGCTAAGTCATGCAATCGCCCATTGATAACATTGCACACTGGCAAAGTAATGGACTTTTACAGAGCAATAGCTCATCGGAGTGCAATTGCCCTTTGCAATGCAATAACCTGAAGCAGTACATTGGGGGCTTACAATACAGTATCCATAATTAATACAATAACACTTTACATTACAATGGCCTCTTACACTGTAATATCTTCTTGTAGTGTGAACACTCTTGCAGTTCAATAGCTACGTGCTGGAAAGCAGAAGCCTCTTGCAAAGAAATACCCTTTGTAATTCAATCACCTCTTGCACGGTGACAGCACCTTGCAATGCAGGACACACTGACAGTTTAATAGTCCTTTGTAATTCAATCACCTCTTGCACGGTGACAGCACCTTGCAATGCAGGATACAATGACAGTTTAATAGTCCTTTGTAATTCAATCACCTCTTGCACGGTGACAGCACCTTGCAATGCAGGATACAATGACAGTATAATAGTCCTTTGTAATTCAATCACCTCTTGCACGGTGACAGCACCTTGCAATGCAGGATACAATGACAGTTTAATAGTCCTTTGTAATTCAATCACCTCTTGCACGGTGACAGCACCTTGCAATGCAGGATACACTGACAGTTTAATAGTCCTTTGTAATTCAATCACCTCTTGCACGGTGACAGCACCTTGCAATGCAGGATACACTGACAGTTTAATAGTCCTTTGTAATTCAATCACCTCTTGCACGGTGACAGCACCTTGCAATGCAGGATACACTGACAGTTCAATAGTCCTTTGTAATTCAATCACCTCTTGCACGGTGACAGCACCTTGCAATGCAGGATACACTGACAGTTTAATATTCCTTTGTAATTCAATCACCTCTTGCACGGTGACAGCACCTTGCAATGCAGGATACACTGACAGTTTAATAGTCCTTTGTAATTCAATCACATCTTGCACGGTGACAGCTCCTTGCAATGCAGGATACACTGACAGTTTAGTAGTCCTTTGTAATTCAATCACCTCTTGCACGGTGACAGCACCTCGCAATGCAGGATACACTGACAGTTTAATAGTCCTTTGTAATTCAATCACCTCTTGCACGGTGACAGCACCTTGCAATGCAGGATACACTGACAGTTTAATAGCCCTTTGTAATTCAATCACCTCTTGCACGGTGACAGCACCTTGCAATGCAGGACACACTGACAGTTTAATAGTCCTTTGTAATTCAATCACCTCTTGCACGGTGACAGCACCTTGCACTGCAGGATACACTGACAGTTTAATAGTCCTTTGTAATTCAATCACCTCTTGCACGGTGACAGCACCTTGCAATGCAGGATACACTGACAGTTTAATAGTCCTTTGTAATTCAATCACCTCTTGCACGGTGACAGCACCTTGCAATGCAGGATACACTGACAGTTTAATAGTCCTTTGTAATTCAATCACCTCTTGCACGGTGACAGCACCTTGCAATGCAGGATACACTGACAGTTTAATAGTCCTTTGTAATTCAATCACCTCTTGCACGGTGACAGCACCTTGCAATGCAGGATACACTGACAGTTTAATAGTCCTTTGTAATTTTATCACCTCTTGCACGGTGACAGCACCTCGCAATGCAGGATACACTGACAGTTTAATAGTCCTTTGTAATTCAATCACCTCTTGCACGGTGACAGCACCTTGCAATGCAGGATACAATGACAGTTTAATAGTCCTTTGTAATTCAATCACCTCTTGCACGGTGACAGCACCTTGCAATGCAGGATACAATGACAGTTTAATAGTCCTTTGTAATTCAATCACCTCTTGCACGGTGACAGCACCTTGCAATGCAGGATACACTGACAGTTTAATAGTCCTTTATAATTCAATCACCTCTTGCACGGTGACAGCACCTTGCAATGCAGGATACAATGACAGTTTAATAGTCCTTTGTAATTCAATCACCTCTTGCACGGTGACAGCACCTTGCAATGCAGGATACAATGACAGTTTAACAGTCCTTTGTAATTCAATCACCTCTTGCACGGTGAGAGCACCTTGCAATGCAGGATACACTGACAGTTTAATAGTCCTTTGTAATTCAGTCACCTCTTGCACGGTGACAGCACCTTGCAATGCAGGATACACTGACAGTTTAATAGTCCTTTGTAATTCAATCACCTCTTGCACGGTGACAGCACCTTGCAATGCAGGATACACTGACAGTTTAATCGTCCTTTGTAATTCAATCACCTCTTGCTCGGTGACAGCACCTTGCAATGCAGGATACACTGACAGTTTAATAGTCCTTTGTAATTCAATCACCTCTTGCACGGTGACAGCACCTTGCAATGCAGGAAACAATGACAGTTTAATAGTCCTTTGTAATTCAATCACCTCTTGCACGGTGACAGCACCTTGCAATGCAGGATATACTGACAGTTTAATAGTCCTTTATAATTCAATCACCTCTTGCACGGTGACAGCACCTTGCAATGCAGGATACAATGACAGTTTAAAAGTCGTTTGTAATTCAATCACCTCTTGCACGGTGACAGCACCTTGCAATGCAGGATACAATGACAGTTTAATAGTCCTTTGTAATTCAATCACCTCTTGCACGGTGACAGCACCTTGCAATGCAGGATACACTGACAGTTTAATAGTCCTTTGTAATTCAATCACCTCTTGCACAGTGACAGCACCTTGCAATGCAGGATACACTGACAGTTTAATAGTCCTTTGTAATTCAATCACCTCTTGCACGGTGACAGCACCTTGCAATGCAGGATACACTGACAGTTTAATAGTCCTTTGTAATTCAATCACCTCTTGCACGGTGACAGCACCTTGCAATGCAGGATACACTGACAGTTTAATAGTCCTTTGTAATTCAATCACCTCTTGCACGGTGACAGCACCTTGCAATGCAGGATACAATGACAGTTTAATAGTCCTTTGTAATTCAATCACCTCTTGCACGGTGACAGCACCTTGCAATGCAGGATACACTGACAGTTTAATAGTCCTTTGTAATTCAATCACCTCTTGCACGGTGACAGCACCTTGCAATGCAGGATCCACTGACAGTTTAATAGTCCTTTGTAATTCAATCACCTCTTGCACGGTGACAGCACCTTGCAATGCAGGATACACTGACAGTTTAATCGTCCTTTGTAATTCAATCACCTCTTGCTCGGTGACAGCACCTTGCAATGCAGGATACACTGACAGTTTAATAGTCCTTTGTAATTCAATCACCTCTTGCACGGTGACAGCACCTTGCAATGCAGGAAACAATGACAGTTTAATAGTCCTTTGTAATTCAATCACCTCTTGCACGGTGACAGCACCTTGCAATGCAGGATACACTGACAGTTTAATAGTCCTTTATAATTCAATCACCTCTTGCACGGTGACAGCACCTTGCAATGCAGGATACAATGACAGTTTAATAGTCGTTTGTAATTCAATCACCTCTTGCAAGGTGACAGCACCTTGCAATGCAGGATACAATGACAGTTTAATAGTCCTTTGTAATTCAATCACCTCTTGCACGGTGACAGCACCTTGCAATGCAGGATACACTGACAGTTTAATAGTCCTTTGTAATTCAATCACCTCTTGCACACTGACAGCACCTTGCAATGCAGGATACACTGACAGTTTAATCGTCCTTTGTAATTCAATCACCTCTTGCTCGGTGACAGCACCTTGCAATGCAGGATACACTGACAGTTTAATAGTCCTTTGTAATTCAATCACCTCTTGCACGGTGACAGCACCTTGCAATGCAGGATACACTGACAGTTTAATAGTCCTTTGTAATTCAATCACCTCTTGCACGGTGACAGCACCTCGCAATGCAGGATGCACTGACAGTTTAATAGTCCTTTGTAATTCAATCACCTCTTGCACGGTGACAGCACCTTGCAATGCAGGACACACTGACAGTTTAATAGTCCTTTGTAATTCAATCACCTCTTGCACGGTGACAGCACCTTGCACTGCAGGATACACTGACAGTTTAATAGTCCTTTATAATTCAATCACCTCTTGCACGGTGACAGCACCTTGCAATGCAGGATACAATGACAGTTTAATAGTCCTTTGTAATTCAATCACCTCTTGCACGGTGACAGCACCTTGCAATGCAGGATACAATGACAGTTTAACAGTCCTTTGTAATTCAATCACCTCTTGCACGTTGACAGCACCTTGCAATGCAGGATACACTGACAGTTTAATAGTGCTTTGTAATTCAGTCACCTCTTGCACGGTGACAGCACCTTGCAATGCAGGATACACTGACAGTTTAATAGTCCTTTGTAATTCAATCACCTCTTGCACGGTGACAGCACCTTGCAATGCAGGATACACTGACAGTTTAATCGTCCTTTGTAATTCAATCACCTCTTGCTCGGTGACAGCACCTTGCAATGCAGGATACACTGACAGTTTAATAGTCCTTTGTAATTCAATCACCTCTTGCACGGTGACAGCACCTTGCAATGCAGGAAACAATGACAGTTTAATAGTCCTTTGTAATTCAATCACCTCTTGCACGGTGACAGCACCTTGCAATGCAGGATATACTGACAGTTTAATAGTCCTTTATAATTCAATCACCTCTTGCACGGTGACAGCACCTTGCAATGCAGGATACAATGACAGTTTAATAGTCGTTTGTAATTCAATCACCTCTTGCACGGTGACAGCACCTTGCAATGCAGGATACAATGACAGTTTAATAGTCCTTTGTAATTCAATCACCTCTTGCACAGTGACAGCACCTTGCAATGCAGGATACACTGACAGTTTAATAGTCCTTTGTAATTCAATCACCTCTTGCACGGTGACAGCACCTTGCAATGCAGGATACACTGACAGTTTAATAGTCCTTTGTAATTCAATCACCTCTTGCACGGTGACAGCACCTTGCAATGCAGGATACACTGACAGTTTAATAGTCCTTTGTAATTCAATCACCTCTTGCACGGTGACAGCACCTTGCAATGCAGGATACAATGACAGTTTAATAGTCCTTTGTAATTCAATCACCTGTTGCACGGTGACAGCACCTTGCAATGCAGGATACACTGACAGTTTAATAGTCCTTTGTAATTCAATCACCTCTTGCACGGTGACAGCACCTTGCAATGCAGGATCCACTGACAGTTTAATAGTCCTTTGTAATTCAATCACCTCTTGCACGGTGACAGCACCTTGCAATGCAGGATACACTGACAGTTTAATCGTCCTTTGTAATTCAATCACCTCTTGCTCGGTGACAGCACCTTGCAATGCAGGATACACTGACAGTTTAATAGTCCTTTGTAATTCAATCACCTCTTGCACGGTGACAGCACCTTGCAATGCAGGAAACAATGACAGTTTAATAGTCCTTTGTAATTCAATCACCTCTTGCACGGTGACAGCACCTTGCAATGCAGGATACACTGACAGTTTAATAGTCCTTTATAATTCAATCACCTCTTGCACGGTGACAGCACCTTGCAATTCAGGATACAATGACAGTTTAATAGTCGTTTGTAATTCAATCACCTCTTGCACGGTGACAGCACCTTGCAATGCAGGATACAATGACAGTTTAATAGTCCTTTGTAATTCAATCACCTCTTGCACGGTGACAGCACCTTGCAATGCAGGATACACTGACAGTTTAATAGTCCTTTGTAATTCAATCACCTCTTGCACAGTGACAGCACCTTGCAATGCAGGATACACTGACAGTTTAATAGTCCTTTGTAATTCAATCACCTCTTGCACGGTGACAGCACCTTGCAATGCAGGATACACTGACAGTTTAATAGTCCTTTGTAATTCAATCACCTCTTGCACGGTGACAGCACCTTGCAATGCAGGATACACTGACAGTTTAATAGTCCTTTGTAATTCAATCACCTCTTGCACGGTGACAGCACCTCGCAATGCAGGATACAATGACAGTTTAATAGTCCTTTGTAATTCAATCACCTCTTGCACGGTGACAGCACCTTGCAATGCAGGATACACTGACAGTTTAATAGTCCTTTGTAATTCAATCACCTCTTGCACGGTGACAGCACCTTGCAATGCAGGATCCACTGACAGTTTAATAGTCCTTTGTAATTCAATCACCTCTTGCACGGTGACAGCACCTTGCAATGCAGGATACAATGACAGTTTAAGGACTGGAGAGGCCTTTGACAGTGCAATCACCCTTGCAGTTTAACATCCACATGGAGTTGTCACACAAACCACAGCTGTGATAATACAACAATCGTGAAAATAACTCCAAAGAGCTCCAGAAACCATCTTTGTCTTTAAGGAAATAAAATCAGCCTTTAATTTACAAAATGAACAATGTATCCAAAATGGCATTGAAAGAAAACAAATCTTGGTCTTTGTGTGTTGAAACTGTCTGACAAGGACAAAGGACAAATGGTCAAAGCTAACAGGTGTCAAATGAACACATCCTATACCATGCTAAAACATTCCTGAATTGAATATCTCCTACTGAAAGAAAGAAGATGTGAAGTCACCATATTCTGGGTCACAGTGCAGTCACCATTTGTCAGAGAGCAGAGTGTCTGCTTCCAGGAGGTACAAGATAACAGAGCTTTGCATTAAAGTGTCTTTCAGCAAAACATTAACATATTGTTTGTCTTTGCTCCATGACCTTCTGGTCTGTTAGTCTGTGACCTTGTCCGATCAACACCTTCTCTTTTGTTATCTCTTACCCCACCCCCGCTTTACTTTTACATGTCTTATATCTGTTAGTTCTGATGAAGGGTCACAGACCTGAAACGTTAACTCCGTTTCTCTCTCCACAGATGTTGCCCGACCTGCTGAATATTTCCAGCACTCTCTGTTTTTATTAACTCTGTTTCTCTCTCCACAGATGCTGCCCGACCAGCTGAGTATTTCCAGCACTCGCTGTTTATATTACCTCTGTTTTTATTAACTCCGTTTCTCTCTCCACAGATGCTGCCCGACCTGCTGAATATTTCCAGCACTCTCTGTTTTTATTAACTCTGTTTCTCTCTCCACAGATGCTGCCCGACCTGCTGAGCATTTCCAGCACTCGCTGTTTATATTACCTCTGTTTCTCTCTCCACAGATGTTGCCCGACCTGCTGAATATTTCCAGCACTCTCTGTTTTAATTAACTCCGTTTCTCTCTCCACAGATGTTGCCCGACCTGCTGAGTATTTCCAGCACTCTCTGTTTTTATTAACTCTGTTTCTCTCTCCACAGATGTTGCCCGACCTGCTGAATATTTCCAGCACTCGCTGTTTTTATGAACTCTGTCTGGAGACGCTGTCAATCAGCCTTTCAATGTAACAGAGTATTGTTTTTGTAACAGGTATTAGTACCACAGTCTCACAGCTCCAGTGACCCGGGTTCGGTTCTGTTTACTGCCACAGTCTCACAGCTCCAGTGTCCCGGGTTCGGTTCTGTTTACTGCCACAGTCTCACCGCTCCAGTGACCCGGGTCCGGTTCTGTATACTGCCACAGTCTCACAGCTCCAGAGTCCTGGGTTCGGTTCTGTTTACTGCCACAGTCTCACAGCTTCAGTGACCTGGGTTCGGTTCTGTTTACTGCCACAGTCTCACAGCTCCAGTGACCTGGGTTCGGTTCTGTTTACTGCCACAGTCTCACAGCTCCAGTGTCCCGGGTTCGGTTCTGTTTACTGCCACAGTCTCACAGCTCCAGTGACCTGGGTTCGGTTCTGTTTACTGCCACAGTCTCACAGCTCCAGTGACCCGGGTTCGGTTCTGTTTACTGCCACCGTCTCACAGCTCCAGTGACCCGGGTTCGGTTCTGTTTGCTGCCACAGTCTCACAGCTCCAGTGACCTGGGTTCGGTTCTGTTTACTGCCACAGCCTCACAGCTCCAGTGTCCCGGGTTCGGTTCTATTTACTGCCACAGCCTCACAGCTCCAGTGTCCCGGGTTCGGTTCTGTTTACTGCCACAGCCTCACAGTTCCAGTGATCTGGGTTCTGTTCTGTTCACTGCCACAGTCTCACAGCTCCAGTGATCTGGGTTCTGTTCTGTTCACTGCCACAGTCTCACAGCTCCAGTGTCCCGGTTTCGGTTCAGTTCACTGCCACAGCCTCACAGCTTCAGTGACCCGGGTTCGGTTCTGTTTACTGCCACAGCCTCACAGCTCCAGTGTCCCGGGTTCGGTTCTGTTTACTGCCACAGTCTCACAGCTCCAGTGACCCGGGTTCGGTTCTGTTTACTGCCACAGTCTCACAGCTCCAGTGACCTGGGTTCGGTTCTGTTTACTGCCACAGTCTCACAGCTCCGGTGACCCGGGTTCGGTTCTGTTTACTGCCACAGCCTCACAGCTCCAGTGTCCCGGGTTCGGTTCTGTTTACTGCCACAGTCTCACAGCTCCAGTGACCTGGGTTCGGTTCTGTTTACTGCCACAGTCTCACAGCTCCAGTGACCCGGGTTCGGTTCTGTTTACTGCCACAGTCTCACAGCTCCAGTGACCCGGGTTCGGTTCTGTTTACTGCCACAGTCTCACAGCTCCAGTGACCTGGGTTCGGTTCTGTTTACTGCCACAGCCTCACAGCTCCAGTGTCCCGGGTTCGGTTCTGTTTACTGCCACAGCCTCACAGCTCCAGTGTCCAGGGTTCGGTTCTGTTTACTGCCACAGCCTCACAGCTCCAGTGATCTGGGTTCTGTTCTGTTCACTGCCACAGTCTCACAGCTCCAGTGATCTGGGTTCTGTTCTGTTCACTGCCACAGTCTCACAGCTCCAGTGTCCCGGTTTCGGTTCTCTTCACTGCCACAGCCTCACAGCTTCAGTGACCCGGGTTCGGTTCTGTTTACTGCCACAGCCTCACAGCTCCAGTGTCCCGGGTTCGGTTCTGTTTACTGCCACATTCTCACAGCTCCAGTGACCCGGGTTCGGTTCTGTTTACTGCCACAGTCTCACAGCTCCAGTGACCTGGGTTCGGTTCTGTTTACTGCCACAGCCTCACAGCTCCAGTGTCCCGGGTTCGGTTCTGTTTACTGCCACAGTCTCACAGCTCCAGTGACCTGGGTTCGGTTCTGTTTACTGCCACAGTCTCACAGCTCCAGTGACCTGGGTTCGGTTCTGTTTACTGCCACAGTCTCACAGCTCCAGTGACCTGGATTCGGTTCTGTTTACTGCCACAGCCTCACAGCTCCAGTGTCCCGGGTTCGGTTCTGTTCACTGCCACAGCCTCACAGCTCCAGTGACCCGGGTTCGGTTCTGTTTACTGCCACAGTCTCACTGCTCCAGTGACCTGGGTTCGGTTCTGGGTGCTGCCTGTGTGGAGTTTGCAAGTTTTCCCTGTGACCATGTGGGTTTCTGCCGGGTGCTCTGGTTTCCTCCCACAGACAAAGACTTGCAGTTTGATTGATAAATTGGCCATTGTAAATGTCCCTAGTCTCGTTAGGTGGTTGGAGGATGGTGGGGATGCGGTAGGGAATATGGGATTAATGTAGGATATATAAATGGGCGGCTGTTGGTCAGCACAGACTCGATGGGCCAAAGGGTCTGTTTCAGTGCAGTATCTCTCTATGATTCTCTTTGTGTAAAGACTTTTCATCCATTTTACACAGACAAATATTTGTCTTCATTGTTAGGATGTGTCTGTCACTAGACCAGCAGATATTATCCATCCCCAGTTGTCCATTGAGAAGGTGATGCTGGTCCATTACCTTGAATCTCTGCAGTCTGTGTGGTGAAGGTCATCTCACAATGGTGTTGGAGAAGGAGTTACAGCATTTTCACCCAGTCATGATGAAGGAAAGGTGATATATGTCCAACACAACAACAACTTGTATTTATATAGCACCATTAATGTCAGTACATGTTCCAAGGCACTCCCCTCCACCACTCCCCTCCCCCACTCCCCTCCCCAACAGGCCTCCCCCACTCCCCTCCCCCACTCCCCTCCCCCACTCCCCTCCCCAAACTCCCTCCCCCACTCCCCTCCTCCACACCCCTACCCCACTCCACTCCCCCACTCCACTCCCCCACTCCACTCCTCCCACTCCCCTTCCCCACACCACTATATCACTCCCCTCCTCCACTCCCCTCCCAACACCCCTACCCAACTCCCCTCCCCCACTCCCCTCCCCCACTCCCATCCCCCACTCCCCTACCCCACTCCCCTCCCCCACTCCCCTCCCCCACTCCCCTCCCCAACACCCCTACCCCACTCCCCACCCCCACTCCCCTCCACAAACTCCCTCCCCCACTCCCCTCCCCCACTCCCCTCCCCCACTCCACTCCCCCACTCCCCTCCCCCACTCCACTCCCCCACTCCACTCCCCCACTCCCCTCCCCCACTCCTCTCCCCCACTCCACTCCCCCACTCCACTCCCCCACTCCTCTCCACCACTCCCCTCCCCCATTCCCCTCCCCAACACCCCTGCCCCACTCCCATCCCCAACACCCCTACCCCACTCCCCTACCCCACTCCCCTCCCCCACTCCATTCCCCCACTCCCCTACCCCACTCCCCTCCCCCACTCCCCTCCCCCACTCCCCTCCCCAACACCCCTACCCCACTCCCCTCCCCCACTCCCCTCCCCAACATCCCTACCCCACTCCCCTCCCCCACTCCCCTCCCCCACTCCACTCCCCCACTCCACTCCCCCACTCCCCTCCCCAACACCCCTACACCACTCCCCTCCCCCACTCCCCTCCCCCACTCCACTCCCCCACTCCTCTCCACCACTCCCCTCCCCCATCCCCTCCCCAACACCCCTACCCCACTCCCATCCCCAACACCCCTACCCCACTCCCCTCCCCCACTCCACTCCCCCACTCTACTCCTCCCACTCCACTTCCCCACAGCGCAATATCACTCCCCTCCCCCACTCCCATCCCCAACACCCCTACCCCACTCCCGTCCCCCACTCCCCTCCCCCACTCCAATCCCCCATTCCCCTCCACCACTCCCCTACCCCACAGCCCTCCCCCGCTCCCCTCCCTCACACCCCTCCCCACTCCCCTACTCCACTCCCCTCACCAGCTCCCCTCCCGCACTCCCCTATGTCAATTCCCTCCCCCACTCCCCTACACCACTCCCATCCCCCACTCGCCTCCCAAACTTCCCTACTCCACTCCGCTCCCCAAACCCCCTCCCCTATTCCCCCACCCATATCCCCTCCCCAGCTCCCCTTACCCACTCCCCTCCCCCACTCCCCTGCCCCACTCAAATCCCTAACTCCCCTCCCCCACTCCCCTCCCCCACTCCACTCCCCAACACCGCTCCCCCACTCGCCTCCCCCACTCCCATCCCCAACACCCCTACCCCACACCCCTCCCCCACTCACCTCCCCCACTCCAATCCCTCATTCCCCTCCCCCACTCCCTTCCCCAACACCCCTCCCGCACTCCCCACCCCCACTCCCCTGCACCATTCCCCTCCACCACTCCCCTACCCCACAGCCCTCCCCCACTCACCTCCCCCACTCCCCTCCCCCACTCCTCTCCCACACTACCCTCCCCCACTCCACTCCCCCACTCCACTCCTCCCACTCCACTTCCCCACATCACTATATCACTCCCCTCCCCCACTCCCCTCCCCCACTCACCTCCCCCACTCCAATCCCTGATTCCCCTCCCCCACTCCCTTCCCCAACACCCCTCCCGCACTCCCCACCCCCACTCCCCTGCACCATTCCCCTACCCCACTCCCCTACCCCACTCCCCTCTCCAGCTCCCCTCCCCCACTCCCCTATGTCAATCCCCTCCCCCACTCCCCTACACCACTCCCTTCCCCCACTCGCCTCCCAAACTTCCCTACTCCACTCCGCTCCCCAAACCCCCTCCCCTATTACCCTACCCATATCCCCTCCCCAGCTCCCCTTACCCACTCCCCTCCCCCACTCCTCTGCCCCACTCACATCCCTAACTCCCCTCCCCCACTCCCCTCCCCCTCACCTCCCCAACTCCCCTCACTAAGTCCTCCCACTCACCTCCCCCACTCCCCTCCCAAAATCCCCTCCTTCACTCCCCTACCCCACTCACGTCACCAACTTCCCTCCCCCACTCCCCTCCCCCACTCATCTCCCCAACTCCCCCCAACAACTCCCTCCCACTCACCTCCCCCACTCCCCTCCCTAACTCCCCTCCCCAACTCACCGACGCCACTCACCTCCCTAACTCTGCACGCCAACTCCCCTCCCCAACTCACCTTCCAACTCCCTCCCACTCACCTGCATAACTCCCCTCCCCCACTCCCCACCCCCTCACCTCCACAACTCCACTCACTAACCCCCTCCCACTCACCTCCCCCACTCCCCTCCCTAACTCCCCTCCCTCACTCCCCTCCCCCACATCTCCCCAACTCCCCCCAACAACTCCCTCCTACTCACCTCCCCCACTCCCCTCCCTAACTCCCCTCCCCAACTCCCCTTACCCACTCACCTGCCCAACTCCCTCCCACTCACCTCCCCCACTCCCCTATCCCACTCCAATCCACCGCTCACCCCCACTCTCCACCCCCACTCCCCTACCCCACTGCACTCCCCAGCTCCCATTTCCCACTCCCCGCCCCAACTCCCCTACCCCACTCCCCTCCCGCACTCCCCTATATCACACCCCTCCCCCACTCCACTACCCCACTCCCCTCACCAGATCCCATCCCCCACTCCCCTCTGTCATTCTCCTCCCCCCTCCCCTACACCACTCCCATTCCCCACTCGCCTCCCAAACTTCAATACTCCACTCCGCTCCCCAAACCCACGCCCCCATTCCCCTACCCAAATCCCCTCCCCAGCACCCCTTACCCACTCCCCTCCCCCACTCCCCTACCCCAACTCCCCTCCCCCATTCACCTTCCCAACTGCCTCCCACTCACCTCCATAACTCCCCTCCCCCACTCCCCACCCCCTCACCTCCACAACTCCACTCACTAACTCCCTCCCACACACCTCCCCCACTCCCCTCCCTATCTCCCCTCCCTCACTCCCCTACCCCTCTCAGATCACCAACTTCCCTCCCCCATTCCCCTCCCCCACTCATCTCCCAACTCTCCCCACCAACTCCCTCCCACTCACCTCCCCCACTCCTCTCCCTAACTCCCCTCCCTCAAACCCCTCCCCAACTCCCCTCACTCACTCCCCTGCCCAACTCCCTCCCACTCACGGTCCACACTCCCCTATCCCACTCCCCTCCCCCGCTCACCCCCACTCTCCACCCCCACTCCCCTACCCCACTGCGTTCCCCAGCTCCCCTTGCCCACTCCCCGCCCCAACTCCCCTACCCCACTCCCCTCCCCCACTCGCCTATATCACACCCCTCCCCCACTCCCCGACACCACTCCCATCCCCCACTCGCCTCCCAAACTTCCCTACTCCACTCCGCTCCCCAAACACCCTCCCCCATTCCCCTACCCAAATCCCATCCCCAGCTCCCCTTACCCACTCCACTCCCCCACACCCCAACCCCACTCACATCCCTAACTCCGCAAGCCCACATCCCTCCACCACTCACCTCCCCAACTCCCCTCACCAACTCCCTCCCACTCACCTCCTTAACTCCCCTCCCTAACTCGCCTCCCCCACTCCCCTCCCACTCACCTCCCCCACTCCCCTCCCTAACTCCCCTCCCTCACTCCCTCACCCCACTCCCCTCCCTAACTCCCCTCCCTCACTCCCCCACCCCCCTTACCTCCCCAATCCCCCTCACCAACTCCCTCCCCCTCACCTCACCAACTCCCCTCACTAACTCCCTCTCGCTCACCTCCCCCACTCCCCTCCTCTCCACTCCCCTCCCACACTCGCCTCCCAAACTGCCCTCCTCCATTCCGCTCCCCAACCCCCCTCTCCCATTCCCCTACCCCACTCCCCTCCCCAACTCCCCTCCCCCAACCGCCCTCAACCACTACCCTACATCACTCCCATCCCCCACTCCCCTACCCCACTCCCCTTCCATTCCCCTACCCCACACCCCTCCCCCACTCCCCTACCCCACTCCCCTTCCACACCCCTACCCCACTCCACTTTCACTCCCCTTCCCCAGTCCCCTTCCAAATCCCCTCCCCAAATCTCCTTCACACTCCCCTCCCCCACTCCCCTTCAGCTCCCCACCCCCACTCCCCTCCCCCACTCCCCTTCCAACTCTCCTTCCAACTCCACTTCAAACTCCCCTAGCCCAATCTCGTTCCCACTACGCTCCCCCACTCCCCTTCCCCACTGCCCTTCCACTCACCTCCCCCAATCCCATTCCACTCCCCTCCCTCACTCCCCTTCTCACACCCCTTTGCACTCCCTCCCCCACTCTCCTACCCCACTCCCCTACCCAAACTCCCTCCCCCACACCCCTGCCCCACATCCCTACCCCACTCAGCTCACCAGCTCCCCTCCCCCACTCCCCTATGTCATTCCCCTCCCCCACTCCCCTACACCACTCCCATCATCCACTCGCATCCCAAACTTCCCTACTCCACACCGCTCCACAAACCCCCTCCCCCATTCCCCTACCCAAATCCCCTCCCCAGCTCCCCTCACCCACTCCCCTCCCCCACTCCCCTACCCCACCCACCTCCCTAACTCCGCACCCCCACTCCCCTCCCCCACTCAACTCCCCAACTCCCCTCACTAACTCCCTCCCACTCACCTCCCTAACTCCCCTCCCTAACTCCCCTCCCCACTCCCCTCCCCCCTCACCTCCCGAACTCCCCTCACTAACTCCCTCCCACTCAACTCCCCTCCCTAACTCCCCTCCCTCACACCCCAACCCCACTCACTTCCCCAACTTCCCTCCCCACACATCTCCCCAAATCCCCCCACCAACTTCCTCCCACTCACCTCCCCCAATCCCACTCCCCTCCCCCGCTCACTCCCACTCTCCACCCCCACTCCTCTACCCCACTGCGCTCCCCAGCTCCCCTTGCCCACTCCCCGCCCCAACTCCCCTACCCCACTCCCCTCCCCCACTCCCCTATATCACTCCCCTCCCCCACTCAGCTCCCCCACTCGCCTCCCAAACTTCCCTACTCCACTCCGCTCCCCCACCCCCTTCTCCAATGCCCCTCCCCTTCCCCTATCCCACTCCCCTCCCCCAAACCCCTACTCCACACTCCTCCCCATTCCCCTCCCCCAATCTCCTCCCCCACTCCCCTCCCCCAATCTCCTCCCCCACTCCACTCCCCTCCCCCAATCCCCTCCCCTACTCCTCTCCCCAACACCCTCCCCCATTCTCCTACCCAAATCCCCTCCCCAAACTCTCCCCTCCACTCCACTCCCCCATGCCCCTCCCCCACTCCCCAACCCCACTCACCTCCCCATCTGCCCTCCCCCAAATCCCTCCCCCACTCCCCTCCCGCACTCACCTACCCCACTCCCCTCCACACACCCACTCCCTTCCTCCACACTCCACTCCCACTCCCCTACCACACTCCCCTCCACACACCCAATCCCCTGCACCACTCCCCACACCCACTCCCCTACCCCAGTCCCCTCACCTTCTCTCCTCCCACAATCTCCTCCCCCACTTCCCTCCACCACTCCCACTCTCTACCCCTCTCGTCTCCCCCTCATCTCTCCTCCCACTCCCCTTCCCAATCCCCTCCCCCACTCCCCTCCTCTCCACTCCTCTCCACTCCCCTCCCCCACTTGTCTCCCAAACTTCCCTCCTCCATTCCGCTCCCCAACCCCCCTCCCCATTCCCCTACCCCACTCCCCTCCCCAACTCCCCTCCCCAAACCCCCTCCACCACTACCCGACATCACACCCCTCCCCCACTCCCCTCCTCTTCACTCCTCTCCACTCCCCTCCCCCACTCACCTCATAAACTTCCCTCCTCCATTCCGCTCCCCAACCCCCCTCCCCATTCCCCTACCCCACTCCCCTCCCCAACTCCCCTCCCCAACCCCCCTCCACCACTACCCTACATCACACCCCTCCCCCACTCCCCAACCCCACTCCCGTCCCCAAATCTCCTCCTCCACTCCCCTCCCCTACTCCCCATACACACACCCCTCCCCCACTCCCCTACCCCTCTCCATTTCCACTCCCCTTCCCTCTCCCTTCCAACTCCCCTCCCCCACATTCCTTCTACGCCCCTCCCCCCACACCCCACCCACTCCCCTCCCCCACTCCCCTTCCAACTCCCCCCACCAACTCCCTCCCACTCACCTCCCCCACTCCCCTCCCTAACTCCCATCCCCCACTCCCCTCCCCAACTCCCCTCCCCAACTTCCCACACCCATTCCCCTGCCCAACTCCCTCCCACACACATCCCCCACTCCCCTATCCCTCTCCCTCCCCCGCTCACCCCCACTCTCCAACCCCACATCCCTACCCCACTCCCCTCTCCAAACTCACTCCCCGACTCCCCTACCCCACTGCGCTCCCCAGCTCCCCTTGCCCACTCCCTGCCCCAATTCCCCTACCCCACACCCCTCCACCACTCCCCTATATCACTCCCCTCCCCCACTCCCCTCCCAAACGTCCTTACTCCACTCCGCTCCCCAACACCCCTCCCCATTCCCCTACCCCACTCCCCTCCACAACTCCCCTACTCCACGCTCCTCCCCCACTCCCCTCCCCCACTCCCCTCCCCAATCTCCTCCCCCACTCCCCTCCTCCACACCCCACACCCACTCCCCGACCCCACTCCCCTACACACACCCACCCCCCTTCCTCCACACCCCGCACCAACTCCCCTACCCACTCCCCCCACACACCCACTCCCCTGCACCACACTCCACCCCCACTCCACTTCTCCACACCCACTCCCACTCCCCTACCCCAGTCCCCTTCCCTTCTCTCCTCCCACACTCTCCTCCCCCACTTCCCTCCACCACTCCCACTCTCTACCCCTCTCCTCTCCCCCTCCTCTCTCCTCCCCACTCCCCTTCCCAATCCCCTCCCCAACTCCAAGACCCCACTCTCCTCCTCTCCACTCCTCTCCTCTCCACTACTCCACTCCCCACCCCCACTGCCCTTCCACTCCCCTCCCCCACTCCCATTCCCACTCCCCTCCCTCACTCCCCTTCCCACACCCCAACGCAATCCCCTCCCCCACTCTCCTTCGCATTCCCCTCCCCCACTCTCCTTCGTACTCCCCTCCCCCACTCTCCTTCCCACTTCACTCCCCCACTTCCCCACTCCCCTCCCCCACTCCCCTTCCAACTCCCCACCCCCACTCCCCTTCCAACTCCCCTCGCCCACTCCCCTATCCCACACCCCTCCCCCACTCTCCTTCCCACTTCGCTCACCCACTCCCCTCCCCACTCGCCTCCCAAACTTCCCTCCTCCATTCCGCTCCCCAAACCCCCTCCCCATTCCCCTAACACACGACCCTCCCCAACTCCCCTGCCCCAACCAGGCTCCACCACTACCCTACATCACTCCCCTCCCACACTCCTCAACCCCACTCCCGTCCCCAAAATCCCACCTCCACTCCCCTCCCCCACACTCCTTCCCACTTTGCTCGCCCACTCCCCTTCCACTCCCCTCCCCCACTCCCCTCCCCCACCCCCCTCCCCCCCAATCCCCTTCCACTCCCCTCCCCAAATCCCCTTCCACTCCCCTCCCCACTCCGCTTCCACTCCCCTCCCCCACTACCCTTTCCCACTCCCCTTCCACTCTGCTGTCCCACTCCCCTCACCCACTCTCCTTTCCACTTCGCTCCACCAGTCCCCTCCCCACGCCCCTCCACACTCCCCTCCCCCACTCCCCTCCACCACTCCACTCCCCCACACCCCCTCCCCCACTCCCCCTCCTCCACTCCCATTCCCCCCTTCCACTCCCTCCCCACTCCGCTTCCAGTCCCCTCCCCCACTACCCTTTCCCACTCCCTTTCCACTCCCCTGTCCCACTCCCCTCACCCACTCACCGTCCCCCACATCCCTCCTCCACTCCGCTCCCCTTCAACCCTCTCACACTCCATCAAACACTTCCCTCCGCCACTCCCACTCGCTACCCCTCTCCTCCTTCCGCTCCCCTCCACCTTCCCCTCCCCCTCCCCTCCCTTCCCCCACTCCCCTTCCACTCCCCTCCCCACTCCCCTCCCCCACTCCCCTTCCACTCCACTCCCCCCCACTCCCCTTCCACTCACCTCCCCCACTCCCCTTCCACTCCCCTCCCCACTCCGCTTCCACTCCCCTCCCCCACTACCCTTTCCCACTCCCTTTCCACTCCCCTGTCCCACTCCCCTCACCCACTCACCGTCCCCCACATCCCTCCTCCACTCCGCTCCCCTTCAACACTCCCACACTCCCTTTACACACTTCCCTCCGCCACTCCCACTCGCTACCCCTCTCCTCCTTCCGCTCCCCTCCACCTTCCCCTCCCTCTCCCCTCCCTTCCCCCACTCCCCTTCCACTCCCCTCTCCCACTCCCCCTCCCCTTCCAACTCCCCTCAAACTCCCCTCCCACAGTCCTTCCAACTTGGCTCGCCCACTCCACTTCCACTCCCCTCCCCCACTCCCCTCCCCCACTCCCCTTCCACTCCACTCCCCCCCACTCCCCTTCCACTCACCTCCCCCACTCCCCTTCCACTCCCCTCCCCACTCCGCTTCCACTCCCCTCCCCCACTACCCTATCCCACTCCCTTTCCACTCCCCTGTCCCACTCCCCTCAGCCACTCACCGTCCCTCACATCCCTCCTCCACTCCGCTCCCCTTCAACCCTCCCACACTCCCTTCACACACCTCCCTCTGCCACTCCCACTCGCTACCCCTCTCCTCCCTCCGCTCCCCTCCACCTTCCGCTTACCACGCCCCTCTCCCACGTCCTCCCCATTCCCATCCTCTCCTCTCCACACACCCCTTGCCATTCCCCTCTCTCACAGCCTCCTCTCCCCACCTCTTCCCTCCCCCACTACCCTTCCCACTCCAATCTCCCACAGCCTCCCCTCCCCCATTCCCCTCTCCCACAGCCTACCCGACTCCCCTCCTCTCCCCTCCACCACTCCTCTTCCCACTCTCCGCTCCCATCCCCTCCCCCCTACTCCCCTCCTCTCCCCTCCTCCCCTACTCTACCCTCCTCCCCTCCTCTCCCCTCCTCCACTCCCATTCCCACTCCCCTCTCCCACAGCCACCCCTACTCCCCTCCTCTACCCTCCTCCCCCCTCCTCCCCTACTCTACCCTCCTACCCTCCTCTCCAACTCCAGCTCCTCGCCAACTCCAGCTCCTCGCAGACCGCGTTAGGGAACTGGAGCTGGAGCTGGATGAACTTCGGATCATTCGGGAGGCGGAGGGGATTATTGACAGGAGTTATAGGGAGGCAGTCACACCTCAGGTAAAAGAAGTAGGTAGATGGGTTACCGTCAGGGAAGGAGAGGGAACCAGCAGGCAGTGCAGGGATCCCCTGTGGCCGTTTCCCTCAACAACAGGTATACCGTTTTGGATACTGTTGCGGGGGAAAACTTATCAGGGGTAAGCAATGGGGTGCAGGTCTCTGGCACAGAGTCTGTCACTGTTGCTCAGAAGGGAAAGGGGAAGAGGAGCAGAGCATTAGTCATTGGGGACTGCATAGTTAGGGGAACAGATAGGAGGTTCTGTGGGAACGAGAGAGACTCACGGTTGGTGTGTTGCCTCCCAGGTGCCAGGGTACGTGATGTCTCTGATCGTGTTTTTGGGATCCTTAAGGGGGAGGGGGAGCACCCCCAAGTCGTGGTCCACATAGGCACCAACGACATAGGTAGGAAGAGAGATGGGGATTTAAGGCAGAAATTCAGGGAGCTAGGGTGGAAGCTTAGAGCGAGAACAACCAGAGTTGTTATCTCTGGGTTGTTGCCTGTGCCACGTGCTAGCGAAGAGAGGAATAGGGAGAGAGAGGAGTTGAACACGTGGCTGCAGGGATGGTGCAGGAGGGAGGGTTTTGGTTTCCTGGATAATTGGGGCTCTTTCTGGGGTAGGTGGGACCTCTACAAACAGGATGGTCTTCACCTGAACCAGAGGGGTACCAATATCCTGGGGGGGAGATTTGTTAGTGCTCTTCGGGGGGGTTTAAACTAAATCAGCAGGGGAATGGGAACCTAAATTGTAGTTCCAGTGTACAGGCTGTTGAGAGTAGTGAGGTAGGGGATAAGGTTACAGGGACGCAAGAGGGCACTGGCAAGCAAGAACTTGGTTTAAAGTGTGTCTACTTCAACGCCAGGAGCATCCGGTATAAGATGGGTGAGCTTGCAGCATGGGTTGGTACCTGGGATCCTGATGTTGTGGCCATTTCGGAGACATGGGTAGAGCAGGGGCAGGAATGGATGTTGCAGGTTCCGGGATTTAGATGTTTCAGAAAGAACAGAGAAGAGGGTAAAAGAGGGGGGGGGTGTGGCATTGTTAATCAAGGAAAGTATTACAGCGGCAGAAAGGACGTTTGAGGACTCGTCTACTGAGGTAGTATGGGCCGAGGTTAGAAACAGGAGAGGAGAGGTCACCCTGTTGGGAGTTTTCTATAGACCTCCGAATAGTTCCAGAGATGTAGAGGAAAGGATAGCGAAGATGATTATCGACAGGAGCGAGAGTAACAGGGTAGTGGTTATGGGGGACTTTAACTTTCCAAATATTGACTGGAAATACTATAGTTCGAGTACTTTAGATGGGTCTGTTTTTGTCCAGTGTGTGCAGGAGGGTTTTCTGACACAGTATGTGGACAGGCCAACCAGGGGCGATGCCACATTGGATTTGGTACTGGGTAATGAACCCGGCCAGGTGTTCGATTTAGATGTAGGTGAGCACTTTGGCGATAGTGATCACAATTCGGTTAGGTTTACCTTAGCGATGGGCAGGGACAGGTATATACCGCAGGGCAAGAATTATAGCTGGGGGAAAGGAAATTATGACGCGATTAGGCAAGATTTAGGAAGTGTAGGATGGGGAAGGAAACTGCAGGGGATGGGCACAAACGAAATGTGGAGCTTATTCAAGGAGCAGCTAATGCGTGTCCTTGATAAGTATGTACCTGTCAGGCAGGGAGGAAGTTGTCGAGCAAGGGAGCCGTGGTTTACTCAAGAAGTTGAAGCGCTTGTCAAGAGGAAAAGGGCGGCTTATGTTAGGATGAGACGTGAAGGCTCAGTTAGGGCGCTTGAGAGTTACAAGCTAGCCAGGAAGGATCTAAAGGGAGGGCTAAGAAGAGCAAGGAGAGGACACGAGAAGTCATTGGCGGATAGGATCAAAGAAAACCCTAAGGCTTTCTATAGGTATATCAGGAATAAACGAATGATAAGAGTTAGAACAGGGCCAATCAAGGATAGTAGTGGGAAGTTGTGTGCGGAATCAGAGGAGATAGGGGAAGCGTTAAATGAATATTTTTCGTCAGTATTTACAGTAGAGAAAGAAAATGTTGCCGAGGAGATTACTGAGATACAGCCGACTAGGCTAGATGGGATTGAGATTCACAAGGAGGAGGTGTTAGCAATTTTGGAAAGAGTGAAAATAGATAAGTCCCCTGGGCCAGATGGGATTTATCCTAGGATTCTCTGGGAAGCCAGGGTGGAGATTGCAGAGCCGTTGTTGTTGATCTTTAAGTCGTCATTGTCGACAGGAGTAGTGCCGGAGGACTGGAGGATAGCAAATGTTGTCCCCTTGTTCAAGAAGGGGAGTAGAGACAGCCCTGGTAATTATAGACCTGTGAGCCTTACTTCGGTTGTGGGTAAAATGTTGGAAAAGGTTATAAGAGACAGGATTTATAATCATCTTGAAAAGAATAAGTTCATTTGCGATAGTCAGCACGGTTTTGTGAAAGGTAGGTCGTGCCTCACAAACCTTATTGAGTTTTTCGAGAAGGTGACCAAACAGGTGGATGAGGGTAAAGCCGTGGATGTGGTGTATATGGATTTCAGTAAGGCGTTTGATAAGGTTCCCCACGGTAGGCTATTGCAGAAAATACGGAAGTATGGGGTTGAAGGTGATTTAGAGCTTTGGATCAGAAATTGGCTAGCTGAAAGAAGACAGAGGGTGGTGGTTGATGGCAAATGTTCATCCTGGAGTTTAGTTACTAGTGGTGTCCCGCAAGGTTCTGTTTTGGGGCCACTGCTGTTTGTCATTTTTATAAACGACCTGGATGAGGGTGTAGAAGGGTGGGTTAGTAAACTTGCGGATGACACGAAGGTCGGTGGAGTTGTGGATAGTGTCGAAGGGTGTTGTAGGGTACAGAGGGACATAGATAGGCTGCAGAGCTGGGCTGAGAGATGGCAAATGGAGTTTAATGCGGAGAAGTGTGAGGTGATTCACTTTGGAAGGAGTAACAGCAATGCAGAGTACTGGGCTAATGGGAAGATTCTTGGTAGTGTAGATGAGCAGAGAGATCTTGGTATCCAGGTACATAAATCCCTGAAAGTTGCTACCCAGGTTAATAGGGCTGTTAAGAAGGCATATGGTGTGTTAGCCTTTATTAGTAGGGGGATCGAGTTTCAGAGCCACGGGGTCATGATGCAGCTGTACAAAACTCTGGTGAGGCCGCACCTGGAGTATTGCGTGCAGTTCTGGTCACCGCATTATAGGAAGGATGTGGAAGCTTTGGAAAGGGTGCAGAGGAGTTTTACTAGGATGTTGCCTGGTATGGAAGGAAGGTCTTACGAGGAAAGGCTGAGGGACTTGGGGTTGTTTTCGTTAGAGAGAAGGAGGAGGAGAGGTGACTTAATAGAGACATACAAGATAATCAGAGGGTTAGATAGGGTGGATAGTGAGAGTATTTTTCCTCGGATGAGGATGGCAAACACGAGGGGACATAGCTTTAAGTTGAGGGGTGAAAGATATAGGACAGATGTCAGAGGTAGTTTCTTTACGCAGAGAGTAGTAGGGGCGTGGAACGCCCTGCCTGCAACAGTAGTAGACTCGCCAACTTTAAGGGCATTTAAGTGGTCATTGGATAGACATATGGATGTAAATGGAATAGTGTAGGTCAGATGATCGGCGCAACATCGAGGGCCGAAGGGCCTGTACTGCGCTGTAATATTCTAATTCTAATACTAATTCCCCTACTCCACTCCCCTTCCCACTCCCCTCTCCCACAGCCACCCCTACTCCCCTCCTCTACCCTCCTCCCCCCTCATCCCCTACTCTACCCTCCTACCCTCCTCTCCCCTACTCCACTCCCCTTCCCACTCCCCTCTCCCACTGCCGCCCCTACTCCCCTCCTATCCCCTCCCCCACTCCCCTTCCCAATCAATTCCCCCCTCCCCACCCGCACACCCCTCCCCCAGACCCCACCCCCAATCACCTTCCCAACCCCTCCCCCACCCCTTCCCACTCCGATCCCCCACTTCCCACCCCCTCTCCCCTCTCCCAATCCCCTCCTGCATACCCCTCCACCACTCCCCTCCCACACAACCCGCCCCCACTCCCCTCCCCCAATCACCTTCCCAACCCCTCCACCACCCCTTCCCCACTCCCCTCCCCCACCCCCTTCCCCACTCCCCTCCCCCACAAACCTTCCCAACCTCTGCAACACCCCCTTCCCACTCCCCTCCCCCACTCCCCTCCCCCACTCACCTTCCCAACCCCTCCTCCACCCACTTCCCACACCCGTCCGCCACCCATCTCCCATTCCCACTCCCCAACCCCTGCCACTTCCCCACTCCCCTCCCTCACTCCCCTCTCCCACTCCCCTTAACGCTCACCTACCCCTCCCATCGCAATCCCCTCACCCTCACCCCTCCCCTTCCCCCCTCCCCTCCTCCTCTCCCCTACCTCCTCCCACTCCCCCCCCACACCCCTCCCACCCCCCTCCCACTACCCCTCCCACTCCCCCTCCCACTCGCCTCCCACTCCCCCTCCCACTCGCCTCCCACTGCACTCCCCCACTCCCCTCCCACTCCATTCCCCCACTCCCCTCCCACTTCACTCTCCCACTCCACTCCCCCACTGCCCTCCCCCACTCCCATCCCGTCAGTATTAAACAATCAGGGGAACACACTCTACTCACTTATACTGTTCACCCAGTGAAATGTCCTGGGTGCATTAAACAATCAGGGGAACACTCTCTCCTCACTTATACTGTTCACCTGGTTACATGTCCCGTCAGTATTAAACAATCATGGGAACACACTCTCCTCACTTATACTCTTCACCTGGTAACATGTCCCATCAGTATTAAACATTCAGGGGAACACACTCTACTCACTTATACTGTTCACCCAGTGAAATGTCCTGGGTGCATTAAACAATCAGGGGAACACACTCTCCTCACTTATACTGTTCACCTGGTTACATGTCCCGTCAGTATTAAACAATCATGGGAACACACTCTCCTCACTTATACTCTTCACCTGGTAACATGTCCCATCAGTATTAAACAATCAGGGGAACACACTCTCCTCACTTATACTGTTCACCTTGTAACATGTCCCGTGTGTATTAAACAATCAGGGGAACACACTCTCCTCACTTATACTGTTCACCAGGTAACATGTCCTGTGTATATTAAACCATCAGGGGAACACAATCTCCTCTCATATACTGTTCACCTGGTGACATGTCCTGTCAGTATTAAACAATCATGGGAACACACTCTCCTCACTTATACTGTTCACCTGGTTACATGTCCCGTCAGTATTAAACAATCAGGGGAACACACTATCCTCACTTATTCTGTTCACCTGGTAACATGCCCTGTGTATATTAAACCATCAGGGGAACACAATCTCCTCTCATATACTGTTCACCTGGTTACATGTCCCGTCAGTATTAAACAATCATGGGAACACACTCTCCTCACTTATACTCTTCACCTGGTAACATGTCCTGTGTGTATTAAACCATCAGGGGAACACAATCTCCTCTCATATACTGTTCACCTGGTTACATGCCCCGTGTGTATTAAACAATCAGGGGAACACACTCTCCTCACTTATACTGTTCACCAGGTAACATGTCCTGTGTATATTAAACCATCAGGGGAACACAATCTCCTCTCATATACTGTTCACCTGGTTACATGTCCCGTCAGTATTAAACAATCATGGGAACACACTCTCCTCACTTATACTCTTCACCTGGTAACATGTCCTGTGTGTATTAAACCATCAGGGGAACATACTCTCCTCACTTATACTTTTCACCTGGTAACATGTCCCATCAGTATTAAACAATCAGGGGAACACAATCTCCTCACTTATACTGTTCACCTGGTAACATGTCCCGTGTATATTAAACCATCAGGGGAACACACTCTCCTCACTTATACTGTTCACCTGGTAACATGTCCCGTGTATATTAAACCATCAGGGGAACACACTCTCCTCACTTATACTGTTCACCTGGTAACATGTCCCGTGTATATTAAACCATCAGGGGAAAACACTCTCCTCACTTATCCTGTTCACCTGGTAACATGTCCCGTGTATATTAAACCATCAGGGGAAAACACTCTCCTCACTTATGCTGTTCACCTGGTAACATGTCCCGTGTATATTAAACCATCAGGGGAACACACTATCCTCACTTTACTGTTCATCTGCTAACATGTCCCGTGTATATTAAACCATCAGGCGAACACACTCTCCTCACTTATACTGTTCACCAGGCAACATGTCCCGTGTATATTAAACCATCAGGGGAACACACTCTCCTCACTTATACTGTTCACCTGGTAACATGTCCTGTGTGCATGAATCAATCAGGGGAACACACTCTCCTCACTTATACTGTTCCCCTGGTAACATGTCTGTTTATATTAAACCATCAGGGGAACACACTCTCCTCACTAAAACTGTTCACCTGGAAGCATGTCCTGTGTGTATTAACCCATCAGGGGAACACACTCTCCTCACTTATACTGTTCACCTAGTAACATGTCCTGTGTATATTAAACTATCAGGGGAACACACTCTCCTCACTTATACTGTTCATCTGGTAACATGTCCCGTCTATATTAAACCATCAGGGGAACACTCTCTCCTCACTTATGCTGTTCACCTGGTAACATGTCCCGTGTGTATTAAACAATCAGGGGAACACATTCTCCTCACTTACACTGTTTACCTGGTAACATGTCCCGTGTGTCTTAAAACATCAGGGGTAAACACTCTCCTCACTTATACTGTCACCTGGTAACATGTCCCATGTGTATTAAACAATCAGGGGAACACATTCTCCTCACTTACACTGTTTACCTGGTAACATGTCCTGTGTGTATTAAAACATCAGGGGAACACACTCTCCTCACTTATACTGTTCACCTGGTAACATGTCTCGTGTATATTAAACCATCAGGGGAACACACTCTCCTCACTTACACAGTTCACCTGGAAACATGTCCCGTGTGTATTAAACAATCAGGGGAACACATTCTTCTCACTTATACTGTTCACCTGGTAACATGTCTCGTGTATATTAAACCATCAGGGGAACGCACTCTCCTCACTTACACTGTTCACCTGGTAACATGTCCCGTGCGTGTTAAACAATCAGGGGAACACTCTCTCCTCACTTATACTGTTCACCTGGTAACATGTCCCGTGCATGTTAAACAATCAGGGGAACACACTCTCCTCATTTATACTGTTCACCTGGTAACTTGTCCCGTGTCTATTAAAACATTAGGGGAACACACTCTCCTCACTGATACTGTTCATCTGGTAACATGTCCCGTGTGTATTAAAACATCAGGGGAACACCCTCTCCTCACTTATACTGTTCACCTGGCAAAATGTCCCGTGTGTATTAAAACATCAGGGGAACCCACTCTCCTCACTTATACTGTTCACCTGGTAACATGTCCCGTGTGTATTAAAACATCAGGGGAACACACTCTCCTCACTTATACTGTTCACCTGGTGAAATGTCCCATGTATAAAAAACAACCAAGGGAACAAACTCTCCTCACTTAGACAGTTCACCGGATAACATGTCCCGTGTGTATTAAAACATAAGGGGAACACACTCTCCTCACTTATACTGTTCACCTGGTGAAATGTCCCATGTATAAAAAACAATCAGGGGAACAAACTCTCCTCACTTATACTGTTCACCTGGCAAAATGTCCCGTGTGTATTAAAACATCAGGGGAACACACTCTCCTCACTTATACTGTTCACCTGGTAACATGTCCCGTGTGTATTAAAGCATCAGGGGAACACACTCTCCTCACTAATACCGTTCACCTGGTAACATGTCCTGTGTATATTAAACAATCAGGGGAACACACTCTCCTCACTTACACTGTTCACCTGGTAACATGTCCCGTGTGTATTAAAACATCAGGGGAACACAGTCTCCTCACTTATACTGTTCACCTGGTGAAATGTCCCATATGTAAAAAACAATCAGTGGAAAACACTCTCCTCACTTATACTGTTCACCTGGTAAAATGTCCCGTTTATATTAAACAATCAGGGGAACACACTCTCCTCACTTATACTGTTCACCTGGTGACATGTCCCGTCTGTATTAAACAATCAGGGGAACACATTCTCCTCACTTATACTGTTCACCTGGTAACATGTCCCGTGTGTATTAAAGCATCAGGGGAACACACTCTCCTCACTAATACCGTTCACCTGGTAACATGTCCTGTGTATATTAAACAATCAGGGGAACACACTCTCCTCACTTATACTGTTCACCTGGTAACAGGTCCCGTGTGTATTAAACAAACAGGGGAACACACTCTCCTCACTTATACTGTTTACCTGGTAACATGTCCCGTGTGTATTAAACAAACAGGGGAACACACTCTCCTCACTTATACTGTTCACCTGGTAACATGTCCCGTGTGTATTAAACAATCAGGGGAACACACTCTCCTCACTTATACTGTTCACCTGGTAACATGTCCCGAGTGTATTAAACAAACAGGGGAACACAATCTCCTCACTTATACTGTTCACCTGGTAACATGTCCCGTGTGTATTAAACAAACAGGGGAACATACTCTCCTCACTTATACTGTTCACCTGGTAACATGTCCCGTGTATATTAAACAATTTGGGGAACACATTCGCCTCACTTATACTGTTCACCTGGTAACATGTCCCGTGTGTATTATAACAACAACGAAACACACTCTGCTCACTTATACTGTTCTCCTGGTAACATGTCCTGTGTATATTAAACCTTCAGGGGAACACACTCTCCTCACTTACACTGTTCACCTGTTCACATGTCCCGTGTGTATTAAACAAACAGGGGAACACAATCTCCTCATTTATACTGTTCACCTGGTAACATGTCCCGTGTGTATTAAACAAACAGGGGAACACACTCTCCTCACTTATACTGTTCACCTGGTAACATGTCCCGTGTGTATTAAACAAACAGGGGAACACAATCTCCTCACTTATACTGTTCACCTGGTAACATGTCCCGTGTGTATTAAACAAACAGGGGAACACACTCTCCTCACTTATACTGTTCACCTGGTAACATGTCCCGTGTGTATTAAACAATCAGGGGAATACACTCTCCTCACTTATACTGTTCACCTGGTAACATGTCCCGTGTGTATTAAACAAACAGGGGAACACATTCTCCTCACTTATACTGTTCACCTGGTAACATGTCCCGTGTGTATTAAACAAACAGGGGAACACACACTCATCACTTATCCTGTTCACCTGGTAACATGTCCCGTGTATATTAAACAATCTGGGGAACACACTCGCCTCACTTATACTGTTCACCTGGTAACATGTCCCGTGTGTATTAAACAATCAGGGGAACACACTCTCCTCACTTATACTGTTCACCTGGTAACATGTCCCGTGTGTATTAAACAAACAGGGGAACACAATCTCCTCACTTATACTGTTCACCTGGTAACATGTCCCGTGTGTATTAAACAAACAGGGGAACATACTCTCCTCACTTATACTGTTCACCTGGTAACATGTCCCGTGTATATTAAACAATTTGGGGAACACATTCGCCTCACTTATACTGTTCACCTGGTAACATGTCCCGTGTGTATTATAACAACAACGAAACACACTCTGCTCACTTATACTGTTCTCCTGGTAACATGTCCTGTGTATATTAAACCTTCAGGGGAACACACTCTCCTCACTTACACTGTTCACCTGTTCACATGTCCCGTGTGTATTAAACAAACAGGGGAACACAATCTCCTCATTTATACTGTTCACCTGGTAACATGTCCCGTGTGTATTAAACAAACAGGGGAACACACTCTCCTCACTTATACTGTTCACCTGGAAACATGTCCCGTGTGTATTAAACAAACAGGGGAACACAATCTCCTCACTTATACTGTTCACCTGGTAACATGTCCCGTGTGTATTAAACAAACAGGGGAACACACTCTCCTCACTTATACTGTTCACCTGGTAACATGTCCCGTGTGTATTAAACAATCAGGGGAATACACTCTCCTCACTTATACTGTTCACCTGGTAACATGTCCCGTGTGTATTAAATAAACAGGGGAACACATTCTCCTCACTTATACTGTTCACCTGGTAACATGTCCCGTGTGTATTAAACAAACAGGGGAACACAATCTCCTCACTTATACTGTTCACCTGGTAACATGTCCCGTGTGTATTAAACAAACAGGGGAACATACTCTCCTCACTTATACTGTTCACCTGGTAACATGTCCCGTGTATATTAAACAATTTGGGGAACACATTCGCCTCACTTATACTGTTCACCTGGTAACATGTCCCGTGTGTATTATAACAACAACGAAACACACTCTGCTCACTTATACTGTTCTCCTGGTAACATGTCCTGTGTATATTAAACCTTCAGGGGAACACACTCTCCTCACTTACACTGTTCACCTGTTCACATGTCCCGTGTGTATTAAACAAACAGGGGAACACAATCTCCTCATTTATACTGTTCACCTGGTAACATGTCCCGTGTGTATTAAACAAACAGGGGAACACACTCTCCTCACTTATACTGTTCACCTGGTAACATGTCCCGTGTGTATTAAACAAACAGGGGAACACAATCTCCTCACTTATACTGTTCACCTGGTAACATGTCCCGTGTGTATTAAACAAACAGGGGAACACACTCTCCTCACTTATACTGTTCACCTGGTAACATGTCCCGTGTGTATTAAACAATCAGGGGAATACACTCTCCTCACTTATACTGTTCACCTGGTAACATTTCCCGTGTGTATTAAACAAAGAGGGGAACACATTCTCCTCACTTATACTGTTCACCTGGTAACATGTCCCGTGTGTATTAAACAAACAGGGGAACACACACTCATCACTTATCCTGTTCACCTGGTAACATGTCCCGTGTATATTAAACAATCTGGGGAACACACTCGCCTCACTTATACTGTTCACCTGGTAACATGTCTCGTGTATATTAAACCATCAGCGGAACACACTCTCCTCACTTATACTGTTCACCTGGTAACATGTCCCGTGTGTATTAAAACATCAGCGAAACACACTCTCCTAACTTAAACTGTTCACCTGGTAACATGTCCTGTTTATATTAAACCATCAGGGGAACACACTCTCCTCACTTATACTGTTCACCTGGCAACATGTCTCGTGTATATTAAACCATCAGGGGAACACACTCTCTTCCCTTATACTGTTCACCTGGTAACTTGTCCCGTGTCTATTAAAACATTAGGGGAACACACTCTCCTCACTTATACTGTTCACCTGGTAAAATGTCCCGTGTCTATTAAACCATCAATGCAACACAGTCTCCTCACCTATACTGTTCACCTGGTAACATGTCCCGTGTGTATTAAACAATCAGGGGAACACACTCTCATCACTTATCATGTTCACCAGGTAACATGTCCCGTGTATATTAAACCATCGGGGAACACACTCTCCTCACTGATACTGTTCACCTGGTAACATGTCCCTTATGTATTAAACAATCAGGGGAACACACTCTCCTCACTTATACTATTCACCTGGTAACATGTCCCGTTAGTATTAAACAATCAGGGGAACACACTCTCCTCACTTATACTGTTCACCTGTTTACATGTCCCGTGTATATTAAACCATCAGGGGAACACCCTCTCCTCACTTATTCTGTTCACCTGTTTACATGTCCCGTGTATATTAAACCATCAGGGGAACACACTCTCCTCACTTATACTGTTCACCTGGTAACATGTCCCGTGCGTATTAAACAATCAGGGGAACACTCTCTCCTCACTTATACTGTTCACCTGTTTACATGTCCCGTGTATATTAAACCATCAGGGGAACAAACTCTCCTCACTTATACTGTTCAACTGTTTCCATGTCCCTTGTATATTAAACCATCATGGGATCACTCTCTCCTCACTTATACTGTTCATCTGGTAACATGTCCCGTGCGTATTAAACAATCAGGGGAACACACTCTCCTCACTTACACTGTTCACCTGTTTACATGTCCCGTGTATATTAAACCATCAGGGGAACACCCTCTCCTCACTTATTCTGTTCACCTGTTTACATGTCCCGTGTATATTAAACCATCAGGGGAACACACTCTCCTCACTTATACTGTTCACCTGGTAACATGTCCCGTGCGTATTAAACAATCAGGGGAACACCCTCTCCTCACTTATACTGTTCACCTGTTTACATGTCCCGTGTGTATTAAACCATCAGGGGAACACACTCTCCTCGCTTATACTGTTCACCTGGTAACATGTCCCGTGTGTATTAAACAATCAGGGGAATACACTCTCCTCACTTATACTGTTCACCTGGTAACATTTCCCGTGTGTATTAAACAAAGAGGGGAACACATTCTCCTCACTTATACTGTTCACCTGGTAACATGTCCCGTGTGTATTAAACAAACAGGGGAACACACACTCATCACTTATCCTGTTCACCTGGTAACATGTCCCGTGTATATTAAACAATCTGGGGAACACACTCGCCTCACTTATACTGTTCACCTGGTAACATGTCTCGTGTATATTAAACCATCAGCGGAACACACTCTCCTCACTTATACTGTTCACCTGGTAACATGTCCCGTGTGTATTAAAACATCAGCGAAACACACTCTCCTAACTTAAACTGTTCACCTGGTAACATGTCCTGTTTATATTAAACCATCAGGGGAACACACTCTCCTCACTTATACTGTTCACCTGGCAACATGTCTCGTGTATATTAAACCATCAGGGGAACACACTCTCTTCCCTTATACTGTTCACCTGGTAACTTGTCCCGTGTCTATTAAAACATTAGGGGAACACACTCTCCTCACTTATACTGTTCACCTGGTAAAATGTCCCGTGTCTATTAAACCATCAATGCAACACAGTCTCCTCACCTATACTGTTCACCTGGTAACATGTCCCGTGTGTATTAAACAATCAGGGGAACACACTCTCATCACTTATCATGTTCACCAGGTAACATGTCCCGTGTATATTAAACCATCGGGGAACACACTCTCCTCACTGATACTGTTCACCTGGTAACATGTCCCTTATGTATTAAACAATCAGGGGAACACACTCTCCTCACTTATACTATTCACCTGGTAACATGTCCCGTTAGTATTAAACAATCAGGGGAACACACTCTCCTCACTTATACTGTTCACCTGTTTACATGTCCCGTGTATATTAAACCATCAGGGGAACACCCTCTCCTCACTTATTCTGTTCACCTGTTTACATGTCCCGTGTATATTAAACCATCAGGGGAACACACTCTCCTCACTTATACTGTTCACCTGGTAACATGTCCCGTGCGTATTAAACAATCAGGGGAACACTCTCTCCTCACTTATACTGTTCACCTGTTTACATGTCCCGTGTATATTAAACCATCAGGGGAACAAACTCTCCTCACTTATACTGTTCAACTGTTTCCATGTCCCTTGTATATTAAACCATCATGGGATCACTCTCACCTCACTTATACTGTTCATCTGGTAACATGTCCCGTGCGTATTAAACAATCAGGGGAACACACTCTCCTCACTTACACTGTTCACCTGTTTACATGTCCCGTGTATATTAAACCATCAGGGGAACACCCTCTCCTCACTTATTCTGTTCACCTGTTTACATGTCCCGTGTATATTAAACCATCAGGGGAACACACTCTCCTCACTTATACTGTTCACCTGGTAACATGTCCCGTGCGTATTAAACAATCAGGGGAACACCCTCTCCTCACTTATACTGTTCACCTGTTTACATGTCCCGTGTGTATTAAACCATCAGGGGAACACACTCTCCTCGCTTATACAGTTCACCTGGCAACATGTCCCGTGCGTATTAAACCAACAGGGGAACACACTCTCCTCGCTTATACTGTTCACCTGTTTCCATGTCCCCTCTATATTAAACCATCAGGGGAACACACTCTCCTCACTTTTGCTGTTCAAATGGTAAAATGTCCCGTGTATATTAAACCATCAGGGGAACACACTCTCCTCACTTATACTGTTCACCTGGAAACATGTCCCGTGTATATTAAACCATTTAGGGGAACACACTCTCCTGACTTTACTGTTCGCCTGTTAACGTGTCCGGTGCATTTCAAACCATCAGGGGAACACTCTCTCCTCACCTATACTGTTCACCTGGTAAAATGTCCCGTTTATATTAAACCATCAGGGGAACACACTCTCCTCACTTATACTGTTCACCTGGTGACATGTCCCGTGTGTATTAAACAATCAGGGGAACACATTCTCCTCACTTATACTGTTCACCTGGTAACATGTCCCTTATGTTTTAAACAATCAGGGGAACACATTCTCCTCACTTATAATGTTCACCTGGTAACATATCCCTTATGTATTAAACAATCAGGGGAACACACTCTCCTCACTTTACTGTTCACCTGGTAACATGTCCCGTGTATATTAAACCATCAGGGGAACACACGCTCCTCACTTATACTGTTCACCTGGTAACATGTCCCGTGCGTATTAAACAATCAGGGGAACACACTCTCCTCACTTATCCTGTTCACCTGGTAACATGTCGCTTATGTATTAAACAATCAGGGGAACACACTCTCCTCACTTATACTGTTCACCTGGTTACATATCCCGTGTATATTAAACCATCAGGGGAACACACTCTCCTCACTTATACTGTTCACCTAATGAAATGTCCTGTGTGCATTAAACAATCAGGGGAACACACTCTACTCACTTATACTGTTCACCTGGTAACATGTCCTGTGTGTATAAAACCATCAGGGGAACACACTCTCCTCACTTATACTGTTCACCTGGGAACATGTCCCGTGTATATTAAACCATCAGCGGAACACACTCTCCTCACTTATACTGTTCACCTGGTTACATGTCCCGTGCGTATTAAACAATCAGGGGAACACTCTCTCCTCACTTATACTGTTCACCTTGTAACATGTCTCTTATGTATTAAACAATCAGGGGAACACACTCTCCTCACTTATACTGTTCACCTGGTTACATGTCCCGTGTATATTAAACCATCAGGGGAAAACACTCTCCTCACTTATACTGTTCACCTGGTAACATGTCCCGTGCGTATAAAACAATCAGGGGAACACACTCTCCTCACTTATACAGTTCACCTGGTAACATGTCCCGTGTATATTAAACCATCAGGGGAACACTCTCTCCTCACTTATACTGTTCACCTGGTAACATGTCCTGTCTATATTAAACCATCAGGGGAACGCACTCTACTCAATCATACTGCTCAGCTGGTGTCATGTCCCGTGTATATTAAACCATCAGGGGAACACACTCTCCTCACTTATCATGTTCACCTGGTAACATGTCCCGTGTATATTAAACCATCAGGGGAACACACTCTCCTCACTTATACTGTTCACCTGGTAACATGTCCCGTGTATATTAAACCATTTAGGGGAACACACTCTCCTCACTTTACTGTTCTCCTGGAAACATGTCCCGTGTATATTAAACAATCAGGGGAACACACTCTCCTCATTTATACTGTTCACCTGGTAACATGTCCTGTGTATATTAAACCATCAGGGGAACACACTCTCCTCACTTATACTGTTCATCTGGTAACATGTCCCTTGTATATTAAACAATCAGGGGAACACACTCTCCTCACTTATACTGTTCACCTGGTGACATGTCCCGTGTATATTAAACCATCAAGGGAACACACTCTCATCACTTATACTGTTCACCTGGTGACATGTCCCGTGTATATTAAACCATCAGGGGAACACACTCTCCTCACTTATACAGTTCACTTGGTAACATGTCCCATGTATGTTAAACCATCAGGCGAACACACTCTCCTCACTTATTCTGTTCACCTGGTAACATGTCCCGTGAGCATTAAACAATCAAGGGAACACCCTCTCCTCACTTATACTGTTCACCTGGTGACATGTCCCGTGTATATTCAACCATCAGGGGAACACACTCTCCTCACTTATACTGTTCACCTGGTAACATGTCCCGTGTATATTCAACCATCAGGGGAACACACTCTAATCACCTTTTCTGTTCACCTGGTAACATGTCCCGTGAGCATTAAACAATCAGGGGAACACACTCTCCTCACTTATACTGTTCGCCTGGTAACATGTCCCGTGCGTATCAAACAATCAGGGGAACATACTCTCCTCACTTATACAGTTCACCTGGTAACATGTCCTGTGTATATTAAACCATCAAGGGAACACACTCTCTTCACTTATACTGTTCACCTGATAACATGTCCCGTGTGTATTAAACCATCAGGGGAACACACTCTCCTCACTTATGCTGCTCACCTGGTGACATGTCCCGTGTATATTAAACAATCAGGGGAACACAATCTCCTCACTTATACTGTTCATCTGGTAACATGTCCCGTGTGCATTAAACAATCAGGGGAACACACTCTCCTCACTTTTACTGTTCACCTGGTAACATGACCCTTGTATATTAAACCATCAGGGGAACACACTCTCCTCACTTATGCTGTTCACCTGGTGACATGTCCCGTGTATATTAAACCATCAGGGGAACACACTCTCCTCACTTATACTGTTCACCTGGTGACATGTCCCGTGTATGTTAAACCATCAGGGGAACACACTCTCCTCACTTATACTGTTCACCTGGTAACATGTCCTGTGTGCATTAAACCATCAGGGGAACACACTCTCCTCTCTTATACTGTTCACCTGGCAATATGTCCCGTGTATATTAAACCATCAGGGGAGCACACTCGCCTCACTTATACTGTTCACCTGGTGACATGTCCCGTCATTATTAAACAATCAGGGCAATAAACTCTCCTCACTTCTACTGTTCACCTGGTACCATGTCCCGTGTATATTAAACCATCAGGGGAGCACACTCTCCTCACTTATACTGTTCACTTGGTAACATGTCCCGTCAGTATTAAACAATCAGGGCAACAAACTCTCCTCACTTCTGCTGTTCACCTGGTAACATGTCCCGTGTATATTAAACCATCAGGGGAGCACACTCTCCTCACTTATACTGTTCACCTGGTAACATGTCCCGTGTGTATTAAACAATCAGGGGAACAAACTCTCCTCACTTATACTGTTCGCCTGGTAACATGTCCCTTATGTATTAAACAATCAGGGGAACACATTCTCCTCACTTATACTGTTCACCTGGTAACATGTCCCGTGAGTATTAAACAATCAGGTGAATTCGCTCTCAACACTTGTACTGTTCACCTGGCAACATGTCCCGTGTATATTATACCATCAGGGGAACATACTCTCCTCACTTATACTGTTCACCTGGTAACATGTCCCGTCTATATTAAACCATCAGGGGAACTGACTCTACTCAATCATAATGTTCACCTGGTGTCATGTCCCGTTTATAATAAACCATCAGGGGAACACAATCTCCTCACTTATACTGTTCACCTAGTAACATGTCCCGTCTATATTAAACCATCAGGGGAACTCACTCTACTCAATCAGACTGTTGACCTGGTGTCATGTCCCGTGTATATTAAACCATCAGGGGAACACACTCTCCTCACTTATACTGTTCACCTGGTAACATGTCCCGTCTATATTAAACCATCAGGGGAACTCACTCTACTCAATCAAACTGCTCACCTGGTGTCATGTTCCGTGTATATTAAACCTTCAGGGGAACACACTCTCCTCACTTATAATGTTCACCTGGTAACATGTCCCGTGTATATTAAACCATCAGGGGAACACACTCTCCTCACTTATACTGTTCACCTTGTAACATGTCCCGTGTATATTAAACCATTTATGGGAACACACGCTCCTCACTTTACTGTTCACCTGGAAACATGTCCCGTGGATATTAAACAATCAGGGGAACACACTCTCCTCACTGAGACTGTTCACCTGGTAACATGTCCTGTGTATGTTAAACCATCAGGGGAACTCATCTCCTCACTTATACTGTTCCCCTGGTAACATGTCCCTTGTATATTAAACAATCAGGGGAACACACTCTCCTCACTTATACTGTTCACCTGGTGACATGTCCCGTCAGTATTAAACAATCAGGGGAACAAACTCTCCTCACTTATACTGTTCACCTGGTAAAATGACCCGTGTATATTAAAACATCAGGGGAACACACTCTCCTCACTTATACTGTTCACCTGGTAACATGTCCCGTGTATATTAAACCATCAGGGGGACACACTCTCCTCACTTATACTGTTCAACTGGTAACATGTCCCGTGTATCTTAAACCATCAGGGGAACACATTCTCCTCACTTATACTGTTCACCTGGTAAAATGTCCTGTGTGCATTAAACCATCAGGGGAACACACTCTCCTCACTTATACTGTTCACCTGGCAATATGTCCCGTGTATATTAAACCATCAGGGGAACACACTCTCCTCACTTATACTGTTCACCTGGCAACATATCCCGTGTATATTAAACCATCAGGGGAACACACTCTCCTCACTTATTCTGTTCTCCTGGTAACATGTCCCATCCGTATTAAAAAATCAGGGGAACACACTCTCTTCACCTATACTGTTCACCTGGTAACATGTTCCGTGTGCACTAAACAATCAGGGGAACACACTCTCCTCCCTTATACTGTTCACCTGGTAACATATCCCGTGTTTATTAAACGATCAGGGGAACAAACTCTCCTCACTTATACTGTTCACCTGGTAAAATGACCCGTGTATATTAAAACATCAGGGGAACACACTCTCCTCACGTATACTGTTCACCTGGTAGCATGTCCCGTGTATATTAAACCATCAGGGGGACACACTCTCCTCACTTATACTGTTCACCTGGTTACATGTCTCTTATGTATTAAACAATCAGGGGAACACACTCTCCTCACTTATACTGTTCACCTGGTAACATGTCTCTTATGTATTAAACAATCAGGGGAACACACTCTCCTCACTTATACTGTTCACCTGGTTACATGTCCCGTGTATATTAGACCATCAGGGGAACACACTCTCCTCATTTATACTGTTCACCGGGTAACATGTCCCGTTTGTATTAAAATATCAGGGGAACACACTCTACTCACTTATACTGTTCACCTGGTAACATGTCCTGAGTGTATTAAACCATCAGGGGAATACACTCTCCTCACTTATACTGTTCACCTGGGAACATGTCCCGTGTATATTAAACCATCAGCGGAACACACTCTCCTCACTTATACTGTTCACCTGGTTACATGTCCCGTGCGTATTAAACAATCAGGGGAACACTCTCTCCTCACTTATACTGTTCACCTTGTAACATGTCTCTTATGTATTAAACAATCAGGGGAACACACTCTCCTCACTTATACTGTTCACCTGGTTACATGTCCCGTGTATATTAAACTATCAGGGGAACACACTCTCCTCACTTATACTGTTCACCTGTTAACATGTCCCGTGCGTATTAAACAATCAGGGGAACACACTCTCCTCACTTATACAGTTCACCTGGTTACATGTCCCGTGTATATTAAACCATCAGGGGAACACACTCTCCTCTCTTATACTGTTCACCTGGTGACATGTCCCGTGTATATTAAACCATCAGGGGAACACACTCTCCTCACTTATACAGTTCACTTGGTAACATGTCCCATGTATATTAAACCATCAGGGGAACACACTCTCCTCACTTATTCTGTTCACCTGGTAACATGTCCCGTGAGCATTAAACAATCAAGGGAACACACTCTCCTCACTTATACTGTTCACCTGGCAACATATCCCGTGTATATTAAACCATCAGGGGAACACACTCTCCTCACTTATTCTGTTCTCCTGGTAACATGTCCCATCCGTATTAAAAAATCAGGGGAACACACTCTCTTCACTTATACTGTTCACCTGGTAACATGTCCCGTGTGCACAAAACAATCAGGGGAACACACTCTCCTCCCTTATACTGTTCACCTGGTAACATATCCCGTGTTTATTAAACGATCAGGGGAGCAAACTCTCCTCACTTATACTGTTCACCTGGTAAAATGACCCGTGTATATTAAAACATCAGGGGAACACACTCTCCTCACTTATACTGTTCACCTGGTAACATGTCCCGTGTATATTAAACCATCAGGGGGACACACTCTCCTCACTTACACTGTTCACCTGGCAATATGTCCAGTGTATATTAAACCATCAGGGGAACACACTCTCCTCACTTATACTGTTCACCTGGTTACATGTCCCGTGTATATTAGACCATCAGGGGAACACACTCTCCTCATTTATACTGTTCACCGGGTAACATGTCCCGTTTGTATTAAAATATCAGGGGAACACACTCTACTCACTTATACTGTTCACCTGGTAACATGTCCTGTGTGTATTAAACCATCAGGGGAATACACTCTCCTCACTTATACTGTTCACCTGGGAACATGTCCCGTGTATATTAAACCATCAGCGGAACACACTCTCCTCACTTATACTGTTCACCTGGTTACATGTCCCGTGCGTATTAAACAATCAGGGGAACACTCTCTCCTCACTTATACTGTTCACCTTGTAACATGTCTCTTATGTATTAAACAATCAGGGGAACACACTCTCCTCACTTATACTGTTCACCTGGTTACATGTCCCGTGTATATTAAACTATCAGGGGAACACACTCTCCTCACTTATACTGTTCACCTGTTAACATGTCCCGTGCGTATTAAACAATCAGGGGAACACACTCTCCTCACTTATACAGTTCACCTGGTTTCATGTCCCGTGTATATTAAACCATCAGGGGAACACACTCTCCTCTCTTATACTGTTCACCTGGTGACATGTCCCGTGTATATTAAACCATCAGGGGAACACACTCTCCTCACTTATACAGTTCACTTGGTAACATGTCCCATGTATATTAAACCATCAGGGGAACACACTCTCCTCACTTATTCTGTTCACCTGGTAACATGTCCCGTGAGCATTAAACAATCAAGGGAACACACTCTCCTCACTTATACTGTTCACCTGGCAACATATCCCGTGTATATTAAACCATCAGGGGAACACACTCTCCTCACTTATTCTGTTCTCCTGGTAACATGTCCCATCCGTATTAAAAAATCAGGGGAACACACTCTCTTCACTTATACTGTTCACCTGGTAACATGTCCCGTGTGCACTAAACAATCAGGGGAACACACTCTCCTCCCTTATACTGTTCACCTGGTAACATATCCCGTGTTTATTAAACGATCAGGGGAACAAACTCTCCTCACTTATACTGTTCACCTGGTAAAATGACCCGTGTATATTAAAACATCAGGGGAACACACTCTCCTCACTTATACTGTTCACCTGGTAACATGTCCCGTGTATATTAAACCATCAGGGGGACACACTCTCCTCACTTATACTGTTCACCTGGCAATATGTCCAGTGTATATTAAACCATCAGGGGAACACACTCTCCTCATTTATACTGTTCACCGGGTAACATGTCCCGTTTGTATTAAACAATCAGGGGAACACACTCTACTCACTTATACTGTTCACCTGGTAACATGTCCTGTGTGTATTAAACCATCAGGGGAACACACTCTCCTCACTTATACTGTTCACCTGGGAACATGTACCGTGTATATTAAACCATCAGCGGAACACACTCTCCTCACTTATACTGTTCACCTGGTTACATGTCCCGTGCGTATTAAACAATCAGGGGAACACTCTCTCCTCACTTATACTGTTCACCTTGTAACATGTCTCTTATGTATTAAACAATCAGGGGAACACACTCTCCTCACTTATACTGTTCACCTGGTTCCATGTCCCGTGTATATTAAACCATCAGGGGAACACACTCTCCTCACTTATACTGTTCACCTGTTAACATGTCCCGTGCGTATTAAACAATCAGGGGAACACACTCTCCTCACTTATACAGTTCACCTGGTTACATGTCCCGTGTATATTAAACCATCAGGGGAATACACTCTCCTCACTTATACTGTTCACCTGGTAACATATCCCGTGTTTATTAAACGATCAGGGGAGCAAACTCTCCTCACTTATACTGTTCACCTGGTAAAATGACCCGTGTATATTAAAACATCAGGGGAACACACTCTCCTCACTTATACTGTTCACCTGGTAACATGTCCCGTGTATATTAAACCATCAGGGGGACACACTCTCCTCACTTACACTGTTCACCTGGCAATATGTCCAGTGTATATTAAACCATCAGGGGAACACACTCTCCTCACTTATACTGTTCACCTGGTTACATGTCCCGTGTATATTAGACCATCAGGGGAACACACTCTCCTCATTTATACTGTTCACCGGGTAACATGTCCCGTTTGTATTAAAATATCAGGGGAACACACTCTACTCACTTATACTGTTCACCTGGTAACATGTCCTGTGTGTATTAAACCATCAGGGGAATACACTCTCCTCACTTATACTGTTCACCTGGGAACATGTCCCGTGTATATTAAACCATCAGCGGAACACACTCTCCTCACTTATACTGTTCACCTGGTTACATGTCCCGTGCGTATTAAACAATCAGGGGAACACTCTCTCCTCACTTATACTGTTCACCTTGTAACATGTCTCTTATGTATTAAACAATCAGGGGAACACACTCTCCTCACTTATACTGTTCACCTGGTTACATGTCCCGTGTATATTAAACTATCAGGGGAACACACTCTCCTCACTTATACTGTTCACCTGTTAACATGTCCCGTGCGTATTAAACAATCAGGGGAACACACTCTCCTCACTTATACAGTTCACCTGGTTTCATGTCCCGTGTATATTAAACCATCAGGGGAACACACTCTCCTCTCTTATACTGTTCACCTGGTGACATGTCCCGTGTATATTAAACCATCAGGGGAACACACTCTCCTCACTTATACAGTTCACTTGGTAACATGTCCCATGTATATTAAACCATCAGGGGAACACACTCTCCTCACTTATTCTGTTCACCTGGTAACATGTCCCGTGAGCATTAAACAATCAAGGGAACACACTCTCCTCACTTATACTGTTCACCTGGCAACATATCCCGTGTATATTAAACCATCAGGGGAACACACTCTCCTCACTTATTCTGTTCTCCTGGTAACATGTCCCATCCGTATTAAAAAATCAGGGGAACACACTCTCTTCACTTATACTGTTCACCTGGTAACATGTCCCGTGTGCACTAAACAATCAGGGGAACACACTCTCCTCCCTTATACTGTTCACCTGGTAACATATCCCGTGTTTATTAAACGATCAGGGGAACAAACTCTCCTCACTTATACTGTTCACCTGGTAAAATGACCCGTGTATATTAAAACATCAGGGGAACACACTCTCCTCACTTATACTGTTCACCTGGTAACATGTCCCGTGTATATTAAACCATCAGGGGGACACACTCTCCTCACTTATACTGTTCACCTGGCAATATGTCCAGTGTATATTAAACCATCAGGGGAACACACTCTCCTCATTTATACTGTTCACCGGGTAACATGTCCCGTTTGTATTAAACAATCAGGGGAACACACTCTACTCACTTATACTGTTCACCTGGTAACATGTCCTGTGTGTATTAAACCATCAGGGGAACACACTCTCCTCACTTATACTGTTCACCTGGGAACATGTACCGTGTATATTAAACCATCAGCGGAACACACTCTCCTCACTTATACTGTTCACCTGGTTACATGTCCCGTGCGTATTAAACAATCAGGGGAACACTCTCTCCTCACTTATACTGTTCACCTTGTAACATGTCTCTTATGTATTAAACAATCAGGGGAACACACTCTCCTCACTTATACTGTTCACCTGGTTCCATGTCCCGTGTATATTAAACCATCAGGGGAACACACTCTCCTCACTTATACTGTTCACCTGTTAACATGTCCCGTGCGTATTAAACAATCAGGGGAACACACTCTCCTCACTTATACAGTTCACCTGGTTACATGTCCCGTGTATATTAAACCATCAGGGGAATACACTCTCCTCACTTATACTGTTCACCTGGTAACATGTCCCGTGTATATTAAACCATCAGGGGAACACTCTCTCCTCACTTATACTGTTCACCTGGTAACATGTCCTGTCTATATTAAACCATCAAGGGAACTCACTCTACTCAATCATACTGCTCACCTGGTGTCATGTCCCGTGTATATTAAACCATCAGGGGAACACACTCTCCTCACTTATCATGTTCACCTGGTAACATGTCCCGTGTATATTAAACCATCAGGGGAACACACTCTCCTCACTTATACTGTTCACCTGGTAACATGTCCCGTGTATATTAAACCATTTAGGGGAACACACTCTCCTCACTTTACTGTTCTCCTGGAAACATGTCCCGTGTATATTAAACAATCAGGGGAACACACTCTCCTCATTTATACTGTTCACCTGGTAACATGTCCTGTGTATATTAAACCATCAGGGGAACACACTCTCCTCACTTATACTGTTCATCTGGTAACATGTCCCCTGTATATTAAACAATCAGGGGAACACACTCTCCTCACTTATACTGTTCACCTGGTGACATGTCCCGTGTATATTAAACCATCAAGGGAACACACTCTCCTCACTTATACTGTTCACCTGGTAACATGTCCCGTGTATATTAAACCATCAGGGGGACACACTCTCCTCACTTATACTGTTCACCTGGTTACATGTCTCTTATGTATTAAACAATCAGGGGAACACACTCTCCTCACTTATACTGTTCACCTGGTAACATGTCTCTTATGTATTAAACAATCAGGGGAACACACTCTCCTCACTTATACTGTTCACCTGGTTACATGTCCCGTGTATATTAGACCATCAGGGGAACACACTCTCCTCATTTATACTGTTCACCGGGTAACATGTCCCGTTTGTATTAAAATATCAGGGGAACACACTCTACTCACTTATACTGTTCACCTGGTAACATGTCCTGTGTGTATTAAACCATCAGGGGAATACACTCTCCTCACTTATACTGTTCACCTGGGAACATGTCCCGTGTATATTAAACCATCAGCGGAACACACTCTCCTCACTTATACTGTTCACCTGGTTACATGTCCCGTGCGTATTAAACAATCAGGGGAACACTCTCTCCTCACTTATACTGTTCACCTTGTAACATGTCTCTTATGTATTAAACAATCAGGGGAGCACACTCTCCTCACTTATACTGTTCACCTGGTTACATGTCCCGTGTATATTAAACCATCAGGGGAACACACTCTCCTCACTTATACTGTTCACCTGTTAACATGTCCCGTGCGTATTAAACAATCAGGGGAACACACTCTCCTCACTTATACAGTTCACCTGGTTACATGTCCCGTGTATATTAAACCATCAGGGGAACACACTCTCCTCACTTATACAGTTCACTTGGTAACATGTCCCATGTATATTAAACCATCAGGGGAACACACTCTCCTCACTTATTCTGTTCACCTGGTAACATGTCCCGTGAGCATTAAACAATCAAGGGAACACACTCTCCTCACTTATACTGTTCACCTGGCAACATATCCCGTGTATATTAAACCATCAGGGGAACACAATCTCCTCACTTATTCTGTTCTCCTGGTAACATGTCCCATCCGTATTAAAAAATCAGGGGAACACACTCTCTTCACTTATACTGTTCACCTGGTAACATGTCCCGTGTGCACTAAACAATCAGGGGAACACACTCTCCTCCCTTATACTGTTCACCTGGTAACATATCCCGTGTTTATTAAACGATCAGGGGAACAAACTCTCCTCACTTATACTGTTCACCTGGTAAAATGACCCGTGTATATTAAAACATCAGGGGAACACACTCTCCTCACTTATACTGTTCACCTGGTAACATGTCCCGTGTATATTAAACCATCAGGGGGACACACTCTCCTCACTTATACTGTTCACCTGGCAATATGTCCCGTGTATATTAAACCATCAGGGGAACACACTCTCCTCATTTATACTGTTCACCGGGTAACATGTCCCGTTTGTATTAAACAATCAGGGGAACACACTCTACTCACTTATACTGTTCACCTGGTAACATGTCCTGTGTGTACTAAACCATCAGGGGAACACACTCTCCTCACTTATACTGTTCACCTGGGAACATGTCCCGTGTATATTAAACCATCAGCGGAACACACTCTCCTCACTTATACTGTTCACCTGGTTACATGTCCCGTGCGTATTAAACAATCAGGGGAACACTCTCTCCTCACTTATACTGTTCACCTTGTAACATGTCTCTTATGTATTAAACAATCAGGGGAACACACTCTCCTCACTTATACTGTTCACCTGGTTCCATGTCCCGTGTATATTAAACCATCAGGGGAACACACTCTCCTCACTTATACTGTTCACCTGTTAACATGTCCCGTGCGTATTAAACAATCAGGGGAACACAGTCTCCTCACTTATACAGTTCACCTGGTTACATGTCCCGTGTATATTAAACCATCAGGGGAACACACTCTCCTCACTTATACTGTTCACCTGGTAACATGTCCCGTGTATATTAAACCATCAGGGGAACACTCTCTCCTCACTTATACTGTTCACCTGGTAACATGTCCTGTCTATATTAAACCATCAAGGGAACTCACTCTACTCAATCATACTGCTCACCTGGTGTCATGTCCCGTGTATATTAAACCATCAGGGGAACACACTCTCCTCACTTATCATGTTCACCTGGTAACATGTCCCGTGTATATTAAACCATCAGGGGAACACACTCTCCTCACTTATACTGTTCACCTGGTAACATGTCCCGTGTATATTAAACCATTTAGGGGAACACACTCTCCTCACTTTACTGTTCTCCTGGAAACATGTCCCGTGTATATTAAAAAATCAGGGGAACACACTCTCCTCATTTATACTGTTCACCTGGTAACATGTCCTGTGTATATTAAACCATCAGGGGAACACACTCTCCTCACTTATACTGTTCACCTGGTGACATGTCCCGTGTATATTAAACCATCAAGGGAACACACTCTCATCACTTATACTGTTCACCTGGTGACATGTCCCGTGTATATTAAACCATCAGGGGAACACACTCTCCTCACTTATACAGTTCACTTTGTAACATGTCCCATGTATATTAAACCATCAGGGGAACACACTCTCCTCACTTATTCTGTTCACCTGGTAACATGTCCCGTGAGCATTAAACAATCAAGGGAACACCCTCTCCTCACTTATACTGTTCACCTGGTGACATGTCCCGTGTATATTCAACCATCAGGGGAACACACTTTCCTCACTTATACTGTTCACCTGGTAACATGTCCCGTGTATATTCAACCATCAGGGGAACACACTCTCCTCACTTTTTCTGTTCACCTGGTAACATGTCCCGTGAGCATTAAACAATCAGGGGAACACACTCTCCTCACTTATACTGTTCGCCTGGTAACATGTCCCGTGCGTATCAAACAATCAGGGGAACATACTCTCCTCACTTATACAGTTCACCTGGTAACATGTCCTGTGTATATTAAACCATCAAGGGAACACACTCTCTTCACTTATACTGTTCACCTGATAACATGTCCCGTGTGTATTAAACCATCAGGGGAACACACTCTCCTCACTTATGCTGCTCACCTGGTGACATGTCCCGTGTATATTAAACAATCAGGGGAACACAATCTCCTCACTTATACTGTTCATCTGGTAACATGTCCCGTGTGCATTAAACAATCAGGGGAACACACTCTCCTCACTTTTACTGTTCACCTGGTAACATGACCCTTGTATATTAAACCATCAGGGGAACACACTCTCCTCACTTATACTGTTCACCTGGTGACATGTCCCGTGTATATTAAACCATCAGGGGAACACACTCTCCTCACTTATACTGTTCACCTGGTGACATGTCCCGTGTATGTTAAACCATCAGGGGAACACACTCTCCTCACTTATACTGTTCACCTGGTAACATGTCCTGTGTGCATTAAACCATCAGGGGAACACACTCTCCTCTCTTATACTGTTCACCTGGCAATATGTCCCGTGTATATTAAACCATCAGGGGAGCACACTCTCCTCACTTATACTGTTCACCTGGTGACATGTCCCGTCATTATTAAACAATCAGGGCAATAAACTCTCCTCACTTCTACTGTTCACCTGGTACCATGTCCCGTGTATATCAAACCATCAGGGGAGCACACTCTCCTCACTTATACTGTTCACTTGGTAACATGTCCCGTCAGTATTAAACAATCAGGGCAACAAACTCTCCTCACTTCTGCTGTTCACCTGGTAACATGTCCCGTGTATATTAAACCATCAGGGGAGCACACTCTCCTCACATATACTGTTCACCTGGTAACATGTCCCGTGTGTATTAAACAATCAGGGGAACAAACTCTCCTCACTTATACTGTTCGCCTGGTAACATGTCCCTTATGTATTAAACAATCAGGGGAACACATTCTCCTCACTTATACTGTTCACCTGGTAACATGTCCCGTGAGTATTAAACAATCAGGTGAATTCGCTCTCAACACTTATACTGTTCACCTGGCAACATGTCCCGTGTATATTATACCATCAGGGGAACACACTCTCCTCACTTATACTGTTCACCTGGTAACATGTCCCGTCCATATTAAACCATCAGCGGAACTGACTCTACTCAATCATAATGTTCACCTGGTGTCATGTCCCGTTTATAATAAACCATCAGGGGAACACAATCTCCTCAAATATACTGTTCACCTAGTAACATGTCCCGTCTATATTAAACCATCAGGGGAACTCACTCTACTCAATCATACTGTTGACCTGGTGTCATGTCCCGTGTATATTAAACCATCAGGGGAACACACTCTCCTCACTTATACTGTTCACCTGGTAACATGTCCCGTCTATATTAAACCATCAGGGGTACTCACTCTACTCAATCATACTGCTCACCTGGTGTCATGTCCCGTGTATATTAAACCTTCAGGGGAACACACTCTCCTCACTTATAATGTTCACCTGGTAACATGTCCCGTGTATATTAAACCTTCAGGGGAACACACTCTCCTCACTTATACTGTTCACCTTGTAACATGTCCCGTGTATATTAAACCATTTAGGGGAACACACGCTCCTCACTTTACTGTTCACCTGGAAACATGTCCCGTGTATATTAAACAATCAGGGGAACACACTCTCCTCACTTATACTGTTCACCTGGTAACATGTCCTGTGTATATTAAACCATCAGGGGAACTCACTCTCCTCACTTATACGGTTCATCTGGTAACATGTCCCTTGTATATTAAACAATCAGTGGAACACACTCTCCTCACTTATACTGTTCACCTGGTGACATGTCCCGTCAGTATTAAACAATCAGGGGAACAAACTCTCCTCACTTATACTGTTCACCTGGTAAAATGACCCGTGTATATTAAAACATCAGGGGAACACACTCTCCTCACTTATACTGTTCACCTGGTAACATGTCCCGTGTATATTAAACCATCAGGGGGACACACTCTCCTCACTTATACTGTTCACCTGGTAACATGTCCCGTGTATATTCAACCATCAGGGGAACACACTCTCCTCACTTTTTCTGTTCACCTGGTAACATGTCCCGTGAGCATTAAACAATCAGGGGAACACACTCTCCTCACTTATACTGTTCGCCTGGTAACATGTCCCGTGCGTATCAAACAATCAGGGGAACATACTCTCCTCACTTATACAGTTCACCTGGTAACATGTCCTGTGTATATTAAACCATCAAGGGAACACACTCTCTTCACTTATACTGTTCACCTGATAACATGTCCCGTGTGTATTAAACCATCAGGGGAACACACTCTCCTCACTTATGCTGCTCACCTGGTGACATGTCCCGTGTATATTAAACAATCAGGGGAACACAATCTCCTCACTTATACTGTTCATCTGGTAACATGTCCCGTGTGCATTAAACAATCAGGGGAACACACTCTCCTCACTTTTACTGTTCACCTGGTAACATGACCCTTGTATATTAAACCATCAGGGGAACACACTCTCCTCACTTATACTGTTCACCTGGTGACATGTCCCGTGTACATTAAACCATCAGGGGAACACACTCTCCTCACTTATACTGTTCACCTGGTGACATGTCCCGTGTATGTTAAACCATCAGGGGAACACACTCTCCTCACTTATACTGTTCACCTGGTAACATGTCCTGTGTGCATTAAACCATCAGGGGAACACACTCTTCTCTCTTATACTGTTCACCTGGCAATATGTCCCGTGTATATTAAACCATCAGGGGAGCACACTCTCCTCACTTATACTGTTCACCTGGTGACATGTCCCGTCATTATTAAACAATCAGGGCAATAAACTCTCCTCACTTCTACTGTTCACCTGGTACCATGTCCCGTGTATATCAAACCATCAGGGGAGCACACTCTCCTCACTTATACTGTTCACTTGGTAACATGTCCCGTCAGTATTAAACAATCAGGGCAACAAACTCTCCTCACTTCTGCTGTTCACCTGGTAACATGTCCCGTGTATATTAAACCATCAGGGGAGCACACTCTCCTCACTTATACTGTTCACCTGGTAACATGTCCCGTGTGTATTAAACAATCAGGGGAACAAACTCTCCTCACTTATACTGTTCGCCTGGTAACATGTCCCTTATGTATTAAACAATCAGGGGAACACATTCTCCTCACTTATACTGTTCACCTGGTAACATGTCCCGTGAGTATTAAACAATCAGGTGAATTCGCTCTCAACACTTATACTGTTCACCTGGCAACATGTCCCGTGTATATTATACCATCAGGGGAACATACTCTCCTCACTTATACTGTTCACCTGGTAACATGTCCCGTCTATATTAAACCATCAGCGGAACTGACTCTACTCAATCATAATGTTCACCTGGTGTCATGTCCCGTTTATAATAAACCATCAGGGGAACACAATCTCCTCACTTATACTGTTCACCTAGTAACATGTCCCGTCTATATTAAACCATCAGGGGAACTCACTCCACTCAATCATACTGTTGACCTGGTGTCATGTCCCGTGTATATTAAACCATCAGGGGAACACACTCTCCTCACTTATACTGTTCACCTGGTAACATGTCCCGTCTATATTAAACCATCAGGGGAACTCACTCTACTCAATCATACTGCTCACCTGGTGTCATGTCCCGTGTATATTAAACCTTCAGGGGAACACACTCTCCTCACTTATAATGTTCACCTGGTAACATGTCCCGTGTATATTAAACCATCAGGGGAACACACTCTCCTCACTTATACTGTTCACCTTGTAACATGTCCCGTGTATATTAAACCATTTAGGGGAACACACGCTCCTCACTTTACTGTTCACCTGGAAACATGTCCCGTGTATATTAAACAATCAGGGGAACACACTCTCCTCACTTATACTGTTCACCTGGTAACATGTCCTGTGTATATTAAACCATCAGGGGAACTCACTCTCCTCACTTATACGGTTCATCTGGTAACATGTCCCTTGTATATTAAACCATCAGGGGAACACACTCTCCTCACTTATACTGTTCACCTGGTAAAATGACCCGTGTATATTAAAACATCAGGGGAACACACTCTCCTCACTTATACTGTTCACCTGGTAACATGTCCCGTGTATATTAAACCATCAGGGGGACACACTCTCCTCACTTATACTGTTCACCTGGTAACATGTCCCGTGTATCTTAAACCATCAGGGGAACACATTCTCCTCACTTATACTGTTCACCTGGTAAAATGTCCTGTGTGCATTAAACCATCAGGGGAACACACTCTCCTCACTTATACTGTTCACCTGGCAATATGTCCCGTGCATATTAAACCATCAGGGGAACACACTCTCCTCACTTATACTGTTCACCTGGCAACATATCCCGTGTATATTAAACCAACAGGGGAACACACTCTCCTCACTTATTCTGTTCTCCTGGTAACATGTCCCATCCGTATTAAAAAATCAGGGGAACACACTCTCTTCACTTATACTGTTCACCTGGTAACATGTCCCGTGTGCACTAAACAATCAGGGGAACACACTCTCCTCCCTTATACTGTTCACCTGGTAACATATCCCGTGTTTATTAAACGATCAGGGGAACAAACTCTCCTCACTTATACTGTTCACCTGGTAAAATGACCCGTGTATATTAAAACATCAGGGGAACACACTCTCCTCACTTATACTGTTCACCTGGTAACATATCCCGTGTATATAAAACCATCAGGGGGACACACACTCCTCACTTATACTGTTCACCTGGCAATATGTCCCGTGTATATTAAACCATCAGGGGAACACACTCTCCTCATTTATACTGTTCACCTGGTAACATGTCCCGTTTGTATTAAACACTCAGGGGAACACACTCTCCTCATTTATACTGTTCACCTGGTAACATGCCCCGTGCATATTAAACCATCAGGGGAACACACTCTCCTCACTTATACTGTTCACATGGTAACATGTCCCGTGTATATTAAACAATCAGGGGAACACATTCTCCTCACTTATACTGTTCACCTGGTAACATGTCCCATCCGTATTAAAAAATCAGGGGAACACACTCTCTTCACTTATACTGTTCACCTGGTAACATGTCCCGTGTGTGTTAAACAATCAGGGGAACACACTCTCCTCAATTATACTGTTCACCTGGTGACATGTCCTGTGTGCATTGAAGAATCAGGGGAACACACTCTTCTCACTTATACTGTTCACCTGGTAACATGTCCTGTGTTTATTAAACCATCAGGGGAACACACTCTCCTCACTTATACTGTTCACCTGGTAACATGTCCCGTGTATATTAAACCATCAAGGGGAACACACTCTCCTCACTTATACTGTTCCCCTGGTGACATTTCCTGTCAGTATTAAACAATCAGGGGAACACACTCTCCCCAATTATACTGTTCACCTGGTAATATGTCCTGTGTGTATTAAACCATCAGGGGAACACACTCTCCTCACTTATACTGTTCACCTGGTAACATGTCCTGTGTGTATTAAACCATCAGGGGAACACACTCTCCTCACTTATACTGTTCCCCTGGTGACATGTCCTGTCAGTGTTAAACCATCAGGGGAACACACTCTCCTCAATTATACTGTTCCCCTGGTGACATGTCCTGTGTGCATTGAACAATCAGGGGAACACACTCTCCTCACTTATACTGTTCCCCTGGTGACATGTCCTGTCAGTATTAAACAATCAGGGGAACACACTCTCCTCATTTATACTGTTCACCTGGTAACATGTCCCGTGTATATTAAACAATCAGGGGAACACATTCTCCTCACTTATACTGTTCACCTGGTAACATGTCCCATCCGTATTAAAAAATCAGGGGAACACACTCTCTTCACTTATACTGTTCACCTGGTAACATGTCCCGTGTGCATTGAAGAATCAGGGGAACACACTCTTCTCACTTATACTGTTCACCTGGTAACATGTCCTGTGTTTATTGAACCATCAGGGGAACACACTCTCCTCACTTATACTGTTCACCTGGTAACATGTCCCGTGTATATTAAACCATCAAGGGGAACACACTCTCCTCACTTATACTGTTCCCCTGGTGACATGTCCTGTCAGTATTAAACAATCAGGGGAACACACTCTCCCCAATTATACTGTTCACCTGGTAACATGTCCTGTGTGTATTAAACCATCAGGGGAACACACTCTCCTCACTTATACTGTTCACCTGGTAACATGTCCTGTGTGTATTAAACCATCAGGGGAACACACTCTCCTCACTTATACTGTTCCCCTGGTGACATGTCCTGTCAGTGTTCAACCATCAGGGGAACACACTCTCCTCAATTATACTGTTCCCCTGGTGACATGTCCTGTGTGCATTGAACAATCAGGGGAACACACTCTCCTCACTTATACTGTTCCCCTGGTGACATGTCCTGTCAGTATTAAACAATCAGGGGAACACACTCTCCTCATTTATACTGTTCACCTGGTAACATGTCCCGTGTATATTATACCATCAGGGGAACATACTCTCCTCACTTATACTGTTCACCTGGTAACATGTCCCGTGTATATTATACCATCTGGGGAACACACTCTCCTCACTTATACTGTTCACCTGGTAACACGTCCCGTGTATATTAAACCATCAGGGGAACACACTCTCCTCACTTATACTGTTCACCCGGTAACATGTCCCGTGGAGATTAAACCATCAGGGGGACAGATTCTCCTCACTTATACTGTTCACCTGGTAACATGTCCCATCCGTATTAAAAAATCAGGGTAACACACTCTCTTCACTTATACTGTTCACCTGGCAATATGTCCCGTGTATATTAAACCATCAGGGGAACACACTCTCCTCATTTATACTGTTCACCTGGTAACATGTCCCGTTTGTATTAAACAATCAGGGGAACACACTCTCCTCACTTATACTGTTCACCTGGTAACATGCCCCGTGCATATTAAACCATCAGGGGAACACACTCTCCTCACTTATACTGTTCACATGGTAACATGTCCCGTGTATATTAAACAATCAGGGGAACACATTCTCCTCACTTATACTGTTCACCTGGTAACTGGTCCCATCCGTATTAAAAAATCAGGGGAACACACTCTCTTCACTTATACTGTTCACCTGGTAACATGTCCCGTGTGTTTTAAACAATCAGGGGAACACACTCTCCTCAATTATACTGTTCACCTGGTGACATGTCCTGTGTGCATTGAAGAATCAGGGGAACACACTCTTCTCACTTATACTGTTCACCTGGTAACATGTCCTGTGTTTATTAAACCATCAGGGGAACACACTCTCCTCACTTATACTGTTCACCTGGTAACATGTCCCGTGTATATTAAACCATCAAGGGGAACACACTCTCCTCACTTATACTGTTCCCCTGGTGACATGTCCTGTCAGTATTAAACAATCAGGGGAACACACTCTCCTCAATTATACTGTTCACCTGGTAACATGTCCTGTGTGTATTAAACCATCAGGGGAACACACTCTCCTCACTTATACTGTTCACCTGGTAACATGTCCTGTGTGTATTAAACCATCAGGGGAACACACTCTCCTCACTTATACTGTTCCCCTGGTGACATGTCCTGTCAGTGTTAAACCATCAGGGGAACACACTCTCCTCAATTATACTGTTCCCCTGGTGACATGTCCTGTGTGCATTGAACAATCAGGGGAACACACTCTCCTCACTTATACTGTTCCCCTGGTGACATGTCCTGTCAGTATTAAACAATCAGGGGAACACACTCTCCTCATTTATACTGTTCACCTGGTAACATGTCCCGTGTATATTATACCATCAGGGGAACATACTCTCCTCACTTATACTGTTCACCTGGTAACATGTCCCGTGTATATTATACCATCTGGGGAACACACTCTCCTCACTTATAATGTTCACCTGGTAACACGTCCCGTGTATATTAAACCATCAGGGGAACACACTCTCCTCACTTATACTGTTCACCCGGTAACATGTCCCGTGCATATTAAACCATCAGGGGAACACACTCTCCTCACTTATACTTTTCACATGGTAACATGTCCCGTGTATATTAAACAATCAGAGGAACACATTCTCCTCACTTATACTGTTCACCTGGTAACATGTCCCATCCGTATTAAAAAATCAGGGGAACACACTCTCTTCACTTATACTGTTCACCTGGTAACATGTCCCGTGTGTGTTAAACAATCAGGGGAACACACTCTCCTCACTTGTACTGTTCACCTGGTAACATGTCCAGTGTGCATTGAAGAATCAGGGGAACACACTCTTCTCACTTATACTGTTCACCTGGTAACATGTCCTGTGTTTATTAAACCATCAGGGGAACACACTCTCCTCACTTATACTGTTCCCCTGTTGACATGTCCTGTCAGTGTTAAACAATCAGGGGAACACTCTCTCCTCAATTATACTGTTCACCTGGTGACATGTCCTATCAGTATTAAACAATCAGGGGAACACACTCTCCTCATTTATATTGTTCACCTGGTAACATGTCCCGTGTATATTATACCATCAGGGGAACATACTCTCCTCACTTGTACTGTTCACCTGGTAACATGTCCAGTGTGCATTGAAGAATCAGGGGAACACACTCTTCTCACTTATACTGTTCACCTGGTAACATGTCCTGTGTTTATTAAACCATCAGGGGAACACACTCTCCTCACTTATACTGTTCCCCTGTTGACATGTCCTGTCAGTGTTAAACAATCAGGGGAACACACTCTCCTCAATTATACTGTTCACCTGGTGACATGTCCTGTGTGCATTGAAGAATCAGGGGAACACACTCTTCTCACTTATACTGTTCACCTGGTAACATGTCCTGTGTTTATTAAACCATCAGGGGAACACACTCTCCTCACTTATACTGTTCACCTGGTAACATGTCCTGTGTATATTAAACCATCAGGGGAATACACTCTCCTCACTTATACTGTTCCCCTGGTGACATGTCCTGTCTGTATTAAACAATCAGGGGAACACACTCTCCTCACTTATACTGTTCCCCTGGTGACATGTCCTGTCAGTATTAAACAATCAGGGGAACACACTCTTCTCACTTATACTGTTCACCTGGTAACATGTCCTGTGTTTATTAAACCATCAGGGGAACACACTCTCCTCACCTATACTGTTCACCTGGTAACATGTCCTGTGTGTATTAAACCATCAGGGGAACACACTCTCCTCACTTATACTGTTCCCCTGGTGACATGTCCTGTCAGTATGAAACAATCAGGGGAACACACTCTCCTCACTTATACTGTTCACCTGGTAACATGTCATGTGTGTATTAAACCATCTGGGGAACACACTCTCCTCACTTATACTGTTCCCCTGGTGACATGTCCTGTCAGTGTTAAACCATCAGGGGAACACACTCTCCTCAATTATACTGTTCCCCTGGTGACATGTCCTGTGTGCATTAAACAATCAGGGGAACACACTCTCCTCACTTGTACTGTTCCCCTGGTGACATGTCCTATCAGTATTAAACAATCAGGGGAACACACTCTCCTCATTTATACTGTTCACCTGGTAACATGTCCCGTGTATATTATACCATCAGGGGAACATACTCTCCTCACTTATACTGTTCACCTGGTAACATGTCCCGTGTATATTATACCATCTGGGGAACACACTCTCCTCACTTATACTGTTCACCTGGTAACAAGTCCCGTGTATATTAAACCATCAGGGGAACACACTCTCCTCACTTATACTTTTCACCTGGTAACATGTCCCGTCTATATTAAACCATCAGGGGAACGCACTCTACTCAATCATACTGCTCACCTGGTGTCATGTCCCGTGTATATTGAACCATCAGGGGAACACACTCTCCTCACTTATACTGTTCACCTTGTAACATGTCCCATGTGTATTAAACAATCAGGGGAACACACTCTCCTCACTTATACTGTTCACCTGGTAACATGTCCCGTGTATATTAAACCATCAGGGGAACACAACCTCCTCACTTATACTGTTCACCTTGTAACATGTCCCGTGTGCATTAAACAATCAGGGGAACACACCTTCCTCACCTATACTGTTCACCTGGTAACAAGTCCCGTGTATATTAAACCATCAGGGGAACACACTCTCCTCACTTATACTGTTCAACTTGTAACATGTCCCGTGTGCATTAAACAATCAGGCGAACACACTCTCCTCACATATACTGTTCACCTGGTAACAAGTCCCGTGTATATTAAACCATCAGGGGAACACACTCTCCTCACTTATACTTTTCACCTTGTAACATGTCCCGTGTGTAATAAACCATCAGGGGAACACAATCTCCTCCCTTCTTCTGTTCACCTGTAACATGTCCCGTGTGTAATAAACCATCAGGGGAACACAATCTCCTCACTTATACTGTTCACCTTGCAACATGTCCCGTGTGTATTAAACAATCAGGGGAACACACTCTCCTCACTTATACTGTTCACCTGGTAACATGTCCCGTGTGTAATAAACCATCAGGGGAACACAATCTCCTCACTTATACTGTTCACCTGGTAACATGTCCCGTCTATATTAAACCATCAGGGGAACTCGCTCTACTCAATCATACTGTTCACCTGGTGTCATGTCCCGTGTGTATTGAACATTTAGGGGAACACACTCTCCTCACTTCTACTGTTCACCTGGTAACATGTCCCGTGTATATTAAACCATCAGGGGAACACAATCTCCTCACTTATACTGTTCACCTGTTTACATGTCTCTTATGAATTAAACAATCAGGGGAACACACTCTCCTCACTTATACTGTTCACCTGGTTACATGTCTCTTATGTATTAAACAATCAGGGGAACACACTCTCCTCACTTATACTGTTCACCTGGTAACATGTCTCTTATGTATTAAACAATCAGGGGAACACACTCTCCTCACTTATACTGTTCACCTGGTTACATGTCCCGTGTATATTAGACCATCAGGGGAACACACTCTCCTCACTTATACTGTTCACCTGGTAACATGACCCGTGTATATTAAACCATCTGGGGAACACACTCTCCTCACTTATACTGTTCACCTGGTAACATGTCCCGTGTATATTAAACAATCAGGGGAACACACTCTCCTCACTTATACTTTTCACCTGGTTACATGTCCCGTCAGTATTAAACAATCAGGGCAACAAACTCTCCTCACTTATACTGTTCACCTGGTAACATGTCCCGTGTGCATTAAACAATCAGGGGAACACACTCTCCTCACTTATACTGTTCACCTTGTAACATGTCCCGTGTGCATTAAACAATCAGGGGAACACACTCTCCTCACTTATACTGTTCACCTAATGAAATGTCCTGTGTGCATTAAACAATCAGGGGAACACACTCTCCTCACTTATACTGTTCAACTGGCAACATGTCCCATCAGTTTTAAACAATCAGGGGAACACACTCTCCTCACTTATACTGTTCATTTGGTAACATGTCCCGTGTTTATTAAACCATCAAGGGAACACATTCTCCTCATTTACACTGTTCGCCTGGTGACATGTCCTGTGTGCATTAAACAATCAGGGGAACACACTCTCCTCACTTATACCGTTCACCTGGTAACATGTCCCGTGTTTATTAAAACAACAGGGGAACACATTCTCCTCATTTACACTGTTCGCCTGGTGACATGTCCTGTGTGTATTAAACAATCAGGGGAACACACTCTCCTCACTTATCCTGTTCACCTTGTAACATGTCCCGTGTGCATTAAACAATCAGGGGAACACACTCTCCTCACTTATACTGTTCACCTAATGAAATGTCCTGTGTGCATTAAACAATCAGGGGAACACACTCTCCTCACTTATACTGTTCAACTGGCAACATGTCCCATCAGTTTTAAACAATCAGGGGAACACAGCCTCCTCACTTATACTGTTCATTTGGTAACATGTCCCGTGTTTATTAAACCTTCAAGGTAACACATTCTCCTCATTTACACTGTTCGCCTGGTGACATGTCCTGTGTGCATTAAACAATCAGGGGAACACACTCGCCTCACTTATACTGTTCACCTGGGAACATGTCCCATTTGTATTAATCAAACAGGGGATCACACTCTCCTCACTTATAATTTTCACCTGGTAACATGTCCCGTCAGTATTAAACAACCCGGGGAACACTCTCTCCTCACTAATACTGTTCACATGGTGACATGTCCCGTCAGTATTAAACAATCAGGGGAACACACTCTCCTCACTTATGCTGTTGACCTGGCAACATGTCCCGTCAGTATTAAACCATCAGGGGAACACACTCTCCTCACTTATACTGTTCACCTGGAAACATGACCCGTGTATAGTAAACAATCAGGGGAACACACTCTCCTCACTTATACTGTTCACCTGGTGACATGTGCCGTGTATATTAAACCATCAGGGGAACAAACTCTCCTCACTTACACTGTACACCTGGTGACATGTCCCGTGTACATTAAACCATCAGGGGAACACACTCTCATCACTTATACTGTTCACCTGGTGACATGTCCCGTGTATATTAAACCATCAGGGGAGCACACTCTCATCACTTATACTGTTCACCTGGTGATATGTCCCGTGTATATTAAACCATCAGGGGAACACACTCTCATCACTTATACTCTTCACCTGGTAACATGTCCCATGTATATTAAACCATCAGGGGAACACACTCTCCTCACTTACATTGTTCACCTGGTAACATGTCCCGTGTATATTAAACCATCAGGGGAACACACTCTCCTCACTTATACTTTTCACCTTGTAACATGTCCCGTGTGTAATAAACCATCAGGGGAACACAATCTCCTCCCTTATACTGTTCACCTGGTAACATGTCCCGTGTGTAATAAACCATCAGGGGAACACAATCTCCTCACTTATACTGTTCACCTTGCAACATGTCCCGTGTGTATTAAACAATCAGGGGAACACACTCTCCTCACTTATACTGTTCACCTGGTAACATGTCCCGTGTGTAATAAACCATCAGGGGAACACAATCTCCTCACTTATACTGTTCACCTTGCAACATGTCCCGTGTGTATTAAACAATCAGGGGAACACACTCTCCTCACTTATACTGTTCACCTGGTAACATGTCCCGTGTGTAATAAACCATCAGGGGAACACACTCTCCTCACTTATACTGTTCAACTGGCAACATGTCCCATCAGTTTTAAACAATCAGGGGAACACACTCTCCTCACTTATACTGTTCATTTGGTAACATGTCCCGTGTTTATTAAACCATCAGGGGAACACATTCTCCTCATTTACACTGTTCGCCTGGTGACATGTCCTGTGTGCATTAAACAATCAGGGGAACACACTCTCCTCACTTATACCGTTCACCTGGTAACATGTCCCGTGTTTATTAAAACAACAGGGGAACACATTCTCCTCATTTACACTGTTCGACTGGTGACATGTCCTGTGTGTATTAAACAATCAGGGGAACACACTCTCCTCACTTATCCTGTTCACCTTGTAACATGTCCCGTGTGCATTAAACAATCAGGGGAACACACTCTCCTCACTTATGCTGTTCACCTAATGAAATGTCCTGTGTGCATTAAAAAATCAGGGGAACACACTCTCCTCACTTATACTGTTCAACTGGCAACATGTCCCATCAGTTTTAAACAATCAGGGGAACACAGCCTCCTCACTTATACTGTTCATTTGGTAACATGTCCCGTGTTTATTAAACCTTCAAGGGAAGACATTCTCCTCATTTACACTGTTCGCCTGGTGACATGTCCTGTGTGCATTAAACAATCAGGGGAACACACTCGCCTCACTTATACTGTTCACCTGGGAACATGTCCCATTTGTATTAATCAAACAGGGGATCACACTCTCCTCACTTATAATTTTCACCTGGTAACATGTCCCGTCAGTATTAAACAACCCGGGGAACACTCTCTCCTCACTAATACTGTTCACATGGTGACATGTCCCGTCAGTATTAAACAATCAGGGGAACACACTCTCCTCACTTATGCTGTTCACCTGGCAACATGTCCCGTCAGTATTAAACCATCAGGGGAACACACTCTCCTCACTTATACTGTTCAAATGGAAACATGACCCGTGTATTGTAAACAATCAGGGGAACACACTCTCCTCACTTATACTGTTCACCTGGTGACATGTGCCGTGTATATTAAACCATCAGGGGAACAAACTCTCCTCACTTACACTGTACACCTGGTGACATGTCCCGTGTATATTAAACCATCAGGGGAACACACTCTCATCACTTATACTGTTCACCTGGTGACATGTCCCGTGTATATTAAACCATCAGGGGAGCACACTCTCATCACTTATACTGTTAACCTGGTGATATGTCCCGTGTATATTAAACCATCAGGGGAACACACTCTCATCACTTATACTCTTCACCTGGTAACATGTCCCATGTATATTAAACCATCAGGGGAACACACTCTCCTCACTTACATTGTTCACCTGGTAACCTGTCCCGTGTATATTAAACCATCATGGGAACACACTCTCCTCACTTATACTGTTCACCTGGTAACATGTCCCGTCAGCGTTAAACAATCAGGGGAACAGACTCTCCTCACTTATACTGTTCACCTGGTAACATGTCCAGTGAGCATTAAACAATCAGGGGAACACACTCTCCTCACTTATACTGTTCACCTGGTGACATGTCCCGTGCATATTCAAGCATCAGGGGAACACACTCTCCTCACTTATACTGCTCACCAGGTAACATGTCCCATGTATATTCAACCATCAAGGGAACACTCTCTCCTCACTTTACTGTTCACCTGGTAACATGTCCCGTGTATATTAAACCATCAGGGGAACACACTCTCCTCACTTATACTGTTCACCTGGTAACATGTCCCGTGTATATTAAACCATCAGGGGAACACACTCTCCTCACTTATACTGTTCACCTGGTAACATGTCCCGTCAGCGTTAAACAATCAGGGGAACACACTCTCCTCACTTATCCTGTTCACCTGGTAACATGTCCCGTGTATATTAAACCTTCAGGGGAACACACTCTCCTCACTTATACTGTTCACCTGGTAACATGTCCCATGTATATTAAACCATCAGGGGAACACACTCTCCTCACTTATACTGTTCACCTGGCAACATGTCCCGAGAAAATTAAACCATCAGGGGAACACACTCTCCTCACTTATACTGTTCACCTGGTAACATGTCCCATATGTATTAAACCATCAGGGGAACACACTCTCCTCACATATACTGGTCACCTGGTAACATGTCCCGTGTGTATTAAATTATCAGGGGAACACAATCTCCTCACTTATACTGTTCACCTGGTAACATGTCCTGTGTGTATTAAACAATCTGGGGAACACACTCTGCTCACTTATACTGTTCACCTGGTAACATGTCCCGTGTGTATTAAACAATCAGGGGAACACACTCTCCTCACTTATACTGTTCACCTGGTGACATGTCCTGTGTGTATTAAACAATCTGGGGAACACACTCTCCTCACTGATACTGTTCACCTGGTAACATGTCCCGTGTGTATTAAACAATCAGGGGAACACAATCTCCTCACTTATACTGTTCACCTGGTAACATGTCCTGTGTGTATTAAACAATCTGGGGAACACGCTCTCCTCACATATACTGTTCTCCTGGTAACATGTCCCGTGTGTATTAAACAATCAGGGGAACACACTCTCCTCACTTATACTGTTCACCTGGTAACATGTCCCGTGTGTATTAAACCATCAGGGGAACACACTCTCCTCACTTATACTGTTCATCTGGTAACATGTCCCGTGTGCATTAAACAATCAGGGGAACACACTCTCCTGACTTATACTGTTCACCTGGTAACATGTCCCGTGTGTATTAAACCATCATGGGAACACACTCTCCTCACTTATACTGTTCACCTGGTAACATGTCCCGTGTGCATTAAACAATCAGGGGAACACACTCTCCTCACTTATACTGTTCACCTGGTAACAGGTCCCGTGTGTATTTAACCGTCAGGGGAACACAATCTCCGCACATATACTGTTCAAATGGTGACATGTCCTGTGTGTATTTAACCATCAAGGGAACACACTCTCCTCACAAATACTGTTCAACTGTTGACATGTCCTGTGTGTTTTAAATCATCAGGGGAACACACTCTACTCACTTATACTGTTCGCCTGGTAACATGTCCCGTGCATATTAAACAATCAGGGGAACATATTCTCCTCACTTATACAGTTCACCTGGTAACATGTCCTGTGTATATTAAACCATCAAGGGAACACACTCTCCTCACTTATACTGTTCACCTGGTAACATGTCCCTTGCGTATTAAACCATCAGGGGAAAACACTCTCCTCACTTATACTGTTCACCTGTTGACATGTACGTGTATATAAAACAATCAGGGGAACACACTCTCCTAACTTATACTGTTCATCTGGTAACATGTCCCGTGTGTATTAAACCATCAGGGGAACACACCCTCCTCACTTATACTGCTCACCTGGTGACCTGTCCCGTGTATATTAAACAATCAGGGGAACACAATCTCCTCACTTATACGGTTCATCTGGTAACATGTCCCGTGTGTATTAAACCATCAGGGGAAAACACTCTCCTCACTTATACTGTTCATCTGGTAACATGTCCCGTGTGCATTAAACAATCAGGGGAACACACTCTCCTCACTTTTACTGTTCATCTGGTGACATGTCCCGTCAGTATGAAACAATCAGGGGAACACACTCTCCTCACTTATACTGTTCCCCTGGGAACATGACCCTTGTATATTAAACCATCAGGGGAACACACTCTCCTCACTTATACTGTTCACCTGGTGACATGTCCCGTGTAGATTAAACCATCAGGGGAACACAATCTCCTCACTTATACTGTTCACCTGGTGACATGTCCCGTGTATGTTAAACCATCAGGGGAACACACTCTCCTCACTTATCCTGTTCACCTGGTAACATGTCCTGTGTGCATTAAACAATCAGGGGAACACTCTCTCCTCACTTATACTGTTCACCTGGTAACATGTCCCATCTATATTAAACCATCAGGGGAACACACTCTACTCAATCATACTGCTCACCTGGTAACATGTCCCGTGTGTATTAAACCATCAAGGGAACACACTCTCCTCACTTATGCTGCTCACCTGGTGACATGTCCCGTGTATATTAAACAATCTGGGGAACACAATCTCCTCACTTATACTGTTCACCTGGTAACATGTCCCGTCTGTATTAAACAATCAGGAGAGCACACACTCCTCACTTATACTGTTCACCTGGTGATATGTCCCGTGTATATTAAACCATCAGGGGAACACACTCTCATCACTTATACTCTTCACCTGGTAACATGTCCCATGTATATTAAACCATCAGGGGAACACACTCTCCTCACTTACATTGTTCACCTGGTAACATGTCCCGTGTATATTAAACCATCATGGGAACACACTCTCCTCACTTATACTGTTCACCTGGTAACATGTCCCGTCAGCGTTAAACAATCAGGGGAACAGACTCTCCTCACTTATACTGTTCACCTGGTAACATGTTCAGTGATCATTAAACAATCAGGGGAACACACTCTCCTCACTTATACTGTTCACCTGGTGACATGTCCCGTGCATATTCAAGCATCAGGGGAACACACTCTCCTCACTTATACTGCTCACCAGGTAACATGTCCCATGTATATTCAACCATCAAGGGAACACTCTCTCCTCACTTTACTGTTCACCTGGTAACATGTCCCGTGTATATTAAACCATCAGGGGAACACACTCTCCTCACTTATACTGTTCACCTGGTAACATGTCCCGTGTATATTAAACCATCAGGGGAACGCACTCTCCTCACTTATACTGTTCATCTGGTAACATGTCCCGTCAGCGTTAAACAATCAGGGGAAAACACTCTCCTCACTTATCCTGTTCACCTGGTAACATGTCCCGTGTATATTAAACCTTCAGGGGAACACACTCTCCTCACTTATACTGTTCACCTGGTAACATGTCCCATGTATATTAAACCATCAGGGGAACACACTCTCCTCACTTATACTGTTCACCTGGCAACATGTCCCGAGAAAATTAAACCATCAGGGGAACACACTCTCCTCACTTATACTGTTCACCTGGTAACATGTCCCATATGTATTAAACCATCAGGGGAACACACTCTCCACACATATACTGGTCACCTGGTAACATGTCCCGTGTGTATTAAATTATCAGGGGAACACAATCTCCTCACTTATACTGTTCACCTGGTAACATGTCCTGTGAGTATTAAACAATCTGGGGAACACACTCTCCTCACTTATACTGTTCACCTGGTAACATGTCCCGTGTGTATTGAACAATCAGGGGAACACACTCTCCTCACATATACTGTTCACCTGGTAACATGTTCCGTGTGTATTAAACAATCAGGGGAACACTCTCCTCACTTATACTGTTCACCTGGTAACATGTCCCGTGTGTATTAAATCATCAGGGGAACACACTCTCATCACTTATACTGTTCATCTGGTAACATGTCCCGTGTGCATTAAACAATCAGGGGAACACACTCTCCTGACTTATACTGTTCACCTGGTAACATGTCCCGTGTGTATTAAACCATCAGGGGAACACACTCTCCTCACTTATACTGTTCATCTGGTAACATGTCCCGTGTGCATTAAACAATCAGGGGAACACACTCTCCTCACTTATACTGTTTACCTGGTAACAGGTCCCGTGTGTATTTAACCGTCAGGGGAACACAATCTCCGCACATATACTGTTCAAATGGTGACATGTCCTGTGTGTTTTAAATCATCAGGGGAACACACTCTCCTCACTTATACTGTTCGCCTGGTAACATGTCCCGTGCATATTAAACAATCAGGGGAACATATTCTCCTCACTTATACAGTTCACCTAGTAACATGTCCCGTGTATATTAAACCATCAAGGGAACATACTCTCCTCACTTATACTGTTCACCTGGTAACATGTCCCTTGCGTATTAAACCATCAGGGGAAAACACTTTCCTCACTTATACTGTTCACCTGTTGACATGTACGTGTATATAAAACAATCAGGGGAACACACTCTCCTCACTTATACTGTTCATCTGGTAACATGTCCCGTGTGTATTAAACCATCAGGGGAACACACCCTCCTCACTTATACTGCTCACCTGGTAACATGTCCCGTCTATATTAAACCATCAGGGGAACTCACTCTACTCAATCATACTGCTCACCTGGTAACATGTCCCGTGTGTATTAAACCATCAGGGGAACACACTCTCCTCACTTATGCTGCTCACCTGGTGACATGTCCCGTGTATATTAAACAATCAGGGGAACACAATCTCCTCACTTATACTGTTCACCTGGTGTCATGTCCCGTTTACAATAAACCATCAGGGGAACACAATCTCCTCACTTATACTGTTCACCTGGTAACATGTCCCGTCTGTATTAAACAATCAGGAGAGCACACACTCCTCACTTATACTGTTCACCTAGTAACATGTCCCGTGTATATTAAACCATCAGGGGAACACACTCTCCTCGCTTATACTGTTCACCTGGTAACATGTCCCGTGTATATTAAACCATCAGCGGAACACTCTCTCCTCACTTATACTGTTCACCTGGTAACATGTCCCGTCTATATTAAACCATCAGGGGAACTCACTCTACTCAATCATACTGCTCACCTGGTGTCATGTCCCGTGTATATTAAACCATCAGGGGAAAACTCTCTCCTCACTTATACTGTTCACCTGGTAACATGTCCCGTCTATATTAAACCATCAGGGGAACTCACTCTACTCAATCACACTGCTCACCTGGTAACATGTCCCATGTGTATTAAACCATCAGGGGAACACACTCTCCTCACTTATACTGTTCACCTGCTAACATGTCCCGTGTGTATTAAACCATCAGGGGAACACACTCTCCTCACTTATACTGTTCACCTGGAAACATGTCCCGTGTATATTAAACAATCAGGGGAACACACTCTCCTCACTTATCCTGTTCACCTGGTAACATGTCCCTTGTATATTAAACAATCAGGGGAACACACTCTCCTCACTTATATTTTTCACCTGGTAACATGTCCCGTATATATTAAATAATCAGGGGAACACACTCTCCTCACTTATACTGTTCACCTTGTGACATGTCCCGTGTATATTAAACCATCAAGGGAACACACTCTCATCACTTATACTGTTCACCTGGTGACATGTCCCGTGTATATTAAACCATCAAGGGAACACACTCTTATCACTTATACTGTTCACCTGGTGACATGTCCCGTGTATATTAAACCATCAGGGGAACACATTCTGCTCACTTATACTGTTCACCTGGTGACATGTCCCGTGTATATTAAACCATCAGGGGAACACACTCTTATCACTTAGACTGTTCACCTGGTGACATGTCCCGTGTATATTAAACCATCAGGGGAACACACTCTCATCACTCATACTGTTCACCTGGTAACATGTCCCGTGTATATTAAACCATCAGGGGAACACACTCTCCTCACTTTTCCAGTTCACTTGGTAACATGTCCCATGTATATTCAACCATCAGGGGAACACACTCTCCTCACTTATACTGTTCACCTGTTAACATGTCCCGTGTATATTCAACCATCAGGGGAACACACTCTCCTCACTTTTTCTGTTCACCTGGTAACATGTCCCGTGAGCATTAAACAATCAGGGGAACACGCTCTCCTCACTTATACTGTTGACCAGGTAAAATGACCCGTGTATATTAAAACATCAGGGGAACACACTCTCCTCACATATACTGTTCACCTGGTGACATGTCCCATGGGTATTAAACAATCAGGGGAACACGCTCTCCTCACTTATACTGTTCACCTGGTGACATGTCCCGTGTAGATTAAACCATCAGGGGAACACACTCTCCTCACTTATACTGTTCACCTGGTAACATGTCCCGTGTGTATTAAACCATCAGGGGAACACACCCTCCTCACTTATACTGCTCACCTGGTGACATGTCCCGTGTATATTAAACAATCAGGGGAACACAATCTCCTCACTTATACGGTTCATCTGGTAACATGTCCCGTGTGTATTAAACCATCAGGGGAAAACACTCTCCTCACTTATACTGTTCATCTGGTAACATGTCCCGTGTGCATTAAACAATCAGGGAAACACACTCTCCTCACTTTTACTGTTCATCTGGTGACATGTCCCGTCAGTATGAAACAATCAGGGGAACACACTCTCCTCACTTATACTGTTCCCCTGGGAACATGACCCTTGTATATTAAACCATCAGGGGAACACACTCTCCTCACTTATACTGTTCACCTGGTGACATGTCCCGTGTAGATTAAACCATCAGGGGAACACACTCTCCTCACTTATACTGTTCACCTGGTGACATGTCCCGTGTATGTTAAACCATCAGGGGAACACACTCTCCTCACTTATCCTGTTCACCTGGTAACATGTCCTGTGTGCATTAAACCATCAGGGGAACACTCTCTCCTCACTTATACTGTTCACCTGGTAACATGTCCCGTCTATATTAAACCATCAGGGGAACTCACTCTACTCAATCATACTGCTCACCTGGTAACATGTCCCGTGTGTATTAAACCATCAGGGGAACACACTCTCCTCACTTATGCTGCTCACCTGGTGACATGTCCCGTGTATATTAAACAATCAGGGCAACTCAATCTCCTCACTTATACTGTTCACCTGGTGTCATGTCCCGTTTACAATAAACCATCAGGGGAACACAATCTCCTCACTTATACTGTTCACCTGGGAACATGTCCCGTCTGTATTAAACAATCAGGAGAGCACACACTCCTCACTTATACTGTTCACCTAGTAACATGTCCCGTGTATGTTAAACCATCAGGGGAACACACTCTCCTCACTTATACTGTTCACCTGGTAACATGTCCCGTGTATATTAAACCATCAGCGGAACACTCTCTCCTCACTTATACTGTTCACCTGGTAACATGTCCCGTCTATATTAAACCATCAGGGGAACTCACTCTACTCAATCATACTGCTCACCTGGTGTCATGTCCCGTGTATATTAAACCATCAGGGGAAAACTCTCTCCTCACTTATACTGTTAACCTGGTAACATGTCCCGTCTATATTAAACCATCAGGGGAACTCACTCTACTCAATCACACTGCTCACCTGGTAACATGTCCCATGTGTATTAAACCATCAGGGGAACACACTCTCCTCACTTATACTGTTCACCTGCTAACATGTCCCGTGTGTATTAAACCATCAGGGGAACACACTCTCCTCACTTATACTGTTCACCTGGAAACATGTCCCGTGTATATTAAACAATCAGGGGAACACACTCTCCTCACTTATCCTGTTCACCTGGTAACATGTCCCTTGTATATTAAACAATCAGGGGAACACACTCTCCTCACTTATATTGTTCACCTGGTAACATGTCCCGTATATATTAAATAATCAGGGGAACACACTCTCCTCACTTATACTGTTCACCTTGTGACATGTCCCGTGTATATTAAACCATCAAGGGAACACACTCTCATCACTTATACTGTTCACCTGGTGACATGTCCCGTGTATATTAAACCATCAAGGGAACACACTCTTATCACTTATACTGTTCACCTGGTGACATGTCCCGTGTATATTAAACCATCAGGGGAACACATTCTGCTCACTTATACTGTTTTCCTGGTGACATGTCCCGTGTATATTAAACCATCAGGGGAACACACTCTTATCACTTAGACTGTTCACCTGGTGACATGTCCCGTGTATATTAAACCATCAGGGGAACACACTCTCATCACTCATACTGTTCACCTGGTAACATGTCCCGTGTATATTAAACCATCAGGGGAACACACTCTCCTCACTTATCCAGTTCACTTGGTAACATGTCCCATGTATATTCAACCATCAGGGGAACACACTCTCCTCACTTATACTGTTCACCTGTTAACATGTCCCGTGTATATTCAACCATCAGGGGAACACACTCTCCTCACTTTTTCTGTTCACCTGGTAACATGTCCCGTGAGCATTAAACAATCAGGGGAACACGCTCTCCTCACTTATACTGTTGACCAGGTAAAATGACCCGTGTATATTAAAACATCAGGGGAACACACTCTCCTCACATATACTGTTCACCTGGTGACATGTCCCATGGGTATTAAACAATCAGGGGAACACGCTCTCCTCACTTATACTGTTCACCTGGTGTCATGTCCCGTCAGTATTAAACAATCAGGGGAACAAACTCTCCTCACTTATACTGTTCACCTGGTGACATGTCCCGTGTAGATTAAACCATCAGGGGAACACACTCTCCTCACTTATACTGTTCACCTGGTGACATTTCCCGTGTATGTTAAACCATCAGGGGAACACACTCTCCTCACTTATCCTGTTCACCTGGTAACATGTCCTGTGTGCATTAAACCATCAGGGGAACACTCTCTCCTCACTTATACTGTTCACCTGGTAACATGTCCCGTCTATATTAAACCATCAGGGGAACTCACTCTACTCAATCATACTGCTCACCTGGTAACATGTCCCGTGTGTATTAAACCATCAGGGGAACACACTCTCCTCACTTATGCTGCTCACCTGGTGACATGTCCCGTGTATATTAAACAATCAGGGGAACACAATCTCCTCACTTATACTGTTCAACTGGTGTCATGTCCCGTTTACAATAAACCATCAGGGGAACACAATCTCCTCACTTATACTGTTCACCTGGTAACATGTCCCGTCTGTATTAAACAATCAGGAGAGCACACACTCCTCACTTATACTGTTCACCTAGTAACATGTCCCGTGTATATTAAACCATCAGGGGAACACACTCTCCTCACTTATACTGTTCACCTGGTAACATGTCCCGTGTATATTAAACCATCAGGGGAACACTCTCTCCTCACTTATACTGTTCACCTGGTAACATGTCCCGTCTATATTAAACCATCAGGGGAACTCACTCTACTCAATCATACTGCTCACCTGGTGTCATGTCCCGTGTATATTAAACCATCAGGGGAAAACTCTCTCCTCACTTATACTGTTCACCTGGTAACATGTCCCGTCTATATTAAACCATCAGGGGAACTCACTCTACTCAATCACACTGCTCACCTGGTAACATGTCCCGTGTGTATTAAACCATCAGGGGAACACACTCTCCTCACTTATACTGTTCACCTGGTAACATGTCCCGTGTGTATTAAAGCATCAGGGGAACACACTCTCCTCACTTATACTGTTCACCTGGAAACATGTCCCGTGTATATTAAACAATCAGGGGAACACACTCTCCTCACTTATACTGTTCACCTGGTAACATGTCCCTTGTATATTAAACAATCAGGGGAACACACTCTCCTCACTTATACTGTTCACCTGGTAACATGTCCCGTATATATTAAATAATCAGGGGAACACACTCTCCTCACTTATACTGTTCACCTTGTGACATGTCCCGTGTATATTAAACCATCAAGGGAACACACTCTCATCACTTATACTGTTCACCTGGTGACATGTCCCGTGTATATTAAACCATCAAGAGAACACACTCTCATCACTTATACTGTTCACCTGGTGACATGTCCCGTGTATATTAAACCATCAGGGGAACACACTCTGCTCACTTATACCGTTCACCTGGTGACATGTCCCGTGTATATTATACCATCAAGGGAACACACTCTTATCACTTATACTGTTCATCTGGTGACATGTCCCGTGTATATTAAACCATCAGGGGAACACATTCTGCTCACTTATACTGTTCACCTGGTGACATGTCCCGTGTATATGAAACCATCAAGGGAACACACTCTTATCACTTATACTGTTCACCTGGTGACATGTCCCGTGTATATTAAACCATCAGGGGAACACACTCTCCTCTCTTATACTGTTCACCTGGTGACATGTCCCGTGTATATTAAACCATCAGGGGAACACACTCTCCTCACTTATACAGTTCACTTGGTAACATGTCCCATGTATATTAAATCATCAGGGGAACACACTCTCCTCACTTATTCTGTTCACCTGGTGACATGTCCCGTGTATATTAAACCATCAAGAAAACACACTCTTATCACTTAGACTGTTCACCTGGTGACATGTCCCGTGTATATTAAACCATCAGGGGAACACACTCTCCTCACTTATCCAGTTCACTTGGTAACATGTCCCATGTATATTCAACCATCAGGGGAACACACTCTCCTCACTTATACTGTTCACCTGGTAACATGTCCCGTGTATATTCAACCATCAGGGGAACACACTCTCCTCACTTATACTGTTCATCTGGTAACATGTCTCGTCTGTATTAAACAATCAGGAGAGCACACACTCCTCACTTATACTGTTCACCTAGTAACATGTCCCGTCTATATTAAACCATCAGGGGAACTCACTCTACTCAATCATACTGTTGACCTGGTGTCATGTCCCGTGTATATTAAACCATCAGGGGAACACCCTCTCCTCACTTATACTGTTCACCTGGTAACATGTCCCGTGTATATTAAACCATCAGGGGAACACTCTCTCCTCACTTCTACTGTTCACCTGGTAACATGTCCCGTCTATATTAAACCATCAGGGGAACTCACTCTACTCAATCATACTGCTCACCTGGTGTCATGTCCCGTGTATATTAAACCATCAGGGGAAAACTCTCTCCTCACTTATACTGTTCACCTGGTAACATGTCCCGTCTATATTAAACCATCAGGGGAACTCACTCTACTCAATCATACTGCTCACCTGGTAACATGTCCCGTGTGTATTAAACCATCAGGGGAACACACTCTCCTCACTTATACTGTTCACCTGGTAACATGTCCCGTGTGTATTGAAACATCAGGGGAACACACTCTCCTCAGTTATACTGTTCACCGGGAAACATGTCCCGTGTATATTAAACAATCAGGGGAACACACTCTCATCACTTATACTGTTCACCTGGTGACATGTCCCATGTATATTAAACCATCAGGGGAACACACTCTCCTCACTTACATTGTTCACCTGGTAACATGTCCCGTGTATATTAAACCATCAGGGGAACACACTCTCCTCACTTATACTGTTCACCTGGTAACATGTCCCGTCAGCGTTAAACAATCAGTGGAACAGACTCTCCTCACTTATACTGTTCACCTGGTAACATGTCCAGTGAGCATTAAACAATCAGGGGAACACACTCTCCTCACTTATACTGTTCACCTGGTGACATGTCCCGTGCATATTCAAGCATCAGGGGAACACACTCTCTTCACTTATACTGCTCACCAGGTAACATGTCCCATGTTATTCAACCATCAAGGGAACACTCTCTCCTCACTTTACTGTTCACCTGGTAACATGTCCCGTGTATATTAAACCATCAGGGGAACACACTCTCCTCACTTATACTGTTCACCTGGTAACATGTCCCGTGTATATTAAACCATCAGGGGAACACACTCTCCTCACTTATACTGTTCACCTGTTAACATGTCCCGTCAGCGTTAAACAAACAGGGGAACACACTCTCCTCACTTATCCTGTTCACCTGGTAACATGTCCCGTGTATATTAAACCTTCAGGGGAACACACTCTCCTCACTTATACTGTTCACCTGGTAACATGTCCCATGTATATTAAACCATCAGGGGAACACACTCTCCTCACTTATACTGTTCACCTGGTAACATGTCCCGAGAAAATTAAACCATCAGGGGAACACACTCTCTTCACTTATACTGTTCACCTGGTAACATGTCCCATATGTATTAAACCATCAGGGGAACACACTCTCCTCACATATACTGGTCACCTGGTAACATGTCCCGTGTGTATTAAATTATCAGGGGAACACAATCTCCTCACTTATACTGTTCACCTGGTAACATGTCCTGTGTGTATTAAACAATCTGGGGAACACACTTTCATCACTTATACTGTTCACCTGGTAACATGTCCCGTGTGTATTCAACAATCAGGGGAACACACTCTCCTCACTTATACTGTTCACCTGGTAACATGTCCCATGTATATTAAACCATCAGGGGAACACACTCTCCTCACTTATACTGTTCACCTGGTAACATGTCCCGAGAAAATTAAACCATCAGGGGAACACACTCTCTTCACTTATACTGTACACCTGGTGACATGTCCCGTGTATATTAAACCATCAGGGGAACACATTCTCCTCTCTTATACTGTTCACCTGGTGACATGTCACGTGTATATTAAACCATCAGGGGAACACACTCTCTTCACTTATACTGTTCACCTGGTGACATGTCCCATGTATATTAAACCATCAGGGGAACACACTCTCCTCTCTTATACTGTTCACCTGGTGACATGTCACGTGTATATTAAACCATCAGGGGAACACACTCTCCTCACTTGTACAGTTCACTTGGTAACATGTCCCATGTATATTAAACCATCAGGGGAACACACTCTCCTCACTTATTCTGTTCACCTGGTAACATGTCCCGTGAGCATTAAACAATCAAGGGAACACACTCTCCTCACTTATACTGTTCACCTGGTGGCATGTCCCGTGTATATTAAACCATCAAGGGAACACACTCTCCTCACTTATACTTTTCACCTGGTGACATGTCCCACGTATAATAAACCATCAAGGGAACACACGCTTATCACTTTGACTGTTCACCTGGTGACATGTCCCGTGTATATTAAACCATCAGGGGAACACACTCTCATCACTTATACTGTTCACCTGGTAACATGTCCCGTGTATATTAAACCATCAGGGGAACACACTCTCCTCACTTATCCAGTTCACTTGGTAACATGTCCCATGTATAATCAACCATCAGGGGAACACACTCTCCTCACTTTTTCTGTTCACCTGGTAGCATGTCCCGTGAGCATTAAACAATCAGGGGAACACGCTCTCCTCACTTAAGCTGTTGACCAGGTAAAATGACCCGTGTATATTAAAACATCAGGGGAACACACTCTCCTCACTTATACTGTTCACCTGGTGACATGTCCCATGGGTATTAAACAATCAGGGGAACACGCTCTCCTCACTTATACTGTTCACCTGGTGTCATGTCCCGTCAGTATTAAACAATCAGGGGAACAAACTCTCCTCACTTATACTGTTCACCTGGTAACATGTCCCGTGTATATTGAACCATCAGGGGGACACACTCTCCTCACTTATACTGTTCAACTGGTAACATGTCCCGTGTATATTAAACCATCAGGGGAACACATTCTCCTCACTTATACTCTTCACCTGGTAACATGTCCTGTGTGCATTAAACCATCAGGGGAACACACTCTCCTCACTTATACTGTTCATCTGGCAATATGTCCCGTGTGTATTAAACAATCAGGGGAACACACTCTCATCACTTATACTGTTCACCTGGTAACATGTCCCGTGTATATTAAACCATCAGGGGAACACACTCCCCTCACTTGTACTGTTCACCTGGTAACATGTCCTGTGTATATTAAACCATCAGGGGAACACACTCTCCTCACTTATTCTGTTCTCCTGGTGACATGTCCCGTCATTATTAAACAATCAGGGGAACACACTCGCCTCACTTATGCTGTTCACCTGGCAACATATCCCGTGTATATTAAACCATCAGGGGAACTCACTCTACTCACTTATTCTGCTCTCCTGGTGACATGTCCCGTCAGTATTAAACAATCAGGGGAACACACTCTCCTCACTTATACTGTTCACCTGGTAACATATCCCGTGTTTATTAAACCATCAGGGGAACACACTCCCCTCACTTATACTGTTCACCTGATAACATGTCCTGTGTATATTAAACCATCAGGGGAACACACTCTCCTCACTTATTCTGTTCTCCTGGTGACATGTCCCGTCATTATTAAACAATCAGGGGAACACACTCTCCTCACTTATACTGTTCCCCTGTTGACATGTCCTGTCAGTGTTAAACAATCAGGGGAACACACTCTCCTCACTTATACTGTTCACCTGGTAACATGTCCTGTGTGTATTAAACCATCAGGGGAACACACTCTCCTCACTTATACTGTTCACCTGGTGACATGTCCTGTCAGTGTTAAAGAATCAGGGGAACACACTCTCCTCACTTATACTGTTCACCTGGTAACATGTCCTGTGTGTATTAAACCATCAGGGGAATACACTCTCCTCACTTACACTGTACACCTGGTGTCATGTCCCGTTTATAATAAACCATCAGGGGAACACAATCTCCTCACTTATACTGTTCACCTGGTAACATGTCCCGTCTGTATTAAACAATCAGGAGAGCACACACTCCTCACTTATACTGTTCACCTAGTAACATGTCCCGTCTATATTAAACCATCAGGGGAACTCACTCTACTCAATCATACTGATGACCTGGTGTCATGTCCCGTGTATATTAAACCATCAGGGGAACACACTCTCCTCACTTATACTGTTCACCTGGTAACATGTCCCGTGTATATTAAACCATCAGGGGAACACTCTCTCCTCACTTATACTGTTCACCTGGTAACATGTCCCGTCTATATAAAACCATCAGGGGAACTCACTCTACTCAATCATACTGCTCACCTGGTGTCATGTCCCGTGTATATTAAACCATCAGGGGAAAACTCTCTCCTCACTTATACTGTTCACTTGGTAACATGTCCCGTCTATATTAAACCATCAGGGGAACTCACTCTACTCAATCATACTGCTCACCTGGTAACATGTCCCGTGTGTATTAAACCATCAGGGGAACACACTCTCCTCACTTATACTGTTCACCTGGTAACATGTCCCGTGTGTATTAAACCATCAGGGGAACACACTCTCCTCACTTATACTGTTCACCTGGAAACATGTCCCGTGTATATTAAACAATCAGGGGAACACACTCTCCTCACTTATACTGTTCACCTGGTAACATGTCCTGTGTATATTACACCATCAGGGGAACACACTCTCCTCACTTATACTGTTCATCTGGTAACATGTCCCTTGTATATTAAACAATCAGGGGAACACTCTCTCCTCACTTATACTGTTCACCTGGTAACATGTCCCTTGTATATTAAACATTCAGGGGAACACACTCTCCTCACTTATACTGTTCACCTACTAACATGTCCCGTATATATTAAATAATCAGGGGAACACACTCTCCTCACTTATACTGTTCACCTTGTGACATGTCCCGTGTATATTAAACCATCATGGGAACACACTCTCATCACTTATACTGTTCACCTGGTGACATGTTCCGTGTATATTAAACCATCAAGAGAACACACTCTCATCACTTATACTGTTCACCTGGTGACATGTCCCGTGTATATTAAACCATCAGGGGAACACACTCTGCTCACTTATACTGTTCACCTGGTGACATGTCCCGTGTATATTAAACCATCAAGGGAACACATTCTTATCACTTATACTGTACACCTGGTGACATTTCCCGTGTATATTAAACCATCAGGGGAACACATTCTGCTCACTTATACTGTTCACCTGGTGACATGTCCCGTGTATATTAAACCATCAGGGGAACACACTCTTATCACTTATACTGTTCACCTGGTGACATGTCCCATGTATATTAAACCATCAGGGGAACACACTCTCCTCTCTTATACTGTTCACCTGGTGACATGTCCCGTGTATATTAAACCATCAGGGGAACACACTCTCCTCACTTGTACAGTTCACTTGGTAACATGTCCCATGTATATTAAACCATCAGGGGAACACACTCTCCTCACTTATTCTGTTCACCTGGTAACATGTCCCGTGAGCATTAAACAATCAAGGGAACACACTCTCCTCACTTATACTGTTCACCTGGTGGCATGTCCCGTGTATATTAAACCATCAAGGGAACACTCTCTCCTCACTTATACTTTTCACCTGGTGACATGTCCCACGTATATTAAACCATCAAGGGAACACACGCTTATCACTTAGACTGTTCACCTGGTGACATGTCCCGTGTATATTAAACCATCAGGGGAACACACTCTCATCACTTATACTGTTCACCTGGTAACATGTACCGTGTATATTAAACCATCAGGGGAACACACTCTCCTCACTTATCCAGTTCACTTGGTAACATGTCCCATGTATATTCAACCATCAGGGGAACACACTCTCCTCACTTATACTGTTCACCTGGTAACATGTCCCGTGTATATTCAACCATCAGGGGAACACACTCTCCTCACTTTTTCTGTTCACCTGGTAACATGTCCCGTGAGCATTAAACAATCAGGGGAACACGCTCTCCTCACTTATACTGTTGACCAGGTAAAATGACCCGTGTATATTAAAACATCAGGGGAACACACTCTCCTCACTTATACTGTTCACCTGGTGACATGTCCCATGGGTATTAAACAATCAGGGGAACACGCTCTCCTCACTTATACTGTTCACCTGGTGTCATGTCCCGTCAGTATTAAACAATCAGGGGAACAAACTCTCCTCACTTATACTGTTCACCTGGTAACATGTCCCGTGTGTATTAAACCATCAGGGGGACACACTCTCCTCACTTATACTGTTCACCTGGTAACATGTCCCGTGTATATTAAACCATCAGGGGAACACATTCTCCTCACTTATACTCTTCACCTGGTAACATGTCCTGTGTGCATTAAACCATCAGGGGAACACACTCTCCTCACTTATACTGTTCATCTGGCAATATGTCCCGTGTATATTCAACCATCAGGGGAACACACTCTCCTCACTTATACTGTTCACCTGGTAACATGTCCTGTGTATATTAAACCATCAGGGGAACACACTCTCCTCACTTATTCTGTTCTCCTGGTGACATGTCCCGTCAGTATTAAACAATCAGGGGAACACACTCTCCTCACTTATACTGTTCAGCTGGTAACATATCCCGTGTTTATTAAACGATCAGGGGAACACACTCTCCTCACTTATACTGTTCACCTGGCAATATGTCCCGTGTATATTAAACCATCAGGGGAACACACTCTCCTCACTTATACTGTTCACCTGGTAACATGTCCCGTGTGTATTAAACAATCAGGGGAACACACTCTCATCACTTATACTGTTCACCTGGTAACATGTCCCGTGTATATTAAACCATCAGGGGAACACACTCTCCTCACTTATCCAGTTCACTTGGTAACATGTCCCATGTATATTCAACCATCAGGGGAACACACTCTCCTCACTTATACTGTTCACCTGGTAACATGTCCCGTGAGCATTAAACAATCAGGGGAACACGCTCTCCTCACTTATACTGTTGACCAGGTAAAATGACCCGTGTATATTAAAACATCAGGGGAACACACTCTCCTCACATATACTGTTCACCTGGTGACATGTCCCATGGGTATTAAACAATCAGGGGAACACGCTCTCCTCACTTATACTGTTGACCAGGTAAAATGACCCGTGTATATTAAAACATCAGGGGAACACACTCTCCTCACTTATACTGTTCACCTGGTAACATGTCCCGTGTATATTGAACCATCAGGGGAACACACTCTCCTCACTTTTTCTGTTCACCTGGTAACATGTCCCGTGAGCATTAAACAATCAGGGGAACACGCTCTCCTCACTTATACTGTTGACCAGGTAAAATGACCCGTGTATATTAAAACATCAGGGGAACACACTCTCCTCACTTATACTGTTCACCTGGTGTCATGTCCCGTCAGTATTAAACAATCAGGGGAACAAACTCTCCTCACTTATACTGTTCACCTGGTAACATGTCCCGTGTATATTGAACCATCAGGGGGACAGACTCTCCTCACTTATACTGTTCACTTGGTAACATGTCCCGTGTATATTAAACCATCAGGGGAACACATTCTCCTCACTTATACTCTTCACCTGGTAACATGTCCTGTGTGCATTAAACCATCAGGGGAACACACTCTCCTCACTTATTCTGTTCTCCTGGTTGCATGTCCCGTCAGTATTAAACTATCAGGGGAACACACTCTCCTCACTTATAGTGTTCACCTGGTAACATATCCCGTGTTTATTAAACGATCAGGGGAACACACTCTCCTCACTTATACTGTTCACCTGGCAATATGTCCCGTGTATATTAAACCATCAGGGGAACACACTCTCCTCACTTATACTGTTCACCTGGTAACATGTCCCGTGTGTATTAAACAATCAGGGGAACACACTCTCCTCACTTATCCAGTTCACTTGGTAACATGTCCCATGTATATTCAACCATCAGGGGAACACACTCTCCTCACTTTTTCTGTTCACCTGGTAACATGTCCCGTGAGCATTAAACAATCAGGGGAACACGCTCTCCTCACTTATACTGTTGACCAGGTAAAATGACCCGTGTATATTAAAACATCAGGGGAACACACTCTCCTCACTTATACTGTTCAGCTGGTGTCATGTCCCGTCAGTATTAAACAATCAGGGGAACAAACTCTCCTCACTTATACTGTTCACCTGGTAACATGTCCCGTGTATATTGAACCATCAGGGGAACAGACTCTCCTCACTTATACTGTTCACTTGGTAACATGTCCCGTGTATATTAAACCATCAGGGGAACACATTCTCCTCACTTATACTCTTCACCTGGTAACATGTCCTGTGTGCATTAAACCATCAGGGGAACACACTCTCCTCACTTATTCTGTTCTCCTGGTTGCATGTCCCGTCAGTATTAAACAATCAGGGGAACACACTCGCCTCACTTATACTGTTCACCTGGCAACATATCCCGTGTATATTAAACCATCAGGGGAACTCACTCTACTCACTTATTCTGTTCTCCTGGTGACATGTCCCGTCAGTATTAAACAATCAGGGGAACACACTCTCCTCACTTATACTGTTCACCTGGTAACATATCCCGTGTTTATTAAACGATCAGGGGAACACACTCTCCTCACTTATACTGTTCACCTGGCAATATGTCCCGTGTATATTAAACCATCAGGGGAACACACTCTCCTCACTTATACTGTTCACCTGGTAACATGTCCCGTGTGTATTAAACAATCAGGGGAACACACTCTCCTCACTTATACTGTTCACCTGGTAACATGTCCCGTGCATATTAAACAATCAGGGGAACACACTCTCCTCACTTATACTGTTCACATGGTAACATGTCCCATGTATATTAAACAATCACGGGAACACATTCTCCTCACTTATACTGTTCACCTGGTAACATGTCCCGTCGGTATTAAAAAATCAGGGGAACACACTCTCTTCACTTATACTGTTCACCTGGTAACATGTCCCGTGTGTGTTAAACAATCAGGGGAACACACTCTCCTCACTTATGCTGTTCACCTGGTAACATGTCCTGTGTGCATTGAAGAATCAGGGGAACACACTCTCCTCACTTATACTGTTCACCTGGTAACATGTCCTGTGTTTATTAAACCATCAGGGGAACACACTCTCCTCACTTATACTGTTCCCCTGTTGACATGTCCTGTCAGTTTTAAACAATCAGGGGAACACACTCTCCTCACTTATACTGTTCACCTGGTAACATGTCCTGTGTGTATTAAACCATCAGGGGAATACTCTCTCCTCACTTATACTGTTCACCTGGTGACATGTGCCGTGTATATTAAACCATCAGGGGAACACACTCTCCTCACTTACACTGTACACCTGGTGTCATGTCCCGTTTATAATAAACCATCAGGGGAACACAATCTCCTCACATATACTGTTCACCTGGTAACATGTCCCGTCTGTATTAAACAATCAGGAGAGCACACACTCCTCACTTATACTGTTCACCTAGTAACATGTCCCGTCTATATTAAACCATCAGGGGAACTCACTCTACTCAATCATACTGATGACCTGGTGTCATGTCCCGTGTATATTAAACCATCAGGGGAACACTCTCTCCTCACTTATAATGTTCACCTGGTAACATGTCCCGTCTATATAAAACCATCAGGGGAACTCACTCTACTCAATCATACTGCTCACCTGGTGTCATGTCCCGTGTATATTAAACCATCAGGGGAAAACTCTCTCCTCACTTATACTGTTCACCTGGTAACATGTCCCGTCTATATTAAACCATCAGGGGAACTCACTCTACTCAATCATACTGCTCACCTGGTAACATGTCCAGTGTGTATTAAACCATCAGGGGAACACACTCTCCTCACTTATACTGTTCACCTGGTAACATGTCCCGTGCGTATTAAACCATCAGGGGAACACACTCTCCTCAGTTATACTGTTCACCTGGAAACATGTCCCGTGTATATTAAACAATCAGGGGAACACACTCTCCTCACTTATACTGTTCACCTGGTAACATGTCCTGTGTATATTACACCATCAGGGGAACACACTCTCCTCACTTATACTGTTCATCTGGTAACATGTCCCTTGTATATTAAACAATTAGGGGAACACACTCTCCTCACTTATACTGTTCACCTGGTAACATGTCCCTTGTATATTAAACAATCAGGGGAACACACTCTCCTCACTTAGACTGTTCACCTGGTAACATGTCCCGTATATATTAAATAATCAGGGGAACACACTCACCTCACTTATACTGTTCACCTTGTGACATGTCCCGTGTATATTAAACCATCATGGGAACACACTCTCATCACTTATACTGTTCACCTGGTGACATGTTCCGTGTATATTAAACCATCAAGAGAACACACTCTCATCACTTATACTGTTCACCTGGTGACATGTCCCGTGTATATTAAACCATCAGGGGAACACACTCTGCTCACTTATACTGTTCACCTGGTGACATGTCCCGTGTATATTAAACCATCAAGGGAACACACTCTTATCACTTATACTGTACACCTGGTGACATGTCCCGTGTATATTAAACCATCAGGGGAACACATTCTGCTCACTTATACTGTTCACCTGGTGACATGTCCCGTGTATATTAAACCATCAGGGGAACACACTCTTATCACTTATACTGTTCACCTGGTGACATGTCCCATGTATATTAAACCATCAGGGGAACACACTCTCCTCTCTTATACTGTTCACCTGGTGACATGTCCCGTGTATATTAAACCATCAGGGGAACACACTCTCCTCACTTGTACAGTTCACTTGGTAACATGTCCCATGTATATTAAACCATCAGGGGAACACACTCTCCTCACTTATTCTGTTCACCTGGTAACATGTCCCGTGAGCATTAAACAATCAAGGGAACACACTCTCCTCACTTATACTGTTCACCTGGTGGCATGTCCCGTGTATATTAAACCATCAAGGGAACACACTCTCCTCACTTATACTTTTCACCTGGTGACATGTCCCACGTATATTAAACCATCAAGGGAACACACGCTTATCACTTAGACTGTTCACCTGGTGACATGTCCCGTGTATATTAAACCATCAGGGGAACACACTCTCATCACTTATACTGTTCACCTGGTAACATGTACCGTGTATATTAAACCATCAGGGGAACACACTCTCCTCACTTATCCAGTTCACTTGGTAACATGTCCCATGTATATTCAACCATCAGGGGAACACACTCTCCTCACTTATACTGTTCACCTGGTAACATGTCCCGTGTATATTCAACCATCAGGGGAACACACTCTCCTCACTTTTTCTGTTCACCTGGTAACATGTCCCGTGAGCATTAAACAATCAGGGGAACACGCTCTCCTCACTTATACTGTTGACCAGGTAAAATGACCCGTGTATATTAAAACATCAGGGGAACACACTCTCCTCACTTATACTGTTCACCTGGTGTCATGTCCCGTCAGTATTAAACAATCAGGGGAACACACTCTCCTCATTTATACTGTTCACCTGGTAACATGTCCCGTGTATATTGAACCATCAGGGGGACAGACTCTCCTCACTTATACTGTTCACTTGGTAACATGTCCCGTGTATATTAAACCATCAGGGGAACACATTCTCCTCACTTATACTCTTCACCTGGTAACATGTCCTGTGTGCATTAAACCATCAGGGGAACACACTCTCCTCACTTATTCTGTTCTCCAGGTTGCATGTCCCGTCAGTATTAAACAATCAGGGGAACACACTCGCCTCACTTATACTGTTCACCTGGCAACATATCCCGTGTATATTAAACCATCAGGGGAACTCACTCTACTCACTTATTCTGTTCTCCTGGTGACATGTCCCGTCAGTATTAAACAATCAGGGGAACACACTCTCCTCACTTATACTGTTCACCTGGTAACATATCCCGTGTTTATTAAACGATCAGGGGAACACACTCTCCTCACTTATACTGTTCACCTGGCAATATGTCCCGTGTATATTAAACAATCAGGGGAACACACTCTCCTCACTTATACTGTTCACCTGGTAACATGTCCCGTGTGTATTAAACAATCAGGGGAACACACTCTCCTCACTTATACTGTTCACCTGGTAACATGTCCCCTGCATATTAAACAATCAGGGGAACACACTCTCCTCACTTATACTGTTCACATGGTAACATGTCCCATGTATATTAAACAATCACGGGAACACATTCTCCTCACTTATACTGTTCACCTGGTAACATGTCCCGTCGGTATTAAAAAATCAGGGAACACACTCTCTTCACTTATACTGTTCACCTGGTAACATGTCCCGTGTGTGTTAAACAATCAGGGGAACACACTCTCCTCACTTAAGCTGTTCACCTGGTAACATGTCCTGTGTGCATTGAAGAATCAGGGGAACACACTCTCCTCACTTATACTGTTCACCTGGTAACATGTCCTGTGTTTATTATACCATCAGGGGAACACACTCTCCTCACTTATACTGTTCCCCTGTTGACATGTCCTGTCAGTGTTAAACAATCAGGGGAACACACTCTCCTCACTTATACTGTTCACCTGGTAACATGTCCTGTGTGTATTAAACCATCAGGGGAACACACTCTCCTCACTTATACTGTTCACCTGGTGACATGTCCTGTCAGTGTTAAACAATCAGGGGAACACACTCTCCTCACTTATACTGTTCACCTGGTAACATGTCCTGTGTGTATTAAACCATCAGGGGAATACACTCTCCTCATTTATACTGTTCACCTGGTAACATGTCCCGTGTATATTATACCATCAGGGGAACATACTCTCCTCACTTATACTGTTCACCTGGTAACAAGTCCCGTCTATATTAAACCATCAGGGGAACACACTCTCCTCACTTATACTGTTCACCTGGTAACATGTCCCGTATATATTAAATAATCAGGGGAACACACTCTCCTCACTTATACTGTTCACCTGGTGACATGTCCCGTCAGTATTAAACCATCAGGGGAACACACTCTGCTCACTTATACTGTTCACCTGGTGACATGTACCGTGTATGTTAAACCATCAGGGGAACACATTCTCCTCACTTATCCTGTTCACCTGCTAACATGTCCTGTGTGCATTAAACCATCAGGGGAACACTCTCTCCTCACTTATACTGTTCACCTGGTAACATGTCCCGTCTATATTAAACCATCAGGGGAACTCACTCTACTCAATCATACTGCTCACCTGGTAACATGTCCCGTGTGTATTAAACCATCAGGGGAAAACTCTCTCCTCACTTATACTGTTCACCTGGTAACATGTCCCGTCTATATTAAACCATCAGGGGAACTCACTCTACTCAATCATACTGCTCACCTGGTAACATGTCCCGTGTGTATTAAACCATCATTGGAACACACTCTCCTCACTTATACTGTTCACCTGGTAACATGTCCCGTGTGTATTAAACCATCAGGGGAACACACTCTCCTCACTGAGACTGTTCACCTGGAAACATGTCCCGTGTATATTAAACAATCAGGGGAACACACTCTCCTCACTTATACTGTTCACCTGGTAACATGTCCTGTGTATATTACACCATCAGGGGAACACACTCTCCTCACTTATACTGTTCATCTGGTAACATGTCCCTTGTATATTAAACAATCAGGGGAACACACTCTCCTCACTTATACAGTTCACCTGGTAACATGTCCCTTGTATATTAAACAATCAGGTGAACACACTCTCCTCACTTATACTGTTCACCTGGTAACATGTCCCGTCTATATTAAACCATCAGGGGAACTCACTCTACTCAATCATACTGCTCACCTGGTGTCATGTCCCGTGTATATTAAACCATCAGGGGAAAACTCTCTCCTCACTTATACTGTTCACCTGGTAACAAGTCCCGTCTATATTAAACCATCAGGGGAACTCACTCTACTCAATCATACTGCTCACCTGGTAACATGTCCCGTGTGTATTAAACCATCAGGGGAACACACTCTCCTCACATATACTGTTCACCTGGTAACATGTCCCGTGTGTATTAAACGATCAGGGGAACACACTCTCCTCACTTATACTGTTCACCTGGAAACATGTCCCGTGTATATTAAACAATCAGGGGAACACACTCTCCTCACTTAAACTGTTCACCTGGTAACATGTCCTGTGTATATTACACCATCAGGGGAACACACTCTCCTCACTTATACTGTTCATCTGGTAACCTGTCCCTTGTATATTAAACAATCAGGGGAACACACTCTCCTCACTTATACTGTTCACCTGGTAACATGTCCCGTATATATTAAATAATCAAGGGAACACACTCTCCTCACTTATACTGTTCACCATGTGACATGTCCCGTGTATATTAAACCATCAAGGGAAAACACTCTCATCACTTATACTGTTCACCTTGTGACATGTCCCGTGTATATTAAACCATCAAGAGAACACACTCTCATCACTTATACTGTTCACCTGGTGACATGTCCAATGTATATTAAACCATCAGGGGAACACACTCTGCTCACTTATACAGTTCACTTGGTAACATGTCCCATGTATATTAAACCATCAGGGGAACACACTCTCCTCACTTATTCTGTTCACCTGGTAACATGTCCCGTGAGCATTAAACAATCAAGGGAACACACTGTCCTCACTTATACTGTTCACCTGGTGACATGTCCCGTCAGTATTAAACCATCAGGGGAACACACTCTCCTCACTTATACTGTTCACCTGGTAACATGTCCTGTGTTTATTAAACCATCAGGGGAACACACTCTCCTCACTTATACTGTTCCCCTGTTGACATGTCCTGTCAGTGTTAAACAATCAGGGGAACACACTCTCCTCACTTATACTGTTCACCTGGTAACATGTCCTGTGTGTATTAAACCATCAGGGGAACACACTCTCCTCACTTATACTGTTCACCTGGTGACATGTCCTGTCAGTGTTAAACAATCAGGGGAACACACTCTCCTCACTTATACTGTTCACCTGGTAACATGTCCTGTGTGTATTAAACCATCAGGGGAACACACTCTCCTCATTTATACTGTTCACCTGGTAACATGTCCCGTGTATATTATACCATCAGGGGAACATACTCTCCTCACTTATACTGTTCACCTGGTAACAAGTCCCGTCTATATTAAACCATCAGGGGAACACACTCTCCTCACTTATACTGTTCACCTGGTAACATGTCCCGTATATATTAAATAATCAGGGGAACACACTCTCCTCACTTATACTGTTCACCTGGTGACTTGTCCCGTGTATATTAAACCATCAGGGGAACACACTCTCCTCACTTATACTGTTCACCTGGTAACATGTCCCGTCTATATTAAACCATCAGGGGAACTCACTCTACTCAATCATACTGCTCACCTGGTAACATGTCCCGTGTGCATTAAAGCATCAGGGGAACACTCTCTCCTCACTTATACTGTTCACCTGGTAACATGTCCCGTCTATATTAAACCATCAGGGGAACTCACTCTACTCAATCATACTGCTCACCTGGTAACATGTCCCGTGTGTATTAAACCATCAGGGGAAAACTCTCTCCTCACTTATACTGTTCACCTGGTAACATGTCCCGTCTATATTAAACCATCAGGGGAACTCACTCTACTCAATCATACTGCTCACCTGGTAACATGTCCCGTGTGTATTAAACCATCAGGGGAACACACTCTCCTCACTTATACTGTTCACCTGGTAACATGTCCCGTGTGTATTAAACCATCAGGGGAACACACTCTCCTCACTTATACTGTTCACCTGGAAACATGTCCCGTGTGTATTAAACAATCAGGGGAACACACTCTCCTCACTTATACTGTTCACCTGGTAACATGTCCTGTGTATATTACACCATCAGGGGAACACACTCTCCTCACTTATTCTGTTCATCTGGTAACATGTCCCTTGTATATTAAACAATCAGGGGAACACACTCTCCTCACTTATACTGTTCACCTGGTAACATAACCCTTGTATATTAAACAATCAGGGGAACACACTCTCCTCACTTATACTGTTCACCTGGTAACATGTCCCGTCTATATTAAACCATCAGGGGAACTCACTCTACTCAATCATACTGCTCACCTGGTGTCATGTCCCGTGTATATTAAACCATCAGGGGAAAACTCTCTCCTCACTTATACTGTTCACCTGGTAACATGTCCCGTCTATATTAAACCATCAGGGGAACTCACTCTACTCAATTATACTGCTCACCTGGTAACATGTCCCGTGTGTATTAAACCATCAGGGGAACACACTCTCCTCACTTATTCTGTTCACCTGGTAACATGTCCCGTGTGTATTAAACCATCAGGGGAACACACTCTCCTCACATAAACTGTTCACCTGGAAACATGTCCCGTGTATATTAAACAATCAGGGGAACACACTCTCCTCACTTATACTGTTCACCTGGTAACATGTCCTGTGTATATTACACCATCAGGGGAACACACTCTCCTCACTTATACTGTTCATCTGGTAACATGTCCCTTGTATATTAAACAATCAGGGGAACACACTCTCCTCACTTATACTGTTCACCTGGTAACATGTCCCTTGTATATTAAACAATCAGGGGAACACACTCTCCTCACTTATACTGTTCACCTGGTAACATGTCCCGTATATATTAAATAATCAAGGGAACACACTCTCCTCACTTATACTGTTCACCTTGTGACATGTCCCGTGTATATTAAACCATCAAGGGAACACACTCTCATCACTTATACTGTTCACCTGGTGACATGACCCGTGTATATTAAACCATCAAGAGAACACACTCTCATCACTTATACTGTTCACCTGGTGACATGTCCCGTGTATATTAAACCATCTAGGGAGCACACTCTGCTCACTTATACGGTTCACCTGGTGACATGTCTCGTGTATATTAAACCATCAAGGGAACACACTCTTATCACTTATACTGTTCACCTGGTGACATGTCCCGTGTATATTAAACCATCAGGGGAACACATTCTGCTCACTTATACTGTTCACCTGGTGACATGTCCCGTGTATATTAAACAATCAGGGGAACACACTCTTATCACTTATACTGTTCACCTGGTGACATGTCCCGTGTATATTAAACCATCAGGGGAACACACTCTCCTCTCTTATACTGTTCACCTGGTGACATGTCCCTTGTATATTAAACCATCAGGGGAACACACTCTCCTCACTTATACAGTTCACTTGGTAACATGTCCCATGTATATTAAACCATCAGGGGAACACACTCTCCTCACTTATTCTGTTCACCTGGTAACATGTCCCGTGAGCATTAAACAATCAAGGGAACACACTCTCCTCACTTATACTGTTCACCTGGTGGCATGTCCCGTGTATTTTAAACCATCAAGGGAACCCACTCTTATCACTTAGACTGTTCACCTGGTGACATGTCCCGTGTATATTAAACCATCAGGGGAACACACTCTCATCACTTATACTGTTCACCTGGTAACATGTCCCGTGTATATTAAACCATCAGGGGAACACACTCTCCTCACTTATCCAGTTCACTTGGTAACATGTCCCATGTATATTCAAACATCAGGGGAACACACTCTCCTCACTTATACTGTTCACCTGGTAACATGTCCCGTGCATATTCAACCATCAGGGGAACACACTCTCCTCACTTTTTCTGTTCACCTGGTAACATGTCCCGTGAGCATTAAACAATCAGTGGAACACACCCTCCTCACTTATACTGTTCACCTGGTGACATGTCCCATGGGTATTAAACTATCAGGGGAACACGCTCTCCTCACTTATACTGTTGACCTGGTAAAATGACCCGTGTATATTAAAACATCAGGGGAACACACTCTCATCACTTATGCTGTTCACCTGGTGACATGTCCCATGGGTATTAAACAATCAGGGGAACACGCTCTCCTCACTTATACTGTTCACCTGGTGTCATGTCCCGTCAGTATTAAACAATCAGGGGAACAAACTCTCCTCACTTATACTGTTCACCTGGTAACATGTCCTGTGTTTATTAAACCATCAGGGGAACACACTCTCCTCACTTATACTGTTCCCCTGTTGACATGTCCTGTCAGTGTTAAACAATCAGGGGAACACACTCTCCTCACTTATACTGTTCACCTCGTAACATGTCCCGGGGATATTAAACCATCAGGGGGACACACTCTCCTCACTTATACTGTTCACCTGGTAACATGTCCCGTGTATATTAAACCATCAGGGGAACACATTCTCCTCACTTATACTGTTCACCTGGTAACATGTCCTGTGTGCATTAAACCATCAGGGGAACACACTCTCCTCACTTATACTGTTCATCTGGCAATATGTCCCGTGTATATTAAACCATCAGGGGAACACACTCTCCTCACTTGTACTGTTCACCTGGTAACATGTCCTGTGTATATTAAACCATCGGGGGAACACACTCTCCTCACTTATTCTGTTCACCTGGTGACATGTCCCGTCAGTATTAAACAATCAGGGGAACACACTCTCCTCACTTTTACTGTTCACCTGGTAACATATCCCGTGTTTATTAAACGATCAGGGGAACACACTCTCCTCACTTATACTGTTCACCTGGCAATATGTCCCGTGTATATTAAACCATCAGGGGAACACACTCTCCTCACTTATACTGTTCACCTGGTAACATGTCCCGTGTGTATTAAACAATCAGGGGAACACACTCTCCTCACTTATACTGTTCACCTGGTAACATGTCCCGTGCATATTAAACAATCAGGGGAACACACTCTCCTCACTTATACTGTTCACATGGTAACATGTCCCATGTATATTAAACAATCACGGGAACACATTCTCCTCACTTATACTGTTCACCTGGTAACATGTCCCGTCGGTATTAAAAGATCAGGGGAACACACTCTCTTCAATTATACTGTTCACCTGGTAACATGTCCCGTGTGTGTTAAACAATCAGGGGAACACACACTCCTCACTTATACTGTTCACCTGGTAACATGTCCTGTGTGCATTGAAGAATCAGGGGAACACACTCTCCTCACTTATACTGTTCACCTGGTAACATGTCCTGTGTTTATTAAACCATCAGGGGAACACACTCTCCTCACTGATACTGTTCCCCTGTTGACATGTCCTGTCAGTGTTAAACAATCAGGGGAACACACTCTCCTCACTTTTACTGTTCACCTGGTAACATGTCCTGTGTGTATTAAACCATCAGGGGAACACACTCTCCTCACTTATACTGTTCCCCTGGTGACATGTCCTGTCAGTGTTAAACAATCAGGGGAACACACTCTCCTCATTTATACTGTTCACCTGGTAACATGTCCCGTGTATATTATACCATCAGGGGAACATACTCTCCTCACTTATACTGTTCACCTGGTAACAAGTCCCGTCAATATTAAACCATCAGGGGAACACACTCTCCTCACTTATACTTTTCACCTGGTAACATGTCCCGTCTATATTAAACCATCAGGAAAACATACTCTCCTCACTTATACTTTTCATCTGGTATCATGTCCCTTGTATATTAAACAATCAGGGGAAGACACTCTCCTCACTTATACTGTTCACCGGGTAACATGTCCCGTATATATTAAATAATCAGGGGAACACACTCTCCTCACTTTTGCTGTTCACCTGGTGACATGTCCCGTGTATATTAAACCATCAGGGGAACACACTCTGCTCACTTATACTGTTCACCTGGTGACATGTCCCGTGTATATTAAACCATCAAGGGAACACACTCTTATCACTTATACTGTTCACCTGGTGACATGTCCCGTGTATATTAAACAATCAGGGGAACACACTCTCCTCACTTATACTGTTCACCTGGTAACATGTCCCGTGTATATTAAACCATCAGGGGAACACATTCTCCTCACTTCTACTGTTCACCTGGTAACATGTCCTGTGTGCATTAAACCATCAGGGGAACACACTCTCCTCACTTATACTGTTCATCTGGCAATATGTCCCGTGTATATTAAACCATCAGGGGAACACACTCTCCTCACTTATACTGTTCACCTGGTAACATGTCCTGTGTATATTAAACCATCAGGGGAACACACTCTTCTCACTTATTCTGTTCTCCTGGTGACATGTCCCGTCAGTATTAAACAATCAGGGGAACACACTCTCCTCACTTATACTGTTCACCTGGCAACATATCCCCTGTATATTAAACCATCAGGGGAACACACTCTACTCAATTACTCTGTTCTCCTGGTGACATGTCCCGTAAGTATTTAACAATCAGGGGAACCCACTCTCCTCACTTATACTGGTCACCTGGTAACATATCCCGTGTTTATTAAACGATCAGGGGAACACACTCTCCTCACTTATACTGTTCACCTGGCAATATGTCCCGTGTATAACAAACCATCAGCGGAACACACTCTCCTCACTTATACTGTTCACCTGGTAACATGTCCCGTGTGTATTAAACAATCAGGGGAACACACTCTCCTCACTTATACTGTTCACCTGGTAACATGTCCCGTGCATATCAAACAATCAGGGGAACACACTCTCCTCACTTATACTGTTCACATGGTAACATGTCCCGTGCATGTTAAACAATCAGGGGAACACACTCTCTTCACATATACTGTTCACCTGGTAACATGTCCCGTGTATATTAAACAATCAGGGGAACACATTCTCCTCACTTATACTGTTCACCTGGTATCATGTCCCGTCGGTATTAAAAAATCAGGGGAACACACTCTCTTCACTTATACTGTTCACCTGGTAACATGTCCCGTGTGTGTTAAACAATCAGGGGAACACACTCTCCTCACTTATACTGTTCACCTGGTAACACGTCCTGTGTGCATTGAAGAATCAGGGGAACACACTCTCCTCACTTATACTGTTCACCTGGTAACATGTCCTGTGTTTAATAAACTATCAGGGGAACACACACTCCTCACTTATACTTTTCCCCTGTTGACATGTCCTGTCAGTGTTAAACAATCAGGGGAACACACTCTCCTCACTTATACTGTTCACCTGGTAACATGTCCCGTGTATATGAGACCATCAGGGGAACATACTCTCCTCACTTATACTGTTCACCTGGTAACAAGTCCCGTCTATATTAAACCATCAGGGGAACACACTCTCCTCACTTATACTTTTCACCTGGTAACATGTCCCGTCTATATTAAACCATCAGGGGAACTCACTCTACTCAATCATGCTGCTCACCTGGTGTCATGTCCCATGTATATTAAACCATCAGGGGAACACACTCTCCTCACTTATACTGTTCACCTGGTAACATGTCCCGTGTATATTAAACCATCAGGGGAACACACTCTGCTCACTTTTACTGTTCATCTGGTGACATGTCCCGTCAGTATTAAACAATCAGGGGAACACACTCTCCTCACTTATACTGTTCACCTGGTGACATGTCCCGTGTAGATTAAACCATCAGGGGAACACACTCTCCTCACTTATACTGTTCACCTGGTGACATGTCCCGTGTCTGTTAAACCATCAGGGGAACACACTCTCCTCACTTATCCTGTTCACCTGGTAACATGTCCTGTTTGCATTAAACCATCAGGGGAACACTCTCTCCTCACTTATACTGTTCACCTGGTAACATGTCCCGTCTATATTAAACCATCAGGGGAACTCACTCTACTCAATCATACTGCTCACCTGGTAACATGTCCCGTGTGTATTAAACCATCAGGGGAACACACTCTCCTCACTTATGCTGCTCACCTGGTGACATGTCCCGTGTATATTAAACAATCAGGGGAACACACTCTCCTCACTTATACTGTTCACCTGGTAACATGTCCCGTGTGTATTAAACAATCAGGGGAACACACTCTCCTCACTTATACTGTTCACATGGTAACATGTCCCGTGCATGTTAAACAATCAGGGGAACACACTCTCTTCACATATACTGTTCACCTGGTAACATGTCCCGTGTATATTAAACAATCAGGGGAACACATTCTCCTCACTTATACTGTTCACCTGGTATCATGTCCCGTCGGTATTAAAAAATCAGGGGAACACACTCTCTTCACTTATACTGTTCACCTGGTAAAATGTCCCGTGTGTGTTGAACAATCAGGGGAACACACTCTCCTCACTTATACTGTTCACCTGGTAACATGTCCTGTGTGCATTGAAGAATCAGGGGAACACACTCTCCTCACTTATACTGTTCACCTGGTAACATGTCCTGTGTTTAATAAACTATCAGGGGAACACACTCTCCTCACTTATACTGTTCCTCTGTTGACATGTCCTGTCAGTGTTAAACAATCAGGGGAACACACTCTCCTCACTTATACTGTTCACCTGGTAACATGTCCCGTGTATATGAGACCATCAGGGGAACATACTCTCCTCACTTATACTGTTCACCTGGTAACAAGTCCCGTCTATATTAAACCATCAGGGGAACACACTCTCCTCACTTATACTTTTCACCTGGTAACATGTCCCGTCTATATTAAACCATCAGGGGAACTCACTCTACTCAATCATGCTGCTCACCTGGTGTCATGTCCCAAGTATATTAAACCATCAGGGGAACACACTCTCCTCACTTATACTGTTCACCTGGTAACATGTCCCGTGTATATTATACCATCAGGGGAACACACTCTGCTCACTTTTACTGTTCATCTGGTGACATGTCCCGTCAGTATTAAACAATCAGGGGAACACACTCTCCTCACTTATACTGTTCCCCTGGGAACATGACCCTTGTATATTAAACCATCAGGGGAACACACTCTCCTCACTTATACTGTTCACCTGGTGACATGTCCCGTGTAGATTAAACCATCAGGGGAACACACTCTCCTCACTTATACTGTTCACCTGGTGACATGTCCCGTGTCTGTTAAACCATCAGGGGAACACACTCTCCTCACTTATCCTGTTCACCTGGTAACATGTCCTGTTTGCATTAAACCATCAGGGGAACACTCTCTCCTCACTTATACTGTTCACCTGGTAACATGTCCCGTCTATATTAAACCATCAGGGGAACTCACTCTACTCAATCATACTGCTCACCTGGTAACATGTCCCGTGTGTATTAAACCATCAGGGGAACACACTCTCCTCACTTATGCTGCTCACCTGGTGACATGTCCCGTGTATATTAAACAATCAGGGGAACACACTCTCCTAACTTATACTGTTCACCTGGTAACATGTCCCGTGTGTATTAAACAATCAGGGGAACACACTCTCCTCACTTATACTGTTCACCTGGTAACATGTCCCGTGCATATTAAACAATCAGGGGAACACACTCTCCTCACTTATACTGTTCACATGGTAACATGTCCCGTGCATGTTAAACAATCAGGGGAACACACTCTCTTCACATATACTGTTCACCTGGTAACATGTCCCGTGTATATTAAACAATCAGGGGAACACATTCTCCTCACTTATACTGTTCACCTGGTATCATGTCCCGTCGGTATTAAAAAATCAGGGGAACACACTCTCTTCACTTATACTGTTCACCTGGTAACATGTCCCGTGTGTGTTGAACAATCAGGGGAACACACTCTCCTCACTTATACTGTTCACCTGGTAACATGTCCTGTGTGCATTGAAGAATCAGGGGAACACACTCTCCTCACTTATACTGTTCACCTGGTAACATGTCCTGTGTTTAATAAACTATCAGGGGAACACACTCTCCTCACTTATACTGTTCCTCTGTTGACATGTCCTGTCAGTGTTAAACAATCAGGGGAACACACTCTCCTCACTTATACTGTTCACCTGGTAACATGTCCCGTGTATATGAGACCATCAGGGGAACATACTCTCCTCACTTATACTGTTCACCTGGTAACAAGTCCCGTCTATATTAAACCATCAGGGGAACACACTCTCCTCACTTATACTTTTCACCTGGTAACATGTCCCGTCTATATTAAACCATCAGGGGAACTCACTCTACTCAATCATGCTGCTCACCTGGTGTCATGTCCCATGTATATTAAACCATCAGGGGAACACACTCTCCTCACTTATACTGTTCACCTGGTAGCATGTCCCGTGTATATTAAACCATCAGGGGAACACACTCTGCTCACTTTTACTGTTCATCTGGTGACATGTCCCGTCAGTATTAAACAATCAGGGGAACACACTCTCCTCACTTATACTGTTCCCCTGGGAACATGACCCTTGTATATTAAACCATCAGGGGAACACACTCTCCTCACTTATACTGTTCACCTGGTGACATGTCCCGTGTAGATTAAACCATCAGGGGAACACACTCTCCTATCTTATACTGTTCACCTGGTGACATGTCCCGTGTATGTTAAACCATCAGGGGAACACACTCTCCTCACTTATCCTGTTCACCTGGTAACATGTCCTGTGTGCATTAAACCATCAGGGGAACACTCTCTCCACACATATACTGTTCACCTGGTAACATGTCCCGTCTATATTAAACTATCAGGGGAACTCACTCTACTCAATCATACTGCTCACCTGGTAACATGTCCCGTGTGTATTAAACCATCAGGGGAACACACTCTCCTCACTTATGCTGCTCTCCTGGTGACATGTCCCGTGTATATTAAACAATCAGGGGAACACAATCTCCTCACTTATACTGGTCACCTGGTGTCATGTCCCGTTTATAATAAACCATCAGGGGAACACAATCTCCTCACTTATACTGTTCACCTGGTAACATGTCCCGTCTGTATTAAACAATCAGGAGAGCACACACTCCTCACTTATACTGTTCACCTAGTAACATGTCCCGTCTATATTAAACCATCAGGGGAACACACTCTCCTCACTTATACTTTTCACCTGGTAACATGTCCCGTCTACATTAAACCATCAGGGGAACTCACTCTACTCAATCATGCAGCTCACCTGGTGTCATGTCCCATGTATATTAAACCATCAGGGGAACACACTCTCCTCACTTATACTGTTCACCTGGTAACATGTCCCGTGTATATTAAACCATCAGGGGAACACACTCTGCTCACTTTTACTGTTCATCTGGTGACATGTCCCGTCAGTATTAAACAATCAGGGGAACACACTCTCCTCACTTATACTGTTCCCCTGGGAACATGACCCTTGTATATTAAACCATCAGGGGAACACACTCTCCTCACTTATACTGTTCACCTGGTGACATGTCCCGTGTAGATTAAACCATCAGGGGAACACACTCTCCTCACTTATACTGTTCACCTGGTGACATGTCCCGTGTATGTTAAACCATCAGGGGAACACACTCTCCTCACTTATCCTGTTCACCTGGTAACATGTCCTGTTTGCATTAAACCATCAGGGGAACACTCTCTCCTCACTTATACTGTTCACCTGGTAACATGTCCCGTCTATATTAAACCATCAGGGGAACTCACTCTACTCAATCATACTGCTCACCTGGTAACATGTCCCGTGTGTATTAAACCATCAGGGGAACACACTCTCCTCACTTATGCTGCTCACCTGGTGACATGTCCCGTGTATATTAAACAATCAGGGGAACACACTCTCCTCACTTATACTGTTCACCTGGTAACATGTCCCGTGTGTATTAAACAATCAGGGGAACACACTCTCCTCACTTATACTGTTCACCTGGTAACATGTCCCGTGCATATTAAACAATCAGGGGAACACACTCTCCTCACTTATACTGTTCACATGTTAACATGTCCCGTGCATGTTAAACAATCAGGGGAACACACTCTCTTCACATATACTGTTCACCTGGTAACATGTCCCGTGTATATTAAACAATCAGGGGAACACATTCTCCTCACTTATACTGTTCACCTGGTATCATGTCCCGTCGGTATTAAAAAATCAGGGGAACACACTCTCTTCACTTATACTGTTCACCTGGTAACATGTCCGGTGTGTGTTAAACAATCAGGGGAACACACTCTCCTCACTTATACTGTTCACCTGGTAACATGTCCTGTGTGCATTGAAGAATCAGGGGAACACACTCTCCTCACTTATACTGTTCACCTGGTAACATGTCCTGTGTTTAATAAACTATCAGGGGAACACACTCTCCTCACTTATACTGTTCCTCTGTTGACAAGTCCTGTCAGTGTTAAACAATCAGGGGAACACATTCTCCTCACTTATACTGTTCACCTGGTAACACGTCCCGTGTATATGAGACCATCAGGGGAACACACTCTCCTCACTTATACTGTTCACCTGGTAACAAGTCCCGTCTATATTAAACCATCAGGGGAACACACTCTCCTCACTTATACTTTTCACCTGGTAACATGTCCCGTCTAGATTAAACCATCAGGGGAACTCACTCTACTCAATCATGCTGCTCACCTGGTGTCATGTCCCATGTATATTAAACCATCAGGGGAACACACTCTCCTCACTTATACTGTTCACCTGGTAACATGTCCAGTGTATATTAAACCATCAGGGGAACACACTCTGCTCACTTTTACTGTTCATCTGGTGACATGTCCCGTCAGTATTAAACAATCAGGGGAACACACTCTCCTCACTTATACTGTTCCCCTGGGAACATGACCCTTGTATATTAAACCATCAGGGGAACACACTCTCCTCACTTATACTGTTCACCTGGTGACATGTCCCGTGTAGATTAAACCATCAGGGGAACACACTCTCCTCACTTATACTGTTCACCTGGTGACATGTCCCGTGTATGTTAAACCATCAGGGGAACACACTCTCCTCACTTATCCTGTTCACCTGGTAACATGTCCTGTGTGCATTAAACCATCAGGGGAACACTCTCTCCTCACTTATACTGTTCACCTGGTAACATGTCCCGTCTATATTAAACCATCAGGGGAACTCACTCTACTCAATCATACTGCTCACCTGGTAACATGTCCCGTGTGTATTAAACCATCAGGGGAACGCACTCTCCTCACTTATGCTGCTCACCTGGTGACATGTCCCGTGTATATTAAACAATCAGGGGAACACAATCTCCTCACTTATACTGTTCACCTGGTGTCATGTCCCGTTTATAATAAACCATCAGGGGAACACAATCTCCTCACTTATACTGTTCACCTGGTAACATGTCCCGTCTGTATTAAACAATCAGGAGAGCACACACTCCTCACTTATACTGTTCACCTAGTAACATGTCCCGTCTATATTAAGCCATCAGGGGAACTCACTCTACTCAATCATACTGTTCACCTGGTGTCATGTCCCGTGTATATTAAACCTTCAGGGAACACACTCTCCTCACTTATACTGTTCACCTGGTAACATGTCCCGTGTATATTAAACCATCAGGGGAACACTCTCGCCTCACTTATACTGTTCACCTGGTAACATGTCCCGTCTGTATTAAACCATCAGGGGAACTCACTCTACTCAATCATACTGCTCACCTGGTGTCATGTCCCGTGTATATTAAACCATCAGGGGAAAACTCTCTCCTCACTTATACTGTTCACCTGGTAACATGTCCCGTCTATATTAAACCATCAGGGGAACTCACTCTACTCAATCATACTGCTCACCTGGTGACATGTCCCGTGTATATTAAACAATCAGGGGAACACACTCTCCTCACTTATACTGTTCACCTGGTAACATGTCCTGTGTATATTACACCATCAGGGGAACACACTCTCCTCTCTGATACAGTTCACTTGGTAACATGTCCCATGTATATTAAACCATCAGGGGAACACACTCTCCTCACTTATACTGTTCACCTGGTAACATGTCCCGTATATATTAAATAATCAGGGGAACACACTCTCCTCAGTTATACTGTTCACCTGGTGGCATGTCCCGTGTATATTAAACCATCAAGGGAACACACTCTCCTCACTTATACTTTTCACCTGGTGACATGTCCCGTGTATATTAAACCATCAAGGGAACACACTCTTATCACTTAGACTGTTCACCTGGTGACATGTCCCGTGTATATTAAACCATCAGTGGAACACACTCTCATCACTTATACTGTTCACCTGGTAACATGTCCCGTGTATATTAAACCATCAGGGGAACACACTCTCCTCACTTATACTGTTCACCTGGTAACATGTCCCGTGTATATTCAACCATCAGGGGAACACACTCTCCTCACTTTTTCTGTTCACCTGGTAAAATGTCCCGTGAGCATTAAACAATCAGGGGAACACGCTCTCCTCACTTATACTGTTGACCAGGTAAAATGACCCGTGTATATTAAAACATCAGGGGAACACACTCTCCTCACTTATACTGTTCACCTGGTGTCATGTCCCGTCAGTATTAAACAATCAGGGGAACAAACTCTCCTCACTTATACTGTTCACCTGGTAACATGTCCCGTGTATATTAAACCATCAGGGGGACACACTCTCCTCACTTATACTGTTCACCTGGTAACATGTCCCGTGTATATTAAACCATCAGGGGAACACATTCTCCTCACTTATAATGTTCACCTGGTAACATGTCCTGTGTGCATTAAACCATCAGGGGAACACACTCTCCTCACTTATACTGTTCATCTGGCAATATGTCCCGTGTATATTAAACCATCAGGGGAACACACTCTCCTCACTTATACTGTTCACCTGGTAACATGTCCTGTGTATATTAAACCATCAGGGGAACACACTCTCCTCACTTATTCTGTTCTCCTGGTGACAGGTCCCGTCAGTATTAAACAATCAGGGGAACACACTCGCCTCACTTATACTGTTCACCTGGCAACATATCCCGTGTATATTAAACCATCAGGGTACACACTCTCCTCACTTATTCTGTTCTCCTGGTGACATGTCCCGTCAGTATTAAACAATCAGGGGAACACACTCTCCTCACTTATACTGTTCACCTGGTAACATGTCCCGTGTGTATTAAACAATCAGGGGAACACACTCTCCTCACTTATACTGTTCACCTGGTAACATGTCCCGTGCATATTAACCAATCAGGGGAACACACTCTCCTCACTTATACTGTTCACCTGGTAACATGTCCTGTGTATATTACACCATCAGGGGAACACACTCTCCTCACTTATACTGTTCACCTGGTAACATGTCCTGTGTGCATTGAAGAATCAGGGGAACACACTCTCCTCACTTATACTGTTCACCTGGTAACATGTCCTGTGTTTATTAAACCATCAGGGGTACACACTCTCCTCACTTATACTGTTCCCCTGTTGACATGTCCTGTCAGTGTTAAACAATCAGGGGAACACACTCTCCTCACTTATACTGTTCACCTGGTAACATGTCCTGTGTGTATTAAACCATCAGGGGAACACACTCTCCTCACTTATACTGTTCCCCTGGTGACATGTCCCGTGTATATTAAACAATCAGGGGAACACACTCTCCTCACTTATACTGTTCACCTGGTAACATGTCCTGTGTATATTACACCATCAGGGGAACACACTCTCCTCTCTGATACAGTTCACTTGGTAACATGTCCCATGTATATTAAACCATCAGGGGAACACACTCTCCTCACTTATACTGTTCACCTGGTAACATGTCCCGTATATATTAAATAATCAGGGGAACACACTCTCCTCAGTTATACTGTTCACCTGGTGGCATGTCCCGTGTATATTAAACCATCAAGGGAACACACTCTCCTCACTTATACTTTTCACCTGGTGACATGTCCCGTGTATATTAAACCATCAAGGGAACACACTCTTATCACTTAGACTGTTCACCTGGTGACATGTCCCGTGTATATTAAACCATCAGGGGAACACACTCTCATCACTTATACTGTTCACCTGGTAACATGTCCCGTGTATATTAAACCATCAGGGGAACACACTCTCCTCACTTATACTGTTCACCTGGTAACATGTCCCGTGTATATTCAACCATCAGGGGAACACACTCTCCTCACTTTTTCTGTTCACATGGTAAAATGTCCCGTGAGCATTAAACAATCAGGGGAACACGCTCTCCTCACTTATACTGTTGACCAGGTAAAATGACCCGTGTATATTAAAACATCAGGGGAGCACACTCTCCTCACTTATACTGTTCACCTGGTGTCATGTCCCGTCAGTATTAAACAATCAGGGGAACAAACTCTCCTCACTTATACTGTTCACCTGGTAACATGTCCCGTGTATATTAAACCATCAGGGGGACACACTCTCCTCACTTATACTGTTCACCTGGTAACATGTCCCGTGTATATTAAACCATCAGGGGAACACATTCTCCTCACTTATACTGTTCACCTGGTAACATGTCCTGTGTGCATTAAACCATCAGATGAACACACTCTCCTCACTTATACTGTTCATCTGGCAATATGTCCCGTGTATATTAAACCATCAGGGGAACACACTCTCCTCACTTATACTGTTCACCTGGTAACATGTCCTGTGTATATTAAACCATCAGGGGAACACACTCTCCTCACTTATTCTGTTCTCCTGGTGACAGGTCCCGTCAGTATTAAACAATCAGGGGAACACACTCGCCTCACTTATACTGTTCACCTGGCAACATATCCCGTGTATATTAAACCATCAGGGTACACACTCTCCTCACTTATTCTGTTCTCCTGGTGACATGTCCCGTCAGTATTAAACAATCAGGGGAACACACTCTCCTCACTTATACTGTTCACCTGGTAACATGTCCCGTGTGTATTAAACAATCAGGGGAACACACTCTCCTCACTTATACTGTTCACCTGGTAACATGTCCCGTGCATATTACCCAATCAGGGGAACACACTCTCCTCACTTATACTGTTCACATGGCAACATGTCCCATGTATATTAAACAATCACGGGAACACATTCTCCTCACTTATACTGTTCACCTGGTAACATGTCCCGTCGGTATTAAAAAATCAGGGGAACACACTCTCTTCACTTATACTGTTCACCTGGTAAGATGTCCCGTGTGTGTTAAACAATCAGGGGAACACACTCTCCTCACTTATACTGTTCACCTGGTAACATGTCCTGTGTGCATTGAAGAATCAGGGGAACACACTCTCCTCACTTATACTGTTCACCTGGTAACATGTCCTGTGTTTATTAAACCATCAGGGGTACACACTCTCCTCACTTATACTGTTCCCCTGTTGACATGTCCTGTCAGTGTTAAACAATCAGGGGAACACACTCTCCTCACTTATACTGTTCACTTGGTATCATGTCCTGTGTGTATTAAACCATCAGGGGAACACACTCTCCTCACTTATACTGTTCCCCTGGTGACATGTCCTGTCAGTGTTAAACAATCAGGGGAACACACTCTCCTCATTTATACTGTTCACCTGGTAACATGTCCCGTGTATATTATACCATCAGGGGATCATACTCTCCTCACTTATACTGTTCACCTGGTAACAAGTCCCGTCTATATTAAACCATCAGGGGAACACACTCTCCTCACTTATACTTTTCACCTGGTAACATGTCCCGTCTATGTTAAACCATCAGGGGAACACACTCTCCTCACTTATACTTTTCATCTGGTAACATGTCCCTTGTATATTAAACAATCAGGGGAACACACTCTCCTCACTTATACTGTTCACCTGGTAACATGTCCCGTATATATTAAATAATCAGGGGAACACACTCTCCTCACTTATACTGTTCACCTGGTGACATGTCCCGTGTATATTAAACCATCAGGTGAACTCACTCTGCTCACTTATACTGTTCACCTGGTGACATGTCCCGTGTCTGTTAAACCATCAGGGGAACACACTCTCCTCACTTATCCTGTTCACCTGGTAACATGTCCTGTTTGCATTAGACCTTCAGGGGAACACTCTCTCCTCACTTATACTGTTCACCTAGTAACATGTCCCATCTATATTAAACCATCAGGGGAACTCACTCTACTCAATTATACTGTTGACCTGGTGTCATGTCCCGTGTATATTAAACCATCAGGGGAACACACTCTCCTCACTTATACTGTTCACCTGGTAACATGTCCCGTGTATATTAAACCATCAGGGGAACACTCTCTCCTCACTTATACTGTTCACCTGGTAACATGTCCCGTCTATATTAAACCATCAGGGGAACTCACTCTACTCAATCATACTGCTCACCTGGTGTCATGTCCCGTGTATATTAAACCATCAGGGGAAAACTCTCTCCTCACTTTTCCTGTTCACCTGGTAACATGTCCCGTCTATATTAAACCATCAGGGGAACTCACTCTACTCAATCATACCGCTCACCTGGTAACATGTCCCGTGTGTATTAAACCATGAGGGGAACAGACTCTCCTCACTTATAATGTTCACCTGGTAACATGTCCCGTGTGTATTAAACCATCAGGGGAACACACTCTCCTCACTTATACTGTTCACCTGGAAACATGTCCCGTGTATATTAAACAATCAGGGGAACACACTCTCCTCACTTATACTGTTTACCTGGTAACATGCCCTGTGTATATTACACCATCAGGGGAACACACTCTCCTCACTTATACTGTTCATCTGGTAACATGTCCCTTGTATATTAAACAATCAGGGGAACACACTCTCCTCACTTATACTGTTCACCTGGTAACATGTCCCTTGTATATTAAACAATCAGGGGAACACACTCTCCTCACTTATACTGTTCACCTGGTAACATGTCCCGTATATATTAAATAATCAAGGGAACACACTCTCCTCACTTATACTGTTCACCTTGTGACATGTCCCGTGTATATTAAACCATCAAGGGAACACACTCTCATCACTTATACTGTTCACCTGGTGACATGTCCCGTGTATATTAAACCATCAGGAGTACTCACTCTAATCACTTATACTTTTCACCTGGTGACATGTCCCGTGTATATTAAACCATCAGGGAAACACACTCTGCTCACTTATACGGTTCACCTGGTGACATGTCCCGTGTATATTAAACCATCAAGGGAACACACTCTTATCACTTATACTGTTCACCTGGTGACATGTCCCGTGTATATTAAACCATCAGGGGAACACATTCTGCTCACTTATACTGTTCACCTGGTGACATGTCCCGTGTATATTAAACCATCAAGGGAACACACTCTTATCACTTATACTGTTCACCTGGTGACATGTCCCGTGTATATTAAACCATCAGGGGAACACACTCTCCTCTCTTATACTGTTCACCTGGTGACATGTCCCGTGTATATTAAACCATCAGGGGAACACACTCTCCTCACTTATACAGTTCACTTGGTAACATGTCCCATGTATATTAAACCATCAGGGGAACACACTCTCCTCACTTATTCTGTTCACCTGGTAACATGTCCCGTGAGCATTAAACAATCAAGGGAACACACTCTCCTCACTTATACTGTTCACCTGGTGGCATGTCCCGTGTATATTAAACCATCAAGGGAACACACTTTCCTCACTTACTCTTTTCACCTGGTGACATGTCCCGTGTATATTAAACCATCAAGGGAACACACACTTATCACTTAGACTGTTCACCTGGTGACATGTCCCTTGTATATTAAACCATCAGGGGAACACACTCTCATCACTTATACTGTTCACCTGGTATCATGTCCCGTGTATATTAAGCCATCAGGGGAACACACTCTCCTCACTTATCCAGTTCACTTGGTAACATGTCCCATGTATATTCAACCATCAGGGGAACACACTCTCCTCACTTATACTGTTCACCTGGTAACATGTCCCGTGTATATTCAACCATCAGGGGATCACACTCTCCTCACTTTTTCTGTTCACCTGGTAACATGTCCCGTGAGCATTAAACAATCAGGGGAACACACCCTCCTCACTTATACTGTTCACCTGGTGACATGTCCCATGGGTATTAAACAATCAGGGGAACACGCTCTCCTCACTTATACTGTTGACCTGGTAAAATGACCCATGTATATTAAAACATCAGGGGAACACACTCTCCTCACTGATACTGTTCACCTGGTGACATGTCCCATGGGTATTAAACAGTCAGGGGAACACACTCTCCTCACTTATACTGTTCACCTGGTGTTATCTCCCGTCAGTATTAAACAATCAGGGGAACAAACTCTCCTCACTTATACTGTTCACCTGGTAACATGTCCCGTGTATATTAAACCATCAGGGGGACACACTCTCCTCACTTATACTGTTCACCTGGTAACATGTCCCGTGTATATTAAACCATCAGGGGAACACATTCTCCTCACTTATACTCTTCACCTGGTAACATGTCCTGTGTGCATTAAACCATCAGGGGAACACACTCTCCTCACTTATACTGTTCACCTGGTAACATGTCCTGTGTATATCAAACCATCAGGGGAACACACTCTCCTCACTTATTCTGTTCTCCTGGTGACATGTCCCGTCAGTATTAAACAATCAGGGGAACACACTCTCCTCACTTATACTGTTCACCTGGCAACATATCCCGTGTATATTAAACCATCAGGGGAACACACTCTCCTCACTTATTCTGTCCTCCTGGTGACATGTCCCGTCAGTATTAAACAATCAGGGGAACACACTCTCCTCATTTATACTGTTCACCTGGTAACATATCCCGTGTTTATTAAACGATCAGGGGAACACACTCTCCTCACTTATACTGTTCACCTGGCAATATGTCCCGTGTATATTAAACCATCAGGGGAACACACTCTCCTCACTTATACTGTTCACCTGGTAACATGTCCCGTGTGTATTAAACAATCAGGGGAACACACTCTCCTCACTTATACTGTTCACCTGGTAACATGTCCCGTGCATATTAAACAATCAGGGGAACACACTCTCCTCACTTATACTGTTCACATGGTAACATGTCCCATGTATATTAAACAATCACGGGAACACATTCTCCTCACTTATACTGTTCACCTGGTAACATGTCCCGTCGGTATTAAAAAATCAGGGGAACACACTCTCTTCACTTATACTGTTCACCTGGTAACATGTCCCGTGTGTGTTAAACAATCAGGGGAACACACTCTCCTCACTTATACTGTTCACCTGGTAACATGTCCTGTGTGCATTGAAGAATCAGGGGAACACACTCTCCTCACTTATACTGTTCACCTGGTAACATGTCCTGTGTTTATTAAACCATCAGGGGAACACACTCTCCTCACTTATACTGTTCCCCTGTTGACATATCCTGTCAGTGTTAAACAATCAGGGGAACACACTCTCCTCACTTATACTGTTCACCTGGTAACATGTCCTGTGTTTATTAAACCATCAGGGGAACACACTCTCCTCATTTATACTGTTCCCCTGGTGACATGTCCCGTCGGTATTAAAAAATCAGGGGAACACACTCTCTTCACTTATACTGTTCACCTGGTAAGATGTCCCGTGTGTGTTAAACAATCAGGGGAACACACTCTCCTCACTTATACTGTTCACCTGGTAACATGTCCTGTGTGCATTGAAGAATCAGGGGAACACACTCTCCTCACTTATACTGTTCACCTGGTAACATGTCCTGTGTTTATTAAACCATCAGGGGAACACACTCTCCTCACTTATACTGTTCCCCTGTTGACATGTCCTGTCAGTGTTAAACAATCAGGGGAACACACTCTCCTCACTTATACTGTTCACCTGGTAACATGTCCTGTGTGTATTAAACCATCAGGGGAACACACTCTCCTCACTTATACTGTTCCCCTGGTGACATGTCCTGTCAGTGTTAAACAATCAGGGGAACACACTCTCCTCATTTATACTGTTCACCTGGTAACATGTCCCGTGTATATTATACCATCAGGGGATCATACTCTCCTCACTTATACTGTTCACCTGGTAACAAGTCCCGTCTATATTAAACCATCAGGGGAACACACTCTCCTCACTTATACTTTTCACCTGGTAACATGTCCCGTCTATGTTAAACCATCAGGGGAACACACTCTCCTCACTTATACTTTTCATCTGGTAACATGTCCCTTGTATATTAAACAATCAGGGGAACACACTCTCCTCACTTATACTGTTCACCTGGTAACATGTCCCGTATATATTAAATAATCAGGGGAACACACTCTCCTCACTTATACTGTTCACCTGGTGACATGTCCCGTGTATATTAAACCATCAGGGGAACTCACTCTGCTCACTTATACTGTTCACCTGGTGAGATGTCCCGTGTATGTTAAACCATCAGGGGAACACACTCTCCTCACTTATCCTGTTCACCTGGTAACATGTCCTGTGTGCATTAGACCATCAGGGGAACACTCTCTCCTCACTTATACTGTTCACCTGGTAACATGTCCCGTCTATATTAAACCATTAGGGGAACTCACTCTACTCAATCATACTGCTCACCTGGCAACATGTCCCGTGTGTATTAAACCATCAGGGGAACACACTCTCCTCACTTATGCTGCTCACCTGGTGACATGTCCCGTGTATATTAAACAATCAGGGGAACACTCTCTCCTCACTTATACTGTTCAGTTGGTAACATGTCCCGTCTATATTAAACCATCAGGGGAACTCACTCTACTCAATCATACTGCTCACCTCGTGTCATGTCCCGTGTATATTAAACCATCAGGGGAACACTCTCTCCTCACGTATACTGTTCACCTGGTAACATGTCCCGTCTACATTAAACCATCAGGGGAACTCACTCTACTCAATCATACTGCTCACCTGGTAACATGTCCCGTGTGTATTAAACCATGAGGGGAACACACTCTCCTCACTTATACTGTTCACCTGGAAACATGTCCCGTGTATATTAAACAATCAGGGGAACACACTCACCTCACTTATACTGTTCACCTGGTAACATGTCCCGTATATATTAAATAATCAGGGGAACACACTCTCCTCACTTATACTGTTCACCTGGTGACATGTCCCGTGTATATTAAACCATCAGGGGAACTCACTCTCCTCACTTATACTGTTCACCTGGTAACATGTCCTGTGTATATTAAACCATCAGGGGAACACACTCTCCTCACTTATTCTGTTCTCCTGGTGACAGGTCCCGTCAGTATTAAACAATCAGGGGAACACACTCGCCTCACTTATACTGTTCACCTGGCAACATATCCCGTGTATATTAAACCATCAGGGGAACACACTCTCCTCACTTATTCTGTTCTCCTGGTGACATGTCCCGTCAGTATTAAACAATCAGGGGAAAACACTCTCCTCACTTATACTGTTCACCTGGTAACATGTCCCGTGTGTATTAAACAATCAGGGGAACACACTCTCCTCACTTATACTGTTCACATGGCAACATGTCCCGTGCATATTAAACAATCAGGGGAACACACTCTCCTCACTTATACTGTTCACCTGGTAACATGTCCCGTCGGTATTAAAAAATCAGGGGAACACACTCTCCTCACTTATACTGTTCACCTGGTAACATGTCCTGTGTTTATTAAACCATCAGGGGAACACACTCTCCTCACTTATACTGTTCCCCTGTTGACATGTCCTGTCAGTGTTAAACAATCAGGGGAACACACTCTCCTCACTTATACTGTTCACCTGGTAACATGTCCTGTGTGTATTAAACCATCAGGGGAACACACTCTCCTCACTTATACTGTTCCCCTGGTGACATGTCCTGTCAGTGTTAAACAATCAGGGGAACACACTCTCCTCATTTATACTGTTCACCTGGTAACATGTCCCGTGTATATTATACCATCAGGGGATCATACTCTCCTCACTTATACTGTTCACCTGGTAACAAGTCCCGTCTATATTAAACCATCAGGGGAACACACTCTCCTCACTTATACTTTTCACCTGGTAACATGTCCCGTCTATGTTAAACCATCAGGGGAACACATTCTCCTCACTTATACTTTTCATCTGGTAACATGTCCCTTGTATATTAAACAATCAGGGGAACACACTCTCCTCACTTATACTGTTCACCTGGTAACATGTCCCGTATATATTAAATAATCAGGGGAACACACTCTCCTCACTTATACTGTTCACCTGGTGACATGTCCCGTGTATATTAAACCATCAGGGGAACTCACTCTGCTCACTTATACTGTTCACCTGGTGACATGTCCCGTGTATGTTAAACCATCAGGGGAACACACTCTCCTCACTTATCCTGTTCACCTGGTAACATGTCCTGTGTGCATTAGACCATCAGGGGAACACTCTCTCCTCACTTATACTGTTCACCTGGTAACATGTCCCGTCTATATTAAACCATTAGGGGAACTCACTCTACTCAATCATACTGCTCACCTGGTAACATGTCCCGTGTGTATTAAACCATCAGGGGAACACACTCTCCTCACTTATGCTGCTCACCTGGTGACATGTCCCGTGTATATTAAACAATCAGGGGAACACTCTCTCCTCACTTATACTGTTCAGTTGGTAACATGTCCCGTCTATATTAAACCATCAGGGGAACTCACTCTACTCAATCATACTGCTCACCTCGTGTCATGTCCCGTGTATATTAAACCATCAGGGGAACACTCTCTCCTCACTTATACTGTTCACCTGGTAACATGTCCCGTCTACATTAAACCATCAGGGGAACTCACTCTACTCAATCATACTGCTCACCTGGTAACATGTCCCGTGTGTATTAAACCATGAGGGGAACACACTCTCCTCACTTATACTGTTCACCTGGAAACATGTCCCGTGTATATTAAACAATCAGGGGAACACACTCACCTCACTTATACTGTTCACCTGGTAACATGTCCCGTATATATTAAATAATCAGGGGAACACACTCTCCTCACTTATACTGTTCACCTGGTGACATGTCCCGTGTATATTAAACCATCAGGGGAACTCACTCTCCTCACTTATACTGTTCACCTGGTAACATGTCCTGTGTATATTAAACCATCAGGGGAACACACTCTCCTCACTTATTCTGTTCTCCTGGTGACATGTCCCGTGCATATTAAACAATCAGGGGAACACACTCTCCTCACTTATACTGTTCACCTGGTAACATGTCCCGTCGGTATTAAAAAATCAGGGGAACACACTCTCCTCACTTATACTGTTCACCTGGTAACATGTCCTGTGTTTATTAAACCATCAGGGGAACACACTCTCCTCACTTATACTGTTCCCCTGTTGACATGTCCTGTCAGTGTTAAACAATCAGGGGAACACACTCTCCTCACTTATACTGTTCACCTGGTAACATGTCCTGTGTGTATTAAACCATCAGGGGAACACACTCTCCTCACTTATACTGTTCCCCTGGTGACATGTCCTGTCAGTGTTAAACAATCAGGGGAACACACTCTCCTCATTTATACTGTTCACCTGGTAACATGTCCCGTGTATATTATACCATCAGGGGATCATACTCTCCTCACTTATACTGTTCACCTGGTAACAAGTCCCGTCTATATTAAACCATCAGGGGAACACACTCTCCTCACTTATACTTTTCACCTGGTAACATGTCCCGTCTATGTTAAACCATCAGGGGAACACACTCTCCTCACTTATACTTTTCATCTGGTAACATGTCCCTTGTATATTAAACAATCAGGGGAACACACTCTCCTCACTTATACTGTTCACATGGCAACATGTCCCGTGCATATTAAACAATCAGGGGAACACACTCTCCTCACTTATACTGTTCACCTGGTAACATGTCCCGTGTGTATTAAACAATCAGGGGAACACACTCTCCTCACTTATACTGTTCACATGGCAACATGTCCCGTGCATATTAAACAATCAGGGGAACACACTCTCCTCACTTATACTGTTCACCTGGTAACATGTCCCGTCGGTATTAAAAAATCAGGGGAACACACTCTCCTCACTTATACTGTTCACCTGGTAACATGTCCTGTGTTTATTAAACCATCAGGGGAACACACTCTCCTCACTTATACTGTTCCCCTGTTGACATGTCCTGTCAGTGTTAAACAATCAGGGGAACACACTCTCCTCACTTATACTGTTCACCTGGTAACATGTCCTGTGTGTATTAAACCATCAGGGGAACACACTCTCCTCACTTATACTGTTCCCCTGGTGACATGTCCTGTCAGTGTTAAACAATCAGGGGAACACACTCTCCTCATTTATACTGTTCACCTGGTAACATGTCCCGTGTATATTATACCATCAGGGGATCATACTCTCCTCACTTATACTGTTCACCTGGTAACAAGTCCCGTCTATATTAAACCATCAGGGGAACACACTCTCCTCACTTATACTTTTCACCTGGTAACATGTCCCGTCT